>NW_027226222.1:1800000-2141316 GCF_022539635.2 Chironomus tepperi
TCTCGAGGAAAGTAAGATATATCTATCAAGTTGAAAGTCGACTGCATGAAGCATGAAATAAAAATTCTTTAGAAATAAGAAACAAATTGTTAATAAAATGGACCTCCTTCTATTGTACACATATACATGTGTGTTCATACATGTTGTACCAATATTTTGATCCATTCAATCAGAAATTATTTAGACTAGAAACATTTAATAAGCACATTAGATTTAGACAAGTGCATGCGAGTGAGAGCGAGATGAAATGAATAGAAATAGTAAAATGAGATTGAAAAAGTGCAAAAAAAGTTGTTAAGTATGTTAAATCGTCAATTCTCTTTCAAGTCTTGCACTAAATACTGCACCATCAATTGGAGAAACTTAACTTTCGTCTTGCTCCTCATGCCAATATCTATGCAATATTTTATATTACTCAATTTCTGCATTTCATGACTATTATTAGACATCCTACAAGGTCTACTGTGTAGGCGATATACAGCATATACAAGTTGACTTTCATTTCTCTTTTGTGCTTGCTAATTCCATTCTGCGCGTGACTATTTTCACTTTCATTTGACTTGCTCTTTTCTTGTTTTCTTTCCATTCATGGTTCAAGAACCTTTTCCTCTCTGTATATAACTCTTGTGTACTTACGATGGCGTAATTACAAAATTGTTTAGTTCCTACCTTTTACTACTCTTTAGGCTTTTTATGAAAATGTATCGTTATATATGGCGCATATAAAGAGAATGGGAAATTGGATTAAAATTTCTTCATCATGTCTATTGATTCGATGCTTATAAAATAGCCGTTATCTGTGCTTTTTTTTATCTTACTACCTTACCTTACTATCCAAGATATTGCGTTATTGCTAATTATTGTATGTTTCTTTCCCCCCGTGTGTAAGATTTTTTGAATGGAACATTATGAGTAAGAAAGTAGTTAATTTATGCACATTTACCTATGTACAAGACTTGCACATACAATTTTTTTGTACATTTACAGACAGATTTGGGAAGGCGTGAAAAAGCAGAGCAATTTTTACAATATGAAATTTAATTGAATAAAAAAAGATGAAATAAATACGTTATAATATGTGCCGACCTAAATCCATTCACGGGGTACGGGAAGAGGCAGAATATTTAGTGAGTGATTAGCACACATAAGTCTTAAAGATGTGATGAATATTTTTATGGTTTTAAAAATTTAATCGGTTCATATGTACATAATTAAATGGGCTTTAACCATAAGAAAAAATGGGAAAACATTATCATTATTGCTGTTAAATTTTTTGGGGATTGAAAATCATCAGGTTTTGGAAGTATTTCCGACATAATTAACTCTTGATTCTGTTTTTGTGATGAATTTTTAAATGACTAGCAATTTTTGTCGTTTACTCCATTTACAGTCCATTATTAACCAGTATTAATATCATCAAAAGAAGAGCGACTGAATGTTCAATGTGTGAGGCGGACAAGCTTTCAATAGAATTTCATATTTTCATGACGCCGCGCACTTAACATACAAAATGTATGTAATGACTAAATGTCTAATTGCACTCGACAACAGTCAGTATAAATATGTAGATAGATCTCAATCACTTAATAATATATTCATGCTATTTCTCCTAAGGTCTTTTTTGACTATCAATTCCTCTCATTTTATATCAATCAGCACATACATATCAACACATATTTTCATAAAAGAAATTTTTTTTATGAAAAAAACTGGAATTTTTGATTTTTTTGACAAATGAGAGGAATAAGAAATGAGAGTTTCTAATTTTGGAATCTAATGCTCGCTCAACGACGGCAACAAATCAAGATGCCTTGTCATCTTTTTATTCATTTAAAAACTTTTTAATAATACTAGAGAGAGAATGTAGGTGAACCAGTTAAATTACTATTTCTTCTCTCAAGTATGCACAGCATAAAACTGCTAATGCTTCACCGACTTGTCTCTTCTTGCATTTTTTTCATTCATTCACATAAATTGTTAATTCAGTTAATAACAAACAAGTCAATTTATTATAATCAGATGGAGAAGAAAAGGAGATGAAGAAAATCCGAAATAAATGAATAAGAGAATTAATTAACGGGTGACAAAATTTACGGGATTGGTGCATGCATATTAATGAATTTATTGGATGTTGTTTTGACTTTTGGTATAATTGTTGGTTGAATAGAGGGACTTTTGATGCCGAAAACAGCTGGACTGCATAATTTATTGGAATATTTTTGAATTGGAACTTTTTGGGCTAGATTCCTTTGTAAAACAGTTACAAAGTCATAGTTCTGCATTGATGACAAATTATTGGATATAAATTTGCATTGGATTATTTGATGTTGAAGCTTAATTTTGGTATGCAATAACTTGAGTCTGGGCTGTATAGGACTGTTTCCCACCAGTTGGTCCGAACGGGAATCGAACCCGCGTTCAGCGACTACAAGTTGCACGCTCTTATCACTAAGGTATGGAGATTGATCAAAGTGCTTGGCAAAATGTGAATTTAAGTTATTAGTCGGCTCAGAACCCGATCGGCACAAATTGAAATGTTGCCACCACGGCGACGAGTCGGTCCACGGCGAAAACAACCGGATTTGCCAAGTGGCAGCCACTTGACTTTAAGTATACGACCGAGTCGTCGCCGTGGTGGCAACATTTTAATATGTGCCGATCGGGGAAGGTTTCTGGACAGTGAATTTGATTCGGCTTTACTTGTAAATTCCAACATTTGAGGATGCACGGTCTCTAAAACTATAATTTATCCTAAACAGGCCTTTAATCAGCTTCTATTTAAGACCTTCACTAGATTCCTTTTGAATCCAACTCTTGTCTATTATCATCCATCAACTAACATCCACAACTTAGTCTAAATAAATTGTCAGATTTCATACTATCTATGTATTTGACCATTTAAAATATATTTTTTCTTTAATTTTGAACTTTTCATCCATTCGTGAAAAAAATGTTTATTAAATGTAGATTAGGTTGAGATTACTAATTTGAATGAATATGCGGAGAATGTTTCTTTTTTATCGTTTGGACACATGTGGCGCTTGAAATGAGCAGAAAACAAATTACAACCAAATTATTATGCGGAGTTGATGATACGAATGAATGTATATATGTTTTTTGAAGGTAGGTCAAAAAGCTCATTGTAACATGAACATGTTTGACGATGACTACTGGAAAAAATGTCATCAAATTTCTCAACCGTTCATGTCAGTTGATGGATATCTATTAAGTGACTTTCTGATTTTCACTTGAAGCATAAAATTTTATGAGTTTTTTTTCTTTTCTTAAAAATAGCATAATTTTTAATTATAAATTGTATGTGATCAATCTATGCAACAGATGGTCATGTCCATGATAATAGATTAACGATTATTAGTAGTAATTAGCATGCTAATGGCGATGACAAAAGCCATGTAAAATCATGAATGAAATGAATAGAAAAACTTTCGCTTTGCTTGCTATGTGCTTGAATCTTCTTTGCCAATTTCTAAGCTTAATTAATGTATTTGATTAATATTGATTGTGATAGAAAATTATATATTAATGAGGGGACGTGATAGAGTGTGAGCGACTTTTAACAGAAATTAGAGACTGGATCTTTTGACCAGTGGACTCAAAGCACTGGATTAATAAGCCAATTTAGCGTATTTAGTTTAAACTAGACTGTTTTCCCTATTTCTGTTTGGGTATTACTATGATTAGGAACTTCATATCTCAGTCTTCATCAAACTTCATTCAAATTTCAGCAAACAATCCAATTCAAGAGTTAAAAAGCTTTTTAAAATGTATGTGCAATTCCATTCGAAACCTTTGGTGCATAATTTATGATAAGTACAACATGATTACAAGAGAAATAAGTGCGAGTGACAACACAGATCATCATGGTGATGAAGAAAATCGTTTGTTATGATAATTGTATTCGTGTGCATATAAAGCAATACAGATTCTCTAATTCATTTCACTAACTATTAAAGAAAAATAATGCATGAAAAAATCTCTCAATTGTCTGAAGAGATTACAATCTTTTTATTGTATTTCATGGAGCGTTGCTGTATTCGTAGACTTGAATTGTGTATGAGCTGTTGAAAAAAGAAAGTTTAACTTGCTCGATGCTATTGTCTTAAAAGCTTTGCAAGATTTTTATTTTTTTTCTTCTTTCGTTTACGTTTCGTTTGAGCAGAAAAAAATGCATTTTACTCAATTCTTTGGAAGTCACATAAATATCACATACGTATTTACATGGAAAACGCACATGCATTCCAACAATTGTTAATGTTTAGCTTTATTTAGTTGAGCAAACAATTAATTTCATCGCGACTTGTCGTAAGCAACACAAAAATGTTTAACATAAGAATTCGAGAAATTTTTCTTTACTTCTTTTACAACAACAACAACAATTCACATCCATGTTATAAAATGGAATCGCTTTAAAAAACCATCATCATGACACAATAATTGATGAACATTGAATGTTAAAAAAAATTGTAAATTGAGTGAGGAAATTAATTATATAGGTATGAGGCTGATCTCTTTTCATGCATGTCCAATAGCAATAACTAATGAATTTTCTTTTAATGATTCTTCATCTTCTTTTTTTATTTTGGGAATAGATGCTGATGTAATTAGTCTTGTAACCTTCACCTACAATGAATGGACTAGACATTCTTGACCTTCTCTAATTTTTTTCTACTTCTTGTTGCTTCTTTTCTTATTTTCAGAGTTGGTGTCTTGGATGATTGATATCTAAGAAGGTGACTTAGGTCAAGTGACTGCCAATTGGTTGCTACTATACTAGAGTGCTGCCAAATTATTTTGGAAATGTCAAGAACCGTAAGCCGTGTGCGATTTTGGTCGAGGCCAACTCCTATGGTGTGCTGCGAAAAATTAAAAGTTGCCCAACTATGCTTTATACTAAGAGTTCATGATACCGAGACCAAGACTTCCCTGTCTCAGTTTCGAAATTTGCCGAGACTTCAAAGAATTGATCCTTGTGATCTCGGTTTCATTCTCCATACTTCGAGAAACCCTATTGACAACACGTCTACGCTTTTACTGATCAGATCTTCTTTAGATGCTACATATGAAATTATATGATATATTCCCACAAGTCTTAGATAAAATTATTTTGGACATGAATAACACCCCTGATTTTGGAAGCATCAAAAATTACAAGAAAATTACTCATAACGACAATTTGAATAAATCAACATAAAGAACTATGGAACTATGGAACGTATGATAAATGAAGAAATGATGAGCTATAACATAATGACGCGATTTTTGTTAAACCCTTGTGAAACATGAAAGATTTAAATGAATGCAACAGAAAGAAACATTATTATTTTTATATTTCGAAAATTATATGAGCATAAACAGTATATAAGTAAGTATAATGAATAAAATGAGAAGAAAGAAGAAATAAAAAAAAAAAATTAATCGCTCGATGAGAGAGATTTATTAATTAAACTTTCTATTTTCACTGAATTCTGTTTTTATTTTCTTCAATTTCTGAAGTTTAATGCGCTTTGGGGCAATGAATTTATGTATGTATATATCTGTAATGTTACATGTTATATACACAATCGAGTCTCTTTCCTTTATACCCAATATGCACCTAATTGATGAAGTAAGATCCGCCTCAGAATTTTCAATTTCAATGGAATGAGTTATTCAATCGCTTACATTAGATCACATTAGAAAGGTCATGGTTCTTGATCGATGTTCATGTTACTTTCTTTATACTTCTTTTCGGTTCCATCTTCTTCATTAACCATATAAAAAACACCGAAAGTACATCAATCAGTTGATTCATAATTTATATATTTTGAACATTGCTGCTGGCACTGTCATCGGAATCATTGTTTCTTATCACAGTTGGACTCGATTTCTACCCACTTTTTTCGCTGTGTTCAACTTGATTGCTTACATTACTTTTTTTGAGACCCATAACAATATAATAATGAGGAGGTAAATACGGCAGTTGTAATAAAAATGCACAACAATTGATTGACCAACCAGACCCATTGTTTTCTGTCACATACTTATTTATTTTCATTCATGGTGTATTATCGGCAGTAGCTTGCACAATTGCAAATGCTCTTTTCATTGATTTGCTTATTTATGTCATTTCTGAGCGAAAAATCGGCAAAGCTTGAAAAGGTGAAAGTTTTATTGCTTCTATTGTCTATTTTTTTTCTCCTTCTAAACGGCAATGCTTAATGGCTCAATAATCTTAAACAATTTCTTCCCTTCTTTTTCTTTACCTTAAAAGTCGTGAAAATTATAAAACACTTTAAATCCATTCCTCGTATTATTTTTTTTATTAAATAAGCGAGTCTGATCCAAATGATATGCTTTTATTTAAAAAACTATCGAATCGGATGTTGCCGTTTGAATTCTATTCGCTTTTCGCTTTCTTCTCACTATATTGATTATAGAGGGTTCGAGATGGAAGGATTTATGGAAATTAAAAGAAATGAAAATTGAATTTTACTTCCGTAAAGCGGGCTGGTTTTGACTAGTGTTACGCTTTTTTGAGTTTGAGAAATTTTTATCATTTCTTGCTATAGGGGTATTGTGTGATTAATATAGAGTACTGTGAAATTTATATTGTCTGGAGGTATAGACAGTTTAATTAAATGTCTATAATGGTATCTAGTTGAATGTGTTCATGTATTGATTATTATTGACATTAGGAATGATATCTTAGTTAACTAGCTCAGGGGGGTTCAGAAATTGATCTACAAAACTAAATTATCCAGTTTATTGTACAAAATAGAAATCTCGTGAAGCTACTTAATGGTTGGCTCTTTAACTCAAATTTGAGATACATATCAGTCTGTAGGAATACAATTGAATAGTTGTAAAAATAATCTATTGAATTGTTCTACTAACAACAGCAGTTATGACTTATTCTTTTAGACAGTTATGGCAAACGACATGAGCATTATCTTCAGTACTTATAATTTGAAGGTAATATACCCGAACTAGTAGTAGATTGCTTTTGATTAAGTAAGTCTGTTTTAGAATTTCTTTATAAATTTCATACTATATAAATATTAATAAAGGAAGAACATTAATCGATCGAAAATTCGACACCAGGGTAACTTGACTCTTGCAGTTGGTGCTGGATCTGGTTAAAATCCGGAATCGAGTCAGAGTCACTCCCGCCTGAGGCTGAATTAAGAACCGTTTTGTGCTATTCGGGTATATGTAATTCAATAAACGAGGAGTTGTTCTATCGATTCTGTAATCCCATTGTATTCGTGGACAACTAGTCATTAACTAGATATTAACTTGACTTCAACTAGTTACAAGTTGTAAGTTAGCACTAGCAAAAGACAAATTAATGACTAGTTCTGACGTATTTTTGTCAACTGATTTTATATGCCAAAGCAATAAGTCATTTCGCTAACAAGGCAGAAAGCAATCATATATGTACACCCATGCATACCATTCCCGAATGGATAAAAAGATTGAAAGTAAGTATTGTGACTTCAGCTGTGGAATTTACATGAAATATATATGCAAAGTTCTCTAATCCTCATCAAACAAGCCCATAAAAATTCCGCAAATAAATTGACATAAAAATATCGGAAGAAGTAAAAGTTTAGATTCTTGTAAAATGACATCAGACAGGAGTGCTTTCACTCATGAAGACCCACTTCATGGCATTTTTCTGTCACGATTGAAATTTTAGAAATGTCAACATCGTAAAGATGTAAAGATGATATCACCTGTATGCCCAAAAATTGCTAAAAGATTCAATTATAGAAATCAAGTGGACAATATGTGATGTTTATGGCCAATGTGGGTGAAAAGATTAGAAAATTTTTCCCTAATGTGTTCAAATTTGCACAGCGAGAGAAATGTGAAATTTAACAGAGGTCTAGTTTTTATGGAAAAAAGTGAAATATCAATTTATGACGGAACAATAAGTCAGCAGTAAATAACCTTTCCCCAAGCGTTCGTGATATGAACGATTTTCTCTATGAATTTTTTTTTTTATGAATTGCATAAAAAATTGAAATACATAATAAAAAAAAATTGTATATCCAATTCAGAAAAAGTTTTTTTTTTATATTTTTATATTGCAATTTTATGCCTCACATGAAAACTTTCATTTTCTATTGCTAATAATTGACAAGAAATCAACTTGAGAGGATAACCCGAGCGATTCAACTTGAGGCTGCGCTACTTCTTTTGAAAGCCGCCTCCGTTTGACTGCTAAATCTGCCAAAAATATACGGAACCATTATGAAGCCTTATTTATTTGTGAAACTCGGATAAGCACATTCGGTGCTTCAAAAATCATAGTCACAATTTGCTACAGATTTGAAATTTGAGCTGAGCAATAAATTAGATTCACATAAAACATGAATCAGCCTGACATGTTGATATGTTTATGGATCTAACTTAATTGGATTGTCATAACACGATAGTCGTAATAATTTATGATGTTATTTATTATTTTGAAGAACTGAATATGTATATTGACATATGCAAACCTTTTTTCTCCTGTCTGTACGGACGTATGTACATAAAAGAGTTCCAATTCCAATCGCATTATCTTGTCAAAAGATATAAAATATATAAAAATAGAAAGGTAAAGAAAACATTCTCCAAATTAAATCTTTAAGTATCTTTCCATTACTTTTACTTTATAATATTTAAATTGAACTTTTACTGCTAATCCAATGAACCCTAAAATATAATGCCGCGAGCAGCCTTTAGATAAAAATTCACAACTAGTTTTCACATAGCCTTGAAACAATAAAAACAATAACAACATCCAACATTCTACAAAAGTCGTTGCCCATCATCATTTCTTTCTTTCTTTCTCTTCCATCGGACGGGTAATAAAATAAACCTGCACAAAGTTTTGCACAAGAGAAAATATGTCGAAGTGAAAGTAACATTGAGACGACTCAGCTTGTGTGTTCTTACTGAAACATTTTTTCTTTCATTTCTTCACTTCGTTTCATTTCCATATTTTTTGCTTCTCTCACTCTTTCTTTGTTCCGGTTGGTAAGTCTTTACTTTTTGTTATGGACATGTTCTAGCCCAACTTTATTCTGGTGAATGTACGTTAATTTGAATTTTATTATGCAAATTTAAGCATGTTATGTCATAAAAGTAGGTTAAGTACTTCCCAAGTACTTCCCGAATTTCGCTTTTTGAATTGATATCTAAGATCCCGAGCAACACATATGAAGAAGGGTCTTTCGTGTGGGTGCCTACATGTGGGATTCACATGGCTGCTTCAAAATGAGCTTTAATAGAACTCAAAGTTCGAAATCGACTCGTTTTTTTATATAGAGAATTTGCGTACAGAATTCGAGGCAATTTCAAACTTGCGGAACCTTTTTCATATGAGTCGCTCAGGTAGATCAATGGCTTCACAAAGATTTGGTACCAAGAACACTAAGGATCCAATTTTAAAGGATTTAAACCAATTACATAATGAAACTATGAAAGCATGACTAAGACACAGCATCGATGTCGCAATGGTTCGAAACCTTCAAATACAAAAGCTGGTTTTTGGCTATCTGATTCACTATTTTCCCCATTTGATCCACAAAACATTTCTCAAAAGTCACGTAACATTTTTAATGACGCAGTAAATTTAAAATTTTTAACTGAACTAAACCAAATCAATCATCACAATTTCCTCATCCATATGTCGAGCACATTTCTAGTGATAAAAATTTATTGAACGTCTCTTTTTCCTTACAATAAGCAACAATAAATAATTAATGTTAAGCATTTACGAGTAAAAGTTGCTCAATCGGGTTCTTGTCGTCATATTTGTATAAAAATAGCATTTTTGCATGCTTGCACATGGTGTCCGATATAATAAGCATTGCTCTACTTTGATAACGCATGCCGTGTTTTCATTTTCATTCTACAATTCTACATCCGATGTATTATTTTATCCACTTTTATTCAACTGAACTAATTTTTATATTTTTTTATGCTTTATCATCATCAATGTCTTAATTTCTTATTTTTCAGAAGCTTTTCCTCACATTTTATTTTTTTTTATATCCACTCACCTAAGGAACGAATTAATAGAATTTTTTGTCTTTATCCTTTGAACACAAAAATTCTTTTCGTTACACTTTCCGGTTTAATATTTTTTGGTTATATCTTCTTTTTTTCGTATTTCTTGTTTAAAATTCACTCGCCACCCGGAATGTAAACAGAAAAAATTCTTTTAATATCCAGAAAATTAACTTTCACTTTATCCTACACGAGTTGCGTAACAAAACAATTTTTTCTCGCTAAGAATAGAATTTTTTTTACTTCCTTTTACTTTTCTAATTTTAATTTGATAAAAAAAGGATTTTTAAATATTTTTTTGAGGGATGAAGCAGTAATTTTTTAATACCTAGAAGGTGTAGGTATTCACTCAACGAACGATCGAACAGCAATAACAAAAATTTCACTTGTGAACAATCATTTTATACCACGTGAAAGTTTGACCTCCTTATGGTATATTATTATTATATTTCTTAACGATATTTTACGTTGAACACTAACACAACTGTTAATATTAGCTGGCTGGCTGATTGCAGTGAGCTTCAATACTCTTAAAAAATATATGGATTTATATGGAAATGATGGGTGATGGTGATGGGGTGAGAATATCTTGAGGTGAGAATTGATGATAATGTAAATTTGCGGTTGCAATTTTTACTTTTTTTTTTTTGATGACAATTTTTGGTTGTCTGAATTTTCTCTTTTGAGATTAGTTTTTAGATAGAAATTAGGAATGTTTTAATATCGTGTCTGTGGAATTTTAGTTTGTTGGTATTAAACATAGGTTCGTATTTAAAAGCACAAATTAGTTGATCAGTTAAATCCAGCATAATCTTAACCTGGAGCAAGATTTGGGATCAATTACCCGACTAATGCTTGTCCGGGTATAGATTGAAGTTTGGAGCTAGACAGCTAGACCAGTGGTGAGCATTCTGTGTGCCACAGCACACTGATGCCATTAGTGCCAAAAATTTTATGGAAATGCCATGAACCGTATTCCGTTATACACGACTAGGGATTTCAATACCGAGCCAAAATCTCAATCCCGGGATTACGGTATTGGGAAATTCTCAATCCCGGGATCCCGGGATCCCGGGATCAATACTGATATTATAATTTACTCAAAATCCGGTATAAAATTATGCTCAAAACGGTTCAAAACAACTGAAACTAACTAAATTTGAATTAAATTGAAGTTGAATTGCCATTTAAAAAGGAATCTAATTCTAAAACTGACTTCTTTAGCTCTCCTTTAAAAAAGTTTCAAGTTCATATTGAATCATGTGTAAAGACAGATTCCAGGCTTTCATATTCGGGGTTAATTACGACTAGGAATTTCAATACCGATATTAAAATCTTTCCAATATCGATATTGAATATCAATATTTCATACAAATCAGTTTCGCTATTCAAAACCCTAATCCCGACAAATTTTAACGTCTCTAAAGATATGAACTGAAAAATTGATGTTAATCAGTTGAGAAATAACTAATCTAATGAAAACGACGATGATTTATTTTTGGATCAGGCCGTCTAGAACCAGTCATGAATAAGTGCAACAAGATATTGTAGAATAAATTGTGAATAAAGATTTTTAATCGTTTTTTAATCAAAATTTAAAAAATTTTAATCAAAAGGTAGAGCTAATGAATAATTTAAGTTCAGGATGAACTTTTTCTTTGCAAAAAAATTCAGTTTTAAATTTGAATATTGAATAAAAAAAATTGAAAATCCTATGAATTTCTCAATACCGTAATACCGGAATACCGAAATTTCAATCCCGGGATTTCGGTATTGGAAAATCGAACCGAATCCCGGGATCCCGAAAACCGGGACCCCGGTTTTCGGGATCCCGGGATTGAAAACCCTATACACGACAGAGCTAGTTAAATAAAATGCCTTAGTGACTAAAAAGGAGGGTCAAGGTCGCATTCAGACGGGTTTTTGGAACCAATACCCTTTATTTTCAAAAATTCTTTAAAATTCTTTACTAAGATTTTTCGGGAAGAAAACAAGACAGGGGGGATCTTTACTAACTGATTGAGATCATAGCTTAAAGTCGACTCGAGCTCTGATCGAGACCAGCTCTCTCAGGTCGCGGTTATGAGCATGCTCATTCGTATCGTAAGGAGCTCATTGAGCATAAACTTGGATTTTAGGATAGAACATGATTAATTTTACGGAAGATTACAAACAACAGTTATGCAAAAATCACATTATGTTGTGTAAGATTCACCAGACATCTCATGCAGATGAAACCCACTCAATGAAAGAAAGCATTCAACACATTTTTGAATCATAAACCGAAAAAAAGTTCAGCAACATATTCGCACATATATCTTTTATTTTATTAGTATGTATATGAAATGAAGACGAAATGCAGTCAGACGTCTCAAGAATTCTTTCTCCAAAAAAGCTATTCATTCATGCTCATTTCTGTTGTTCCGTTTCGCTAAAAATAAATTGTTGTGTCTGCTGCAATTATTAGCAGAGTATTGGGCACATGTCATCATGTCATTATCAATATTAAAACTCATTTTTCCCTGGTTGAAGATTATAAATGCAAATCGGATGATAAATTGATCAATCACATTAAGTGTGGTTATTGAATTTCATTAAGTATTGACTTAATTAAATTTTATATTTATAATACCCAACAGCTTATGATAACACAATTAAAATGCAATAAATAACATCCTCTATGGTGTATTGTGACGCACAACAAATTCACATATTTCCATTTTATTGTGTAACTCTAAATTCAATATGAGACAACAGTACCATGAATAATCCACATGTAAAGTAATCATGCGGATCTACTGAAAAAGTTGGAATTTCAAAAATTCTCTCAATCAATTGCGCAAAGAATGGTGAGACAGCGCAACGAACAAAAATGTATGAATGAATAATACTCGACAGAAGAAATATCACTTTCACTTACGGAATGGATATATATATTTGGATGAGAAAAATAATTGTAGGTGTTGGAAGCTTTTACATGTAAATATAAAAAGAAACATTTCGCATATTTGTGGATTATATTCACAATTTTATGAAATTGATCCCGAGCTGCACAACTCGCAATTCTTCGCCTTATAAATTCAGTCGATCTCAGTCGTCATTGTGCCGTAACTGGAACTTCGCGTCTTTTCGTTGATGCAACGACGTAGTGGTGGCCTAGCAACCAATCTGTGCTGCTCGGGCATGATGATGTGAATATGAAACTTAAACAGTCCGGTTTCTTTATGATGATATTTCTTACGGATATCTTTTCGCACATTTATTACATTGATTGATGTTTTCATCATTCGACAAATTATCTTGACTTAGATATTATTAATTTATTAACATATATTCATTTAAATGATATCAAATGGATAGTTTTCGCACTCTTTTATGAATCTAATGGATCGTCGGCTTTTATGCTAAATAAAAATAAATGGACTAAAATATTATCATGACTAACTGATTTGTATTTCGCAACAGCAAAATTTTTCATGCCTTTTTTGATTGCTTGTTGAATTTCTAATAAATTTATTTTATTGCCTCATTTTTCATATTTGGTGCTTCACGGAAGTTTATTATTGAAGGACTTTTAAAACCCTCAATTTTTTGGGTCATTTTTTGGGCTTGTCATGTGGGATTTATGTATGGATTTAATTTCACCAAAATATAATTCATATTCATTATTTGCTTAATGAATGCTTTATGACATATGTATGCAATGGGTTTGGTTCGGTTGCCCGCTGATCACTTGCCCACTGATTGTTTGCCCACTGACATTTTCCCACTAGTCTTTTTCCCACTGGTACGTTTGCCCACTGGTACTTTTGCCCATTGATTTTTTCCCCATTCATTTTTTGCCCACTGGTACGTTTGACCACTGGAAGTTTTGCCCACTGCTTCTTTGCCCACTGGTACTTTTCCCCACTGATTATTTTCCCACTAGCTTTTTGCCCACTCGTACGTTTGCCCACTCGTATTTTTCCCCACTGGTTCGTTTTCCCACTGATTATATTCCTTCAAAAGCAATGCGTTTGAAGCTCTGCTTTGACTGGCTTCCTGGCTAGACAAAAATTCTACGCAGGAAGAACTTAGAGACTTCGGGGTTTTTGCATTCAACAGCGCAAAATTCGTAGAGGTGGTAAACATTTTTAGTTTTTTGTACTTAACTTTATTGTTTTTAGTGGTAACATCATTGATAAGTAAGTAAGTAAGTATCTCAACTGGATGTGATTATTATGAATATATTGATTCTCGAGATGGCTGATCACGCTAGTGGCTTCAGAACAACTCCTATGATGACATTACGGCCCTTAACTTATATAAGAACGCTGCGAGTTGCATATGATTTGAGAAACGACCAGTGAAAAGCTCCTCATGACGGGTCTCGAACTCATAATCACAGGATTGGTATTGCCATAAGCAGATACCCAAATTCTAAAAAATTCTGTCTCCGAGGCACTACGACTCCCTAGATGTATCGACGAAAGCTTGACGATAAGCTTAATCTATGCTAAATTAATGGATCTCAACTTAACAGCTTTCAATTCCGATCTCTGGTTTAATACCTAATTGACTAGAGTGTAAGTAAGGTTTCTTGAGATCGAGATAGAGACTGAGAATGGGACCGAGATCGAGAATGAGACCAAGACCGAGACCGGGACCAAGACCGAGACCAAGACTGAGACCAAGACCGAGGCCGAGACCGAGATCGAGATCGATATAGAGACTTCCCAAGAAGTCTCGGTCTCGAGTATTTGTCAATCTTAAGTATGGCTAGAAACCAGCCATCCTAATGCGTTCTAGTGTCTAACAATCAAACATTTCAATTCATTTATCTCAAGAATCAATATACTCATAATAATTACATCCAGTTGAGATACTTACTTACTTACTTATCAATGATGTTACCACTAAAAACAATAAAGTTAAGTACAAAAAACCAAAAGTGTTTACCACCTCTACGAATTTTGCGCTGTTGAATGCAAAAACCCCTAAGTCTCTAAGTTCTTCCTGCGTAGAATTTTTGTCTAGCCAGGAAGCCAGTCAAAGCAGAGCTTCAAACGCATTGCTTTTGAAGGAATATAATCAGTGGGAAAACGAACCAGTGGGGAAAAATACGAGTGGGCAAACGTACGAGTGGGCAAAAAGCTAGTGGGAAAATAATCAGTGGGGAAAAGGACCAGTGGGCAAAGAAGCAGTGGGCAAAACTTCCAGTGGTCAAACGTACCAGTGGGCAAAAAATGAATGGGGAAAAAATCAATGGGCAAAAGTACCAGTGGGCAAACGTACCAGTGGGAAAAAGACTAGTGGGAAAATGTCAGTGGGCAAACAATCAGTGGGCAAGTGAAAATGGGCAATCGACATAATCCCGTATGCAATATGGTGAAATTCTTGAGATTACATACATGCTGGAGACTGAGGATAATTTTGATGATTTTTGGAAGATTAAGTCTTAATTCTTACAATCAAAGAGTCCGCTTTTAAGTACAGTAGAGGCATTACTTGTTACTGATGAAACGTGATCCGAGAGCGTTCCACATTCTCTCAGTGCGACTTATAAGGTATTACCTAAATCCAAACCATGTTCCAGTGTAGAGCTTAGGTTTCAATAAAAGGCCTTTGAAATTACTGATGCTATCTCTGTCACCAAATCCGCAAATTGAGCTGATATTCCTTCAACACTGCTCTATGCTGTGTACTTTTCTTGAACTAAGCCTTAAAATGTGGGGTCTGTAGTTTGACAGCTACTAAACTATATCAAGTTTCATTAATTTCACAAACGACAATTATGGATCATGGTTGACAACTATACTTACTTAATTCGCTGGCCGTACAGATCAACTGTGATAAGTGGCCTCAGGATAGTTGACAGCTATAGGCAACATCTAATGAATTCCTAAGATTACAATAAATTTGCATGCCTAACGAACTGAGTAACTAATGAATGATCTGAAATTTAGCAATTGATATCAAGACCGTGGCATCAAATTAGAAAATTTGAAGATTACTACAAAAAAAAGTTTGTATTCAGGCTTAATTTTAAAAATTATCCAAATCCGTTGACTACAAAGAAATTTCTTTTCATTCATATCAGTACCCAAAACTAAAAATTCAATAGCTTTCGGGCTATTTTTATGTATTTTTGTACAATAAGAAATAAAACCGACGTAAACAAAACACGATAAAAAAATACTCAATTTAATTAAGTCCATCTGAAAATTTCTCTGAATGCGCATATGTGTCGCTAAAAATATTAACATAAGTGTGACTTTGAATCCGAAAAATATGTCTTTTTGTTGGCTTTTCACTTCTTTTTGCAAAATTGTTGATCGACTCGTTTTTTTTTTTTTGGATGTTTTAAGAAAGTCTCAATGAACAAAGAAAATATGAAAATGACAACAGCCCAACGCAGACTTTATCATTCGGGTGTATCACAAATTTTCATGTCGAATTATATACAATGTTGTAATGAACAGAAAGAAATTAATTTAATTCTCTTTTAACTTATTGCCAATTGACTTTTTCTCAATTATACTAAATTACATTACTTGCGCCCTTTTTCGTAAGATGCAGCAGCAGATTCGTGATTTTCTTAACTTTTCATTTTTGTTTCTTTAATCTTTTGAAGTTTGTAAGATCGGGCAAGATCAAGTTAAAAGGCTTGTGAAATCATATGTCATTCCGAGCAGCACAATGCGACGCACCAGTGGTAGGCAACCTTTTATGTGTCGCGGTCTCAACCAAAACCACTCGGAAGTTTCGTGACATTTTCAATAAAATTGGCAGCAAACCTTCATGTCGTTCACCACTGAACTAAATGCGTTATCTTGCTGTCAGGGCAATTACGCCTCTAATCGTGAGCTCTCTGCTGTTTGGGTATGACTGCTTTAAAAATCCTCAATTGCCTTTTTCCTTTGTAATACATTTATTTGAAACGAAATGAATGTCTCGAGATGAAGAGTGAAAATCAGGAAGTTGTTCAAGATTGAAGATCTATAATATCAAGTATGCGTAAGGCTCATAAAATTGCGGATCAGAGTAAGAAATTTTTGGCAATAATCTTTTAAATAAACAACGAAAAAAAATGAAATTTTTTCACATGAGCTAATCTGCATAAATTTGCATAAATTTCTTTTGTGAAATAGAAATATTGGTTTTTCAGGAATGAAGAGACATGAATACCAAAAATAAACATGACAGAAAAATCAAGGTTTGTTGGTCAGCTTATAGATGATCTCACATCATCGTAATTCATAAGACACAAAGATTCATAATTCATAAGACCACTTCAAGTCCTTAGCAGCGTCTTAATATTGTCATTTGCTATTAGTCATGTTCCATTTACTGTAATCTGACATAACCATATGTTAATACATCAAACAAACAAAGAAGAAGAAAAAAGTGAAATTAAACATTTATTGTCGCTACCTTAAACATCATATTGTACACAACTCAAAACATGTATCATAATCAAAAATGTAAAATAATAGAAAAGAAGTAAACACGAAAAAACACACAACAAACATTACATCGTAAGCTTCTTCTTCTAGAAGCTTAGGTGGATAAAATTTCAGTCTTAAAAAGGTTTAGTTTTTGTTTTGAGAGTTCAAAACAGCCCAAAATTTGAGAGAATAAAAATGATGATTCTCTCTCGACATTGTCTGTCAAATTAGTGAGTCGAGTCGAGCCACCGAGTCAGGCTGCATGGTTTCGTTCTTTGGTTCCTAATACCTGTGATACCGACCAAGCGGTTATGAGTTCGAGACTCGACAGAAGACACTTTTTCACTTGTTCTTTTTCAAATCATATGCAGTCTACAGCTTTTTTTGTAGGCTAAATACAATAGGCAGATTATAACGTCATCAGAGGAGTGGTTCTGGTCTCAGTATAACCTGAAGGTCTACTGTATAAGCTGTAGGTCTACTGAGTGTAGTGGTCTGACGAGTCAACTTAGATCGACGGTTTCGAACACTTTAAAAATCCTCATTTTTCCGTCCAACCCCTTATGTACAAATCTCAAAAAAGATGACTAAGATTATTTATTTGCTGAAGTTTGAAAGAGATTCATTATTCAATAACAAGAAGGCATTACCTAAAATATGTTTTATTCGTTACAGCATATAAAGTTTGCAGTTGTAATAGATGCACATAAAAATATTTTTTTCCTGGCATTGTTTCAAATTAGAATTAAGCATTCTGCTTATAAAGTAATTTTCTATGTCTCGTACTTAGTCATCACTAGTAACATTACAAATCAACTCAAATTTGAATAGAAATTACGCAATTTCTTACTACTTTTATATTATGTACACGATGAGCTCATAAGACCTCTTTCAATTAGGATGGAAAGAAAAAGAAATTCGTGCATAGAGTATTTAATTAATCGAATGACAAAACAACGCGATGAGCAGGTGACGTTTTTTTTTGTTTTCGTAAAAATGCGTGTCAGTGTGATTAAATGAAAGTGGCGTCTGTCCTACTTTTTAACATGCATGGAATTGTTGCTTATTTAATTTGTTTTCTACCATTTTCCACCTACAAGTGCTAAAGGGTTTCATTCATACTTGCAACTCAAACCTAAAAATAACCGTAGGATGATAATTAAATTTGGCTCTTATCATCCAAGACCTTTGTATCCATTCTTTTCATTTTATACATTATGCGTGGCATGTGCTGAGAATACAAGTTCATTGTCTTGTGAAAATTCAATAAAAATGTTTTACTCTCTGTGTGAAACGGAAGGGCTCATTGAATACTTTGATGGGAAAGAATCTCTTTTGTGTTATTAAAAGCATTAACTTTTTTATTTTTGAAAAGCAAAAGTGGCGTTTATTATTAATACATTTTATAAATTATTTCATTGGCACTTCCATCCGAGGAGAAATAAAAATGAGGAAGTTATGAGTAAAACATGAAAATACTGTCTTAAATGTTAGACATTATACTTCAACGGGCATGTCTTGAACAAAATTATGGGCCGAATTAGAGAAATGATTTCGTTCATATTTCCATTGTTTATCTAATCGCAATGCTTAGAATAATAGAGAAAATTTAAATTCGAAGCAAAAGGAAATTAACAGGCATTTAGAATTTGAAGTAAAGGAAGTTCAAAATTTAAAGTGAAGTTCAAAATTGGTTCAAAACAGTAAACATCAAAATGTTACACCAGGCTTCGATTTCCTGAAACATAGGAGGCATGTAAGTCGTGGATGACACAAGGATCTGTTTTGTAGTCATATAAAGCCACATGGAGTTTGTGATCAAAAAACACATTCACCAGTTTGATAATCACTAAAATAAATAGCAAAACTTTCAATACTGAAGCAAAAAAGTGCAGAGTAAAATAACAACAACAACATCAAGAGTTTTAAATATTTAGTCAGCTGAAAATAGTAATTAAGAAGAAAGTTTCGATATGTACCATCATTACGTATATGAAATAAATGAAAAGCAATGAAACAATTTCTTAGCAAGTGCGAGAAGAACAAACTAGCTTGCTAATGAATTTCAAGTGCTTCCAATTTCCGTAAAAACTAGCTCAATGAACACATAAAATGTCTGTATGCGCTGAAACATGCTACAATTAACAAAAATGATATAAGATTAAAGATATGAAAGTTATGTTTGATGTATTTTTTTGGAAGTGCCTTAAATACACTTTATGCTACCTCTTTCACTCACTTCATTTCATTTTTGATTATAATACTTGCATATCATTTTTCTTTGATCAATTAATTCATTTGGCTATGGAAGCGGTAGCAGAGTAGACTATATAAGTAAGTATATACTGTAAACAGTATTTATTTGAATGGCACATTCCACCACAGCATTCAGTCTTAACTCTTCTAAATGCATTTCTTCTATAAAATAACCTAAATGCTTTCATTTTCAGGTGGCAGCCTCTTAATATGCTTAATGTGTTTTTTATATTCTTCTAAGCTTTATTTATATAAAATTTATTTAGATTACCTAACGTCATTTCATTAAGTAGTACAAAGATGTAAGACAATGTCGTTTAGTTCAACTACATTATTTTTTGAGATGAATAGATATTGTTGTTAGACTTAGGGAACGTCTAACTTTTATGTGTTTAAAATTTAAGATTGTACATCATTTTGGTATCAAATGTTTGTGACAGAAGCTTTAAATCATGTGCTTCTTAATATGCTTGTTTTAGTAATTGTATAATTGTAGTTCTATTAATAGCCTTCCTTACGAATTTATTTATGTTTATTCTTTGGAGTTCAAAAACAGACTGAACTTTTGTATGAAAAGGGGTTTGCAACTATGTTTGTAATATTAATATCATTCAAATTCAGAATGAACGTTATAACGGCTCAGATCTGAAAACAAGTGAATGTTCGTCAATTCGAACTGGAATTAGTGATAGTAAATAGTAAACTTTTAGAAATTATTAAAAAGTGACTGAAAGTATGGAAAGACAATATAATAAGCTATCGTGTATTAATTCATTCATTTCAATATTTACTTTTCTTTTTCATTTAGCTTAATGATAAGAGCTCATTCATTAATTATTCGATTTGTGATCAGAACAACACCTAACAATTTCTGCACTTTCCATTTTACATGCATGAATTTAATGCGGGTTAATTCCAATAAAGTGACATAAAAGTTTTGTTTAAAATAATAAAAATTCACACAAATTGTGACTATATTGGCTGATATTTTTTGAAATCAGGATTTTTTTGCTTTATTTCATGGGAGAAAGTTTCATTTTCGTTTATAAATAATATTATTTTTCGCTGTTTATTCTTTTTTTTTGTGTTCATGGGCGAATATCAACAAGCAATTGTGACGTAACCTTTCTTTTTCTTCTACCATATGCTCGAACACGGAGATCCTATTTTAAATTACAACAACGTGATCGTGATCGCTTGGTATTATTTACTGCTGCCTATGAATCATATGACTCATATATCGGTTAACAGGATGTATATATTTTTCATTTTCATTCATCTTTTGCAATGCACGGCAAATATGGCCTGTGGATGATGTAAAATGCTTTGGAGTTTCCCAAAACTGTTTAATAATAGCAACAAAGAGTTGAAAAAAAAGTGAAAATATTTTTATTTTTAATTTTTGCGTAAAATAAGTTCATTTTGGAGAAGAAAATAATAATCCGGTAAGGAATGTCTACTGGTAGGATGACACACAATCGGTCATCATTTCGATGATCAAATCGTGATTCAAAATACAATTAATTATTAAATTTCAAATATTAAAGGATTTGAAAATTTTGAACTTTTTTAAATATGCGAAACTGAAAGTTGAAATTTGAAAAGTAGATAACCGTTAAAATTTATTTTTTTTTTTTAAATAACTTGAATACATTTAAATTCCGTCAAATCACCTAAAGTGTATAAAACTCCACAATTTACTCGTATGAAATAGTTAAAGAAAGGAAATTTCTCATGGAATAATTGAATGAAAACAAAAAGATTGAATATCGATATTAGAGAATTAAAAAATTAAATTTTAAATATGTGAAGCACAATGTGTATTGCTTGATTTCTACCAATTTATCTTCATTAATTAATTTTCCAAAAGAAAAACTCACAAAAAAGTAAAAAAACAATTTCATCGCATCTTCATTAAATTTTACTATCATCATCATGATCATCATATTCAGTCTGCATTAAATGATAGAGAGTAAATACGTATGATGTGCAAACTGCTACACAAATTACAACTTTTAAGTATTTGTGTACATAATACTTGAAAAAAATGAAACTCGATGCTTAGGGTTCAAGAAACGAGCGATTTTTTCACATTTCCAATGAAAATCATGAAGAAAAAAACTTTCACTTAGTTCAAGGTCGAGTTGAGGAAGTGGCTTTTATTAAAATGGTCAAAAGAGCGTGGCAAGAATAAATCTTAAAAGGAACAATAAATATCCGTCTAGATAAACTTCTTGTTTGCATTTATGGATTTCACTTTTAAAGGTTCTTTTAGAAAGCGAATTCTGAGAAATTGTTGAAGGTCTTGTGCCTTTATTCTTGGATAAAAACCGCTCAAAATATAGATCCATCTCTTCTTAATCTTAATCTTATGACTCATAGTCGGGGTTATCGTATAAGAATTATTGACGTTAGTAGGGGCTGTCGTATAGGACACGGCTGACGCATATTCGGGATTGTCGTATACGATAAGGTTGACGCATAGATTATTGTCGCAAAGGACACGGTTAGAGTATAGGGCATGGAAGCATAGTCCGGGTTGTCGTAGGACAAGGTTGATGCTTAAGACATTGTCACGTAGGACAAGGTTGACGTATAGTACAAGGCAGTCGCATAAGACAAGGTTAACGCATAGTCGTCAACTTTCATAAAAATCCATTTGAGCCTTCGACGGATTAAAGTTTTTAACAGACGTTCCTCGAACAACTGCTGAAATTCCATTTTATTGGCTATAAATATATGTTAAAGGAAGTCTAATAATCGCATAGTTTATCATGATACTCAATTTCATCAGATTACTATTATGAAAGTTTCGTCTCCACGAGTAAATGTGATTTTTTGCTAGTCTATTAATATCGATTACAGATTGATTTCAAAATAATAGACTGACCAAAATATCATTAAGCAGTTCGATACGTCAATAATACAGATCAAATAATTAGATATCTGCTGAGCTTCAGAAATATATTTTATTTTTGCAAAGTCATCAAATTTTGCGACGATCAAATTTTATTTTTAATTAAAAGTGCTGTGTATCGCAATGTTATGACGGAATTGATATTTTTTTTGGGAACGACTATTTTAATCTACTCAGCAAGATAAGACTCGTATATTCAATGTCAATGTAATTGATGGGGTAAATGTACAATAAATTTAGGTTATTGTAAATGTCATGGACGATTAATAATAACTTGATATTTATTGTATCTTATCATTTCAGAAAACCTGAAAAGTTCAATTGCCTTAATTTTTATAACGGAAATTATTTATTTGAATTTTAACGATTTTCAAAAATTTGAATTTTTCAAAATTTTCAAAAAAATTTAAAGATGCGAAAATTTAAATTTTAAAAAGTCGTTGAATTTCTTCGGTACTTACCTAAATTGAAAACATCGTAAAAAAGTTAATAAATTTTTTATTGCGGCAATTATGAATGAAATTAATTGGAAGAAATTTTCCCCAAAAAACACAAAATTAATCAGACTTAAAATAATTTTTTTTTGAAATCTGCTTGAAACAAGTAAAAGCTCCGAGATTAAAAAGCGAAAAATAAATGCAATCAATTTGAAAGTAAAATCAGGTAAAATCGCAAAAATTAAACATGAGGAAATAAAAACTTAGCTATTTACGATGATAATGATAATGATATTCAGAAAAAAATGAAGATGTCATCATACATCTTATGCTCAATTGAAACTAAAAGTTTTTTTTGTTTAGTCTGTATGTTGAATAAGAAGTAGACAATGATTACGTATTTTAATGATTTTTTGGAAAACAAAGTATGTAAACTTTATTGAAATAAACATATATTACAAGTCTAGAACTACAGAATCAAGATTACCATCTTCAGGTTTTGTAAACCAGGTTTAATTAAATTAACAAATAAAATTTTGATTTCAATTCCAACGAATGCTTGATATCATTAACTTCGTGCGTCATTAACTGTTGCTGGAACCTACGAGAATGAATAAAATGAAAAGTTATTTAAAATGTAATTAAATCAATCAAATTAAGCAACGAACCTTCACTTCCAGACCATTCATGGATTTCTCAAGACAAATTTGACATCCAAGACGTGAGGTATCTGTCAAATCATAAGCTAAATCAAGCATATCTAATTCCTCGTCCGACGGCTTATCAGGAAGTTTATCATAATCAGCTTGAGAGAGTATTAAATGGCATGTACTGCAAGTCAATGTTCCTTCACAAGCACCAAATCCGTCTAAATCAAGACTATTGTTCACTACAACATCCAATAAGCTGTCACCGACTTTTCCTTTTGATTGAATTCGTTCGCCATTTGCCCGTACAAATGTAACTTGGATTCTAATTTTGAAAGAAATTGGGATTAATAAGAATATCATATATGGGTTAATTAGCGCATATTCCAAAAATATGTATATACACTTAGAAATCAATGTTCTAGATTCATAATTGCGAATTTATACTGTAATCTATTCTCAAAATCATATCAAGCCTTTGAATTTTATTGATAAACAATCTCACGGGAGATAACACGAGTCTCACTATAAAAATTCTATCTTATGTATTATTCAGCTGATTCTCAATGAATTGTATAATTCAAGTAAATAAATAAATGAATGTCAAATTTTCTCTTGTATCTTCGTGTTTTCTCTTTTTCTTTCTTCTTTGGTACAATTGATCACGTAGCAATAACTACCTTTCATGTTAAAGCAAATGTGTACTGTGTATGTAAGATCACTTTATTGCTCAACTTACTCTTCTTTTGGTGGTTTAGGTCCATTTGAACAGAAATTCCTTGATATTTGAGCACCAATAGGTTTTGTCAATTGTTTAGAAACACAGGAAATAATCCTCGAATTAATTATTCTAATCATACTTAAATAAATTAAATTTTTAAAAATTCAACAATTTTATATGTTTATCCAAAAAATAAAGGGGAGCAAAAACTTCAGATGTAAAAAGAGTAGGCACTGCCCTTAATTTGAATATTAACTGGCAGTTAATTTTGTTTATTTAGGTAATTATTTTTTGTACGTCTTGAAGATTTATTTGTTATATTCTTCCTTTTATTATCTCTAAGTTTGATAACCGCGTCGACAATTGCTTATTTAACTTTGAAAATCCAACAAAAAGAACTAAATAATAACGTTTTTTAAAATTTTGAATTTTTTTCTGAAACTGAACGAAAAAGGGATCGAAACTATGAAGTTATATTTTGAAAAATTATTTTTGTGATTAAATGTTTAGTAAGTTTATTTAATGATTTCTGGTTAATTAGATTTAGTTATGTGGTTTATTAAGCACATTACGACAGGTAAACTCTTAATATATTTATTCAACATAAAATCCTAATGAGAAATCACTTTTATAGGCGAAATTTTAAACATTAATCAAGATAAGACATCAATTGGTAGACTTGGAACTACTTATGTCCTTAAAAATGATGAATCGATTAGTCGCAAACATTGCACATTCCTGTTGAAGCAGAATGAATTGAAAATTATTGATGACGGTGCAAAATATGGAACAACAATCCAAAATGCTGAAGTTATCAGAGTATCAAAAGAACCGATGACATTGAAGGATGGAGATAAAGTGCAATTTGGATGTTATGATAATATCTGGGAAATTCACTGTAAGCTAGAAACGAGAGGAGGAATAAAGCGTAAAACGGACGATGTTGAAGCTATTGAGAATAGCATATCAGTATCAAATATTTCAAAGAAACCAAAGCAGAATCCAATCAATGCAAAAATAGTTGATAAGTTTGACATAATAATTGATTCTGACGATGATATACCCTATAAAAGTACCAGAAGCTCTCGTCAACAAAAAAATGTAATCAATAATTCAAAAGACGTTCTTCCAAGTTCATCAAAAGTAGCAGAAAGTAAGAATAAGAAAGTATCTCAAGCAGACGAAAAGCCCAGTCAAGTTAATAAGAAAGTTGATCTAGTAAATAAGTCACCACAAGATAAAACAGAAACGAAGGAAGTACCGAATCCTGTAAGTGTCCGTTCACAAACTTTTTATGATGATAGCGATGAGGATATCTTCTCAGCGACACATGAAGAAAATGTTAAAAACTCTAAAGGTGTAACTAATAACAGAAAAATTATCATCGACTCTGATGACGATCTTATGGCATTTAATGTACCTTTAAAGGCAGTAAATACTCGAAAGAGGCCCACAAATGAAGTTGAAGATGGTGGAAGCAGCAAGAAAATCCCTAAGACAGTCAAAAACTCGAAAAATCAAGTTACAAATGAGATTAAAAAAGTTGTGCCTCAAACATCCACACAGAAAACATCAAATGATGAAGTAGACAAAAGCATTAGTCGCGCACCAGCCAGTACATCACAATTCTCGCGAAAGCGAGATCTTGACGATGACGTTTTTAATTTTGATATACCCAATAAGCATCAATTAAAGAAGCCTCGACATGCAAAAAAGATAGAAAATAACAGTGAAGAAATTGCATCAACTTCGTCAGCATCAAATTCTACACTTAAAGCATTTTCATTTAAAACATCAAAGATTTCTGATAAGGAAGCCTTTGCAAGTTTTGTCTATGATATTGATGAAGATTCAGGTTCATGGCTGTCAACAAGAGTGTCTAAAATAAAGGTCAAGGATGAGACACATGATGAAATGGATAATACAGGAAATAATAGTAATGATTCTTACTACAGCGTAAATGTTAATATAGTTCGCAAGAACATCACTTTGGACACAACTTGCGAGTCAAAAAAGTGTTTCCAAAAGCAAAAATTCTTAGAAACGAACAAAGTTGTGACATTGAAGAAACTTAATGTTGAGGAGATGAACTATTGTTATAATAAGAAGGAGGAAGATTCTCGAGACGACTGGTAATAAGAACAAATAGAAGAGCATCTGCTAAGCGTTTACTTATCACACATGTGGCTTTATATTAAATATCAAAATATTTCGTTTTTTGTTAACAAAGGAAAAATCATAAAAGGAATCAATCATAAATGATGTTTATGAATTTACTGAGTCTAATTTTTAGTACAAATATTTTCAAAAATTTGTAGGGTTTTGTTCTAAAAGTTATAAACATTTATATGGTTTTACAGTTTTTTTGCTATAAAATTTGAAAATCCGCCAAATTTGAATTTTAAAAGTCCGTTAAAATTTAAATTTTAAAAATCCGTTAAAGTTTAAAATTAAATTATCAAACAAATTTTCAAAGTCAAAAGTAAATGAACATCATTTGTGGATGATCCC
This sequence comes from Chironomus tepperi, assembly GCF_022539635.2. Classification (NCBI taxonomy): domain Eukaryota; kingdom Metazoa; phylum Arthropoda; class Insecta; order Diptera; family Chironomidae; genus Chironomus; species Chironomus tepperi. The sequence goes on from NW_027226222.1 coordinate 1,826,979, forward strand.
GTAAAGATTTTTGCCAATTTTTTTAAAATAAAGAATCTTGAAGAATAAAGAAAATAAAAAAGCAGGTAAAAAATAATAAATAAGAAGTTTGTGCCAGTTTGAATTATCACGTTGCGAGAGAATTAAATGCTGTGTTGATACACAGCACAGAGAATGAGAGACAAAGAGAAAATATCCCTTTTTCAGGATGAATATCCATGTGTTAGTAAAATGTCCTTTTTCTTATAGTAATTTTATAATATCCGATATTTTAATTTTTTTGTGATGGAAAAACTCAAAATTTAAAATTAATTTTAGTATAAATGTAAGGATAAGTTCCAGTGACACGTGATTGATGTGAAAGCAGTGTTAAAATATTCAATTTTTATTCAGATTTTCCGTGTTTCAAAAAATTTTCCTCAACAAAAAATCAGAAAGAAGAAAAAAAATTATTGATTTTTCCATTTTCACTTTTTCTTTGTGTTTGTATTGTTGTCGGTTTTTCCTTTAAAAAAACTTTTAAACAAAAATATTTATGTGTTAGCAGAGGATAAAGATCTAAGAATGCATGCGAAAAATATCCTGTACGATAAGAGGGCAATGGTCGGAATAGTGCGAAATTATGCATAGATATGATGCCTTCATTACAGTGTCGGAAATTGCGTAATAACACAGAAATATTTAAAGATCCAGTAAAATAAGAAATTTGACCTGATAATGAACTATTTTTATATCCTATAATAATCTTATTACCGACATTTTTCCTTCTCATTAAGTTCTCATTTCAATCATGGACAATATGGGATGCATGAAATCTGCTCTCGTCAGCAATATGTCCTATGTAATGATTTCAAGGCTTATTAATAATTTTTTTGTTTTGTTCATGTCTTTTTCTCCCTTCTTATTGGGTTCTCTTTTGACGCTCCTTTCTTCATTTTCCACTTAAAAACTTAAGGTATAATAAAATAATGAGAGTTAGTGCAAGCATGCTGATAGTTGTTATGAATTGGAAAATAACAAACTTAAAGCGCAATTTATGACATTGAATTATTTAGACGTAGATTCTCAATGTACGGGTTTTTTTTGTGTTGCTTATGATTGCTGGAAACATTTAAATGAAGGAATTTTAAATCAATGTGCCTTTAACATCCTTTGTCTGCTGTGGTATTGACATATTCAAATCAATTGTTGACTGATTCCTTTGTATATTGTCGATTAATATAACAATAAACTTTATTCAGGCATATTAAAAGGAATTGTATGGTTCTATTGTTAAACAATTGTAAGGTTTCTGGGCATATAATTTCATACTTCTTTGATGTTTTGTACTAAATTTGCAAACATTTGAATGGTTTTCTATTGTGTTGTCAAAGTTGAGCTTTTTAGAAGTTAATTAGTGGAATTAATTAGACAGGAACTACCTTTATCTAGTCAAACCTTACGATGGATTTTGTAAGGATTCTTAACATTTTTCAGTTAATGCTTTTTAATGTTAGATTTTCTCTGAAAAAAAAAAAAAGTAATTTGTAAGGTTTTGATCTTCATTTGTATGGTTTTGGATATTTTGAAATTTTAAAAGCCGTTAAATTCTAAATTCAAAGTGTTAAATTTTATATGAAATTTAAATAGAATATCCGAGTTGCACAACTTAGTTACCTCGATTCATTGAAAATCCAAAGTCTAAATAACTTTAAGGTGTCTTGACAACACTGTAATCGGTGATTTCAGAATAATTGAAATGTCTTGGGTGTTTTAATTCCATAAACAAGAATTAACGCCCATTTTGATTACTTAATCTTGTAATCTCTAATTAAATTTCCACAAAAACCTTTCAAACATTAATAAAAATAAATGTTGACATTCTTCTTATTTCAAAGAAAAATGAATCAATAAGTATGAGCATCATAAGTAACAGCAAATTATTACAGCACCTCCATTGCTTACATAAATCCCAATCATAATATAAAATATCCCCCCAGTCAAACTCCTACAGTCAGTCAAAGTGTTTTTGTGTTACTTTATTTTACCTGCTTACAATGCGTCAGAAAAAAAAAGATTCTTTAAAGTGCCCACATGTACACATGTGCACACAATTTTTGCTTTACTTATTTCTTACCTTCCTTTTCTTTTGGATTAAGAAACACCTGCCGCACTCATGTGAATACGAGTTTCAAGTTTTTTGGCAATTTTTTTGGAACTCTCCACATACATTAAAAAATCTCATTTCTGTTCCATAAATTCCGACACATGCATAGGGACAATGCAATGATGAACATTTGTTTATAGTTTCAAGTCGATTGCGCAATTTATTATGAACATAACAGAGGATAAGAAACATGTTTTAATATTATTGAAAGGGTCACGTTTCATAAATCTTATGAGGAGGATAAGATAAATGTTAGGGGGGTCCTCGGTTTGAAAAATAGAGGTTTTAAAGTAAAATCAAACTTTGAGTTTAAAATGTCCGTTAAAATATTGAAAATCTCAATAAATATTTTAGTTTTGGAAAAATTAAAAATTATTGAAATCGAGGACCCCCGAGCACATATTCCTTCCGCATCGATGCGACGCAATTTTCTTTCGATTCCCAAATGTGCATCTTTAAGTATATGCTATCGCATGAAGGAAAAAAATTATAAAATTTCGATCGATTTTCATACTGCTATCGTCAGTGTATTAGTTCCCCCCTAATATATATCAACAACATTCTTTTATTATTATTTCTGTCCTTCTCACTTACTCTTTTCTCTCTCTCATTTCACATTTAGACGTTCTGTAAGGAAGATGTGTGTGATTTCGTGTACAATATTTTAAGGAAGCAAAATACGGAAAAAAGAAAATAAATTTTATAGCCCTATAAGATTTCATAAATGTACAACAACTGAGGGTTGTGCAGAGGAAAACCTAATTTGTATTATTAAAGTCCATACTGAACATTTTAAAAGGAATCTAATAAGTGAATTAAAGACAAAAAAAATAAGATATAAAATGTGAAGAGAATCCATCCGTGATATAAATTTCGATACAAATCGCTTCTGTTCTTCTTGTTTTTTATTTGTTTCTGAAAGGAAATACAACAAAGTTTAAAGGAATTAAATTAATTTCGGGAAGTTTGTGAGTGAATGAATAAAACGAAAAAATAAAGAAGAGAGAATTGAAGTTTACTAATCAATTATTTAGACGTGGTAGCAAAAAGCTCAATAATTAATTAAATACATCCATTATGTCGTTGAACGATACACACTCGTTAGAAAGGACATTAGATTTCTGCGATAAAAGCAATGATTCGTTTCTTAACACGACAGACTGTTCTATACCAAATAATATAAGTAACATATCAACAGTCACGACTGGATGCCAATCTAATGCAAAAGCAATGTCTAATCAGCCACAACAGGATGATACGAAAAGGAAATCACATATCCATTTTAATCGATTATGGTCGGTGTGGTACGGTATATTAGTGACGCTTTTTCAAGGATATCTTATCATATTGGCTCTTCAGAAATATTTAGGTGAGAAAATTGCTTAAGCCGCTTACATTATTGCTTTCCTCAATTCCCCATTTTCATTTATTTTCGTTGTTGTTGTCTTGTTGCACACAAGTAAATTATGTAGATTTTATGAATTCTATTGAAATTATATGCTAATATCCTTATTGTGGCTTGTGGGCTGACTTGTGGAATGAGTATTAAATTCAATACAATGGAAATATTAAGTTATAAAGGATTCAAAGGCTAATCAGTTAAAGAAACCTTTGATTTTCATTGATTTTGATGAATTTTTCAATCATAGTACTCATTGGATTTGAAAATATTGATGACTTTGGGTAGTTCCTTGTTTTTCCAAGGTTGTAAGCATTAAAGATTAATTATTAAGTATCTAATTCAGTGAATTTTTGTTTACATAAATTTTAGGGTTATGGAAGTTTTAAAACATTGAAAATTATGTTGATTTTTAATTGAAATGTTTTACTAAACGACTTGCTCACATTTTTTTAGTGTTTTGCAATCAAAAACTGGCATGAAAAACGTCAGATTTAGCTATAAAATAAGATCAAACTGTCCAAGTGAGAATTTGTAAAAATATAAACAAAACATTTAAATTCAAGTAATTCTTGATTAATTCTGTAAAGTAATCATATTCAGCTGTTATATTACCCTCAAAATTCACACAAGAACCGACAAAGAAGTCAAAAAATTGCTTACAATTATTCAAAAATGTTTAAACATCAAAAATTTCAATAAATTTAAATTTTCACATCCAAAAACTCTTGAAAATCGCCAGCATAATTGCTTCCCAGGCATACTTTCGACTTGCTTTTCAATTCACTATCTTGATTGACTGAGTTGACGTTCGAATTTATTGTTGTGTGCAAAAATAAAAAGGTTTTTTTTCGTTAATAATAGCTGGTCGATAAAATAAATTAAAATTTATATTTTCATTATGCATATTTGAAATTCATGCAGGTTGTTCACTTTTAAAATGGAAAAATGGCTTACCGGTGACAGAGCTCAACATGCAACTCATATTCTGTGGCTTGACACTATTATTCTTGCCATTATTTTTGGCATCAGCATTATTTAAGGTTGGAAATCTTGCGAATGACGGCATCAAATTAAGTGCGCGAAAAGGCACGTGCTCATCGGAACAGCCAGTAATATTTGAAGATGACGGTAATAGTAGCACTATGAGGTCTTTATGGATGCATGGTGTACCGATATCTGTATTTATACACATCATAACAGCTCTTTGTTTGCTACTACCACATCTGCTATTGGAAGCAAAATTAATTCAAAATCAGCATCTGCCAAAAGGTAAAATAATATGTTCAATTTTTTTATCCGTGCATTTTCCTATGTCTATACTCATATTTTTTCATGTTCAAACATTTGCTCACATTTTGACATTCCATATACATATATGTGCTTGCTAACACTACTCGTTCTTTTTTTGTAGATAACATATGGAAAAGTGACATTGATTTCATATTGAATCGTAACGATAGACTGGTAATTTTATCATTTATCAATACATCACCATATCAGAATGATACAGCTACGACATCAAATGAGAATAAATATGAAGATGACGATGATGATGACTTGTTTGAATCATTAGATTACGATCCATTTAAGACTCATGAGAGTCTTAAGTCTTATAATACACCAACTGAAACATATCTACCAACATTAATTGACTCAATTCCAAAACATATAAGTACATATGCTGATGATTATGATTTTGAATTTCCGGAAGAGATTACAACAACGCCGATTACTACAACAACTAAAAGAACTACAACAACTGAATTGCCAACAACGGAAAAATTGACAACAACTGAAAGTACAACAACAATTAAATTGACAACACCTTCGACTACCATAAAAACGACACCAATATCAACCACAGAGGAATTGACCACAACTGAAAAACCAACAACATTAAAGACTACATCTACATCTACAACAACAACAACTACTACAACAACAATGATAATACCCACAATTCCGGAAGTATTTACCGAAGAACCTACTTTACCGACACGATTGATATCAACAAGTCCAAAGACTACATTATCGACGACTTTAATTCCACAAACATATCCAACTCAACCCACATTTGCACCATTTCCACCTATTACCGAAAAGGTGCATCACATTGGGAAGCAAAATAAAGGTCATGGAAAGAATAGAAAGCATGGACATAAGAAACATCATAGACAACATCCACCTCCAACACATGAAATCGATGACTTACCCGATGACACAAATTTAGAAATAAAACCTGAAAAGGATATTGATTTTGATTCTTATGATCGTGAGATTCACATGATAGATAACGGCAATAATCGAAATATAGGCCGTAAAAAAGTTAAAGGTAGTGGAAATGCAAAATCAGCATCGGAACAAATAAGACCAATTTCAAGGAATTATGAACAAAATGAGAGGCCTAAGACAACACAAAGAACGGCAACGGAATCAACAAGACAAGCAATTGGAAAGATTAAGGCTAAGGATAGTGAGATACATATTGTTAAAGCTCCTGAAACCGCGTCATCAACATTTTCTTCATTTATACCAAATTTAAGAAATGACGAGTATCGGATGAGAGCAACAGATGTTAATGGAAGAAGAGTTGTAAAAAGGTCAATATCAGAGGATGAAAATGTCGATGAAATTTTGTTGCTAGACAGCGTACTGCCAAGTATAAACGAGGATGTTTACGTTATCAAAGAAGAAAAGTTTGATGAAATATATCCAGCTGCTTTGATAGGTGCTATAACCAATTTTACACAGTCAAATGAATTGGATGGAATTGGTGGATTTATACAATCTATTCTTGGTACAGATGATAAATTTGATCCAAAGCATTGGTTCCAAAAATCTCCTAATTTAGAATTTTTGAATCTTGCATTGGCACTGCTTGTTTGGTCGGTACGATATCCTTCGGTATTTTGGGAATCATCCAAGGCATTTACGATGATTTTCTCACTTCAAATGCTCATAAATAGTATTGATATATTGATGCTACATGTAGGAACAAGCATCTTATTCAAATTACAAATTGTCGGTCAATTTATGCCCGTACAGAATCAACCGTCGCCATTATTACTAAACGGAATAGTAACATTAGCCTTGACATTATTGGCCTATGTTTTGATAATTGCCTCTTCTATGATCCTTTATCTCTATGGACATTCAAGATTGTCAGCGAAAATACGAGATTGTCAAATGATTACACTAAAGGATGGTGATTTATGGTCGTACTTCTCACATTGTGCATCGCTATGTTTCATCTTGGCAATATCTGTCGTTAAAGCGCCAATAATTCACGACTTGAGTGTCGTTTATCGCATCAGCTTAGATAAAACAATTTTTGCAGCAAGTAAGTTTCGAATTTATTTACTTTTTTTTTGTATGGCTTGAAAATTGAGAGATGATGGAAGCTTTAGTGAATATGATGCAAAAATATTAGAAAAGCTTCTTAAAATTGAGAGATTGATATTTGGTATGTTCCTTACGTCATAGCTTCTGATTGTTGATTTCACACTCCATTTACCAGATCTTTAAGTCTGGTTTAGGAAGACACATGTGCGGATACAACGTAAATGGCTAAGCCTATCCTGATTATGAAATCAGGTCAGATTCGATGAATCCAGACTCAGGTCATAGTCAAGTTGTCCTGGGGCCCGGATTTTCGGCTTTTTCTATGTCGTGTGATTTCTAGACTAGCCACTGATAAGTCTTAGATCTGATCAGACATGAGTAATATTTCTTGTGACACGGCACTTCTCAGTCAGTTGCGGGAACAAGTTTGCTATGAAATTTTCTATGATATTGGTGCTTAAATTCAAGAAACAGAAAAGTTTAATCATCTTTGACTGAACTATACTTACTTACTTCCTGCACCAGGAACACGGCTGCCGTTTTCCTTGTATATTTCATCCAAGGGCTGTCTTGCAAAATTGTGTTTTTGTCCCAGCAATGGAATTTTTGACTTGTTAATGCCTTATTAAAATTTGAGACTTGACTGTCATCTGTCAATCTATATAAGGAATAACTTAGGTTCGTTCAAAATTGCATGATACAGCTGAAAGTTGCATCTAAAACTCAGGAAAACTCTGACCGGCTCTTGACCTTAGAAACAACCGTTTAGACTACGCCTCCTTCTACAGTAGTCAATTTCAGTATTTGCTTAGTCACAATCATTCCTTAACAGACAGCTCTCATTGAAAGTCAATTTTTCTCATCAAATTCAAAATCATCTCCATTAAGCTTATCATCAGCTCTCCATTCGTCACTTATGTATATGAACATAACATTCAATATTGATTATTATTGTTATTTGTCTCATTTTCTCTTTAAAACTAGCTATGACATCAATAATTCACATCTTCTTATGGATTGTCATCTGGTTGGCATTAACGGCTAAACGTCAATGGGCTTTTAAATTGCCACTCGTTGAGTCAATTTATCAGACACGTGCAGAAGCAGTTCAACCACTAATCAACATTAACGGACGACAGTTGAATGGTCCAACAAAGAAAGAAGAGGAAACGATTTATTGGCCTAGTTCACCAAAATTAAAAGTAACCTTTACAGATGAAGTTGCCAGTACGTTAACAGATCGCAATTTAATACCTGATATAATTGAACATGATGGCAAGCGGTAAAAACTCAAAAAAAAGCTATTTCTCTCTCTGTTGTGTGATTCCTTCCTTACTACTTACATGTTCATTCACATGCTTATTTTCATCATTGAGTGAATTTTTTAGGAACACCTGTGTGTTTTCGATGTTGGCACTTTCAGTAATTTTAATTTTTAAATGCTTAACATTCATATGTGATTTCTTATATTTTATCTTTTGGGGATCGTTCACAAATGACGTTCATTTTGTAGATTTGGTCGACTGTGCCATGCCTGAATAGCGCAAATCGGTGAATCTAGTTAAGCGAATATTTAGCTTGGTGTTTGAATCGGTACCTAATTTTGATTTACACCGGTCTAGTTTCAGATTTTGGATCATATCCGATCATATCAGGCGTGATTCTTACTTGGTGCCTGAATCGGTCCCTTATTCTGATTTACGCCGGTTTGATCGGATAAATTGACCAAATTGTGCTATTCAGGATACATTTTGGTATGGAACCTTTGTGACAGTGATTGTCAGGACAGGTAATGTCCATTCTCGATTGACGTCATTTGTAAATGATCCCTTTTTACAAAAATTTAGTTAGGGACTTAATTGTGTAATATATTTTTAGTTTCTTTATTTTTTGCTGTCAAAATTCTTTCTCATATTTTTTGTAAAGCATGCTTAATTGGCTTTAAATTAAGTTCTTTTTCTGTTTCTCTTTCTTATTTATTTATTTATTTATTTTTATCATTTCTCTCTTCTTGTGTTGATTTTTTTGCGCTTGTCATTTAATGAGTTTTATTTTTCATCATTTTGCTGTGACACTAATTTCATGTTTAAAGAAAATTTCACTGAGCATTGTTATGAGGACAGAATATTTCTGTCGAATAAGGATAATAGAATGTAAAATTAGATAATTGGGTCAAGAATGTTGGCTAATATAGAAAAGGAGGAAGCTTTAAGGGCTTTTTTTAGCTGAAGATTGGATAGACATGCCTTAAATGAACCTTAAAGAATACAGTTTTAAAGCTGTAGCCAGAAATTGTTGGGATTCTTTTATATGGAACGCAATCATTTAGGGAGATTTTGTTGATCTTTTTCTGAAAAGCCTTGGCATCAGCACTTCTTGATATGATTTTTGAAATCTTTTTGAATATCCATAAGCTGATACTAAGCTTGCACTTTTGGGTGATTCTTAGATTTAACATATCATCCCGAGTGGACAAAAATACGTTATAACTAGTTGATGGCAAATTAATGTCCAGTTGATGACTAGTTCTATCGTATTTTTGTCCACTCGGTCATTTTAAGAAGTGCTGCTAATATATTTCAATACTTCCAGTTGGTCTATGTTTTGCTTGAAGTACGACAAGTAACTTCCAGTAACTAAGCAATAAGGGGGTTTAGATTAAAGGGTAAGGGTTTCCGGTGTCTCAGTTTTGATCGGGAAATCTTGGTCTCTGAATCGAGAAATCTTTAATTTTCATTAGCAAACATTCAGAACTAACTAGTTCACGTGATGACCCACGTTTGATTCCAATAGAATTGATTTATGTTCAAATCATCCTTCATACAAGTTAGTAGCATTAAAGGTCTATCTATTTAAAGGTTATGTTTATCTTCAGCTGCAGCATCAAGATAACATTAATCTTTGAAGCAAGCTTTTCATTACAATTTTTTGTTCATCTGATTTTGGCCACGCAGAAGAAAAAAAAGATCTTTGAAATATCAAGAGAAGCAAATGACTTTCCTGCGGATACGCCTACTGTACATAATTTATCCTACTTCATTCATTTTAAATTTGAGTACTTGGATATGCTTTATAAATAGAAATGAAGAAATCTGCGGATATCTCGAAATTTTTTATTGTTTCCAAGAATATTATATAATTCAATATCCTCAAACAGTATCCAAGTCTACTTTAAAATGAAGTGAATCTGATAAGGCTTGATTATCTCAAAAGAATGCTCAGTGGAATTTATTAATAAGGATATTTTTCAAAAATTTCACCAAAATTAGCTTTTCACATCTTTTCATCTTTAATTAATTCCATTTAGATCCATCTTATCGACGATTTGTCCCAACGGCAACCATTCGGGGGAAACTGACGAGGGTGAATATGCCACATTAAAGACAACTCAACTGCAAATTAGTGAATATGATGAAGTCATTAATTTGCAACGCATACAACGTAACAGTAATGATAATGGATATGATGATACGTCAGAAGAAGGAAAATTGCTAGAATGTGTTCGTGATGAGTCAGTGACCTATGCATCGACTCGTGATTTAGAGCCACCACATACAACGACTGCAACGGTATACTCACATGAGAGATATATTGTTTCATCTGATCATCATATGATAAGTCCCATGGCACCAGTTACCGTTCAAGTTCATTCTGAACATCTTGTAAGTTATTATTGTGATTTAGTTCCAATTTAAATTTAAATTAATTCATTGTTATTCTTAATAATAAAGACATCAACTCCGAGATTCTTGCGCAGAGCAGATTCTGGAATGCCGGCAACAAACAATGAAGCATTAACACCAAAATCGGATACAAATTCAACAGAAAGTTCAACATCACCACCTGAACGAGCTTTATCAGAATCCTCAAGTGGTGTTCATTCAAGTGAAGAGAATAAAGATGAAGTGCTTATAAGACCAAAACCAGGAATACAGAAAGCCGTTAAAGCACCTGCTGTGATTGAGGAAGAGCCATATGGTAGAATTACAAATAATCATAAAATGTTGAGCTTCAAAGAAGGAATGAACGGTGGTAATGTTGGAAATAATATAAATAACAGCAATACATTACCACATAATCGAAGTCACATGGTTAATGAGCAACCGTCAATAATTGATTATTCGCAATGCAACACTATGCCTTTAATGCCTGGTGCTCATCAGATTCATCGAATGTCCGCTAATGATCCGCAAAAGCAACGTACAACACTACCAAATAACATACGTTATTCTACAGCTGGTTATCATTTACGTCAAATGCCACAAATCAAAACTGGAGATTCACCGTATGCAACAACTGGCCTTGGCGGTGGTCATCACACTTTTTCACAGCGGCTCATTCAAAATGAACCTTTACCACCACCACCAATACAACAAATGCCACAATCCCACTCACAACAGCAATTTTCCATGACATCATCATCATCTGCTATTTATCAGCCCATTCATCATTTCAATGCTCCACCATCAACATTCACAGGTATGAATAGTCATAGTAGTCCATATCAAATGGTTGTCAATGAATTATGTGCAAATAATCAAGTCACCCATACATTCCCACCTCCACCGCCACCCATTTCAAACTCATTGCAAATGCATTAAGTCGTTTAACGAACTCGAATATCCTAAACTCCTACTACGTTACTAAATTCATACTTTTCTGCTGTATCTTCTGTATTTGAAGATGTAAAAGAGGAATATCAAAAGAATATAATTAAGTCTATATCGCACAACAACCAACAGATGAAAAATAAAAATGTTAATAGAATAAAAACATCATTAATGGAGGGTTCAGAAGGCGAATAAATTATAATAAAATTTGCTGGAAGCTGGACTTTCAAATACATTAATTGTATTTGATTTTGACAGATTTTATTATAATGCCTTTTTGTCCATCACATCAGCATGAATAGAATAATGAAATTAAAAGGTGAAAAAAAGTAACTGGAAAGCATTCAAATTGTGTTCTTAGAAAACACACAAAAGCTTCCATTGTCCAAAAGATTCAGTCCTATTGTTTTCAGAGTATGTAGGTCTGATTCCATATTTTTTTGGCAGCTATAGAATTAAAGTTGTATTTTTAGAGTTTCATGGAACTTTTTAAAATGTCTCTGTGAACTTTATTAATATAAAGCATTTCCTTTGCAGTATCAAGCAACTGTTTCTGACATACTGAATAGTATTTGGAATATATCCCTTTCTATTTTAGAGGAACTAAAAAAATGTCGAACAGAATTAAATTAGTTTGTTTACAGATGTTAATCAACCCATCAATGAACACCACGTGCTGTTTTTGTGGGTTTCAATCTGTAAATTAATTTAATTGGAAATGAAGCTTTGATTTTAGTTTTGAAGCCGTTTGATGCTTATCAACAGATTTTCTATAGAAAATTATTGCGCCTTTCAAAAATTTTAAACGTGCTATAAAAAATTTTTCTTAGAATAGTCCATTAAATATTTTTAACCAATCGGACGTCCAAAAGAGTCATTATTGCATTTCATGCTCGAAAGATTAAAAATTTGCTCAAGTGTTTTCATCCAAAAATATTAATCCTTAAATAATCATCCACACATTCAAAAGTTTAAAGCATTAATCACCCCATTCATTCACATTAAGCGACAAATGTATAAAAATAATGGAAAGAGACTTATGAAATTGCTTAGTGCATTGGATTGCTGCAGATAATAGGAAGAGCTTATTTATGTAATAATAGAGAAAAACTTATTATAGTTCTTAAGCTTTTTAGCGAAAATAATTGAAATATATAAAAAAGTTTTATTTGAAGACATAAACAAGGGGAAAACAGCTTTGTGTGGTTGTATTCTGCTGCATTTTTACACTATTGTATGCTTTGAGTTACGGCAACAATCTGGTAAAACATTGCAAGCATGACAAAGCATTGATAAACATTGAATAGGTATTGCAAAATATACTAAAAACATTACAAAACATTGTGAAACATGTTAAAATAATGCAAAACGTGCTGAAACATTGTAGATAATGCTCAAAACATCGCACAACATTGTAAAAACAAACCAAATTACACCAAACATTACTTGATCCAAATGTTTCACATAGTTGTTTTCCCCTTGAATAGAAAATAAAGAGAAAATGATGACAAATTCCTGGATGTAAACAATTTGAGAATGAGCATTAATATGAATTGAGATGAATGCATTCGCATTTGCTGTTATCGTTCAACAAACATAAATCTGGCAATGAACCCTCCACATATTCTGATGTTCCATTCTTTTGCTTTTCTCATATCAAACAAAAATATAAATAAGGAATAAACAAACAAGCATATATTCACTTAACTTAAACTTATACATGAAATAAGATTATGAAAAAAAAAGTGCATAAAGATACATTTATATTAAGGAAGACAATGATGCTAAGTTATGAAAATTTCATTAAAATAATTAAATAATAATAATAATAATAGTTAAATTTCATTACGACAAAGGAACTGCTGAACATGACATGGCAGAGAGCAAAAAAAAATATAAAAATTACTTGAATTTTCTTTACATATCGTTCTTGATATTTTTGTAATTTACATAAATGTGAATATTTTTTTACCAGGAAAAGACAAGAAACACAAACAAAAAAATGAATGAAAATTGTGAAAATGAAAAAAAAAAAAATCAAATGTTTTAACTTCTTTGACTTTAATTCTTTCACTTAATTACGCTGACTATTGCGTACAATATTGTTGATATTATTCATGGAGAAGTAACTTCTGGAAAGTTAACTGAATTAAGTTTCATTTTACTCGCATAACAAATAGTCCACATGGTTATTAACTTTTAGTTACTTGGTGGGAGTTTTGTTTGCTTTTATTTATACTGACGGTCCGGAATCTGAAGGTCTGATGTCCTTTTTTAAGAAAGTGGATTTTGATCTTTACAAAATTAGTATACGACGAACGTGGATAGTGTTCTTCCATTTTAAAATGCTCTTGTCTTTATTTCTGTGTAAATTCTAATAATCGCTTCAAATGGGGTTGCATAGGGTCATTTACAAATGACTTCTATCGCTCAACGATTAGAGCGATTCGGAATCAATCACCCTCCACTGCCTCAAACTAAAACTTATCTTAAAATGGTTGAGTTTTTCAAGAAATTAAAAATTCAAAAACCACTTTGAAAAGTTCAAGAACTTATTTTTAAAAAGTTGAAAAATTGCAAAACTTCAAGACCCTATCTAATTGTATACTTACCGTGCTGGCCGTACAGGTCAAGGTGATTCAAGACTTACTATTAGGTTTCTTAGCTTGTAGTTAAGAACGAAGGCTTGCATGGCCAACGCACCCTGTGATAAAAAGAACTGAAGTTGGTATCAGAGTCTAGTTTTAATCCGCTCCACAATTAGGCTTGACGGTCTCTATCACAAGAAGGTGAGGTTAGAGAATTTTGGCAATGCCGTGTGGCTAAAGTCACGCATATTGTTATTTCATCAGCTTCAGGAAACCAGTTTTTGGATTCGAATACTTACTTATTTACTGTTCTAGTCATTCAACCAAGTTTGTGTGAACTAAGCGACACGCAAATTGAAAATAATATACCTGGGATATATTGCGGGATATTCCCGATAATCTAAAATCTATTCAGGGCTATTCAGATAACTTCAAATTCCTATCACATTCTCTTCAAACTTTTAAGTATTATTAAAGCCTTTATAAATAAAAGCAAATAAATCGTCCAAAAAAGATATATTATATGGCACTTTAACGTGTGATATCAATAAAACCGAAATTAAGTAGTCATTACGTGCAAGAAATTAAAAAAAAGAGAAATGATAAGAAAAGTAAATTAAAATTGTGGAAAATGTTATCATATAAATGTGTAAGTTTTTAATATTATGAAGAAAAAAAGCAACAAGAAATCATAAATTCTCATTCAATATGTATTTAATCATTATTGAATAATTAATTGTATAATAGCATAACAGGAATGCTGATTTATTGAATTCCTGGGGGATTATTAAAATGAAGCTTGTTAAGGTATAATGTAAGTAAACATGTACCTTACACAAGGAGTAAATATAATAATATTATTAATTATAGTAACATAAATGTATTAAGAACAAGAAGAAATACAATTAACCATGGACAATATGAATATACACATTCCCTACTATATACCTTATAATTATAATTATTAGTACTGTATTTATCAGTTTTTGTATCTTATACGTCTTATTCTTATACTTATTGTCAATATAATATACAATGCAAAAAAATATACATATACACACTGTATGAATAAAAGCTATGATGAGAAATCTCATTCATTAACTTTCTGTTTCCATATCAATCCTCATTGTCTTGACTTTACTAATGTGACTTGATCCTTAATAGTTCATTCACTTCTTTTGTCTATCAACTTCATTATTGATTTCTATGAAATATGAGACTTTGTTAAAATTTATGTCAAGGATTAATAGACATTTATTGAGCTATGACTCATTTATGACAAAGATAGGTCATGACTCATTGCTGGGGTGTAATCAGGAGAGGGCTCGTTGGTATTGGGGTTCAAACCCCCTTCCCACTTTCTATAAAAAATCTTCAATTTTCTAGGGTTGTTCGTGATCCGTAGTGTTCAAAAATACATTATAACTCGTTTAAAGCAAGTGAATGTCTAGTAAATGACTAGTTCTTATGGTTTGTCTGTCCATTCGGAATGTAGATAAAGAACCTAAATTTCTAAAATTATTCCCAAATTTACCTTCGTTTTGAAGTAAATACTTAAATTTGTCTGAAATTGATAATTGCACAAATTTGTAGTAACCTTCCTCAACAGGCCAAGAACAACTTTCGAGAGCTTAAATATATTAGATGAGCATGCACGAAGGTGTTGCTATTAGACTATTGGTCTCTCGAGAGCATGTTCTTTGCCTGCTCGGGGATCTATTACAGTTGTGGGTAACCTGTATGTTACAGTACATTACTGTAACGCCAACAATTTCTGGAATTGCCATGAACCGCATTACGTGTTCCATGTTGATTAAGGGACACTGTAACAACTCATTCATCTCTTCAAGTGATTGTTTCCAATACATTAAGCTAAACTCAGAAACTTTCACCTTAACATCTGTATTGTTAAGGCCTTAAATGACCACACACAAAAATCATAATAATTGCAAAAGTCACAAAGAAGCAGCACAAAAGTGCAAACAAGATCAATTCACTTTAATAAAGTCAGCGACAAACAATCGAAAAAAAACTTTCTTTTCACTCAATGAAGAAGAATAGTAAGGAACAACAGTAGTAAAACAAAAGAGCATGAAGAATGAAAAGGGATTGAATGTGAGAAATTGAGGAAGTTAATTAAGCATTTACTCAATTAATGGAACTTTCGAGTGAGGAAGAAAAAATAAAATAAAAAAAAAATAAAATCAATGAATGGACCCAAAAAGTACTTTTTCAGAAGATAAATAATAAGTAATAAATAATTTTCAGACTGGTTATTAAATGCATAAAAGAAGAAGACATAATAAAGATGAAAAATCAGCTTATATAGCATTTAAGTTTATTAAGAAAGAAAAGCAAAACGGTGATTCAATCTCATTTTTAAGGAATAAATTTGCGCTAAGAGGAGAAAAAAATAATAAAAAAAATTTACTTAAGTAGCAAAAAAAGTGAAAATTAAAAAAAAAATAAGTAAAAAAATTCATTCAATTTTGAAGACTGATTAGATGGAAAATTTTCATTTCTTCTCGACTTTTAGTTCTTGTAACACAACACACGGGTTTTAATCATGTTATAATTTTAATTACATACATGTCCAGCAAACACACATGTGTATGAGTTCATACAGACTTTAATCAATCATACTCATTACATAGTATACTAATCTCAATGTTTTATAGATTTTTATAATAAATAATAATCATTATGATACACTTGAAGACATTTAATTACAAAATATATTGTTTATTTTTATTTGAAAATTTCGAGCAGCACATTATAGTAGTGCAAATGACACTGCACATCAGTCTTGTTCCATATGGTCCATATGACTTCCACAGCTATGATATGATGCTCAGAAATTATCAATTTAATTTTTAACGGTTTTCAAAAATTTGAAAAATTTCTCCTACAATCATTCGCCTCAGTTCTCTTTAATTTTGCATCTTAATTATTTTGTTTAACTTTTTTTTGAAGATGCAGATGATCTGCCTCGTTTCTATGATGCGATGCTAGAAAATGAAGAATTAAAATATTTAACGGTTTTTCAAAAATTTGAAAATTTTTGTATCAAACATTCGCATCAGTTCAAAATAATTACATCATAGAACATAAAGAATTTGAATTATTAACGGTTTTCGAAAATTTGAAAATTAATTCTTCGCATCAGTTCTCTTTTTGCTTCAAAACCCTTGCATCGAAATTCATCTTTTCTTTTTTATGATGCAGAAGAACTGCTTCATTTGATTTGTAACTAAACTCTTGAAGCAGAAAATTTAACATCAATAAGCTTTTGACAATTGATGATTAATGAGAATTTCTGCATGAATATCACAGATGATATGCAAAATCATTAGCTTCAATTTGAAAAGAAATTTTTTTTCATATCCTGCAAGAATGAAGAAATTCTCTAGGCTTTAAAGAAGAACTGACCAAGGTTGCCAAAATCATGTTTTTTTGTTTATTAATGAGCTCATATGCATGCTTTTTGCTGAACTGTATGATTACGTTAAACCTTATATTAAGTAAATAATTTGTCTGTGTTCTTTTAAAATCATTATACGTAATATTTTTTAGCAATATTTATGTAATATTTAAAATACTAATCTACACTCATGCTTCAACATCTGTCCATTAAACACGTACTTGAATTATACATTAGTAATGCATTTCATATTATTATATTATATTATATAGGGCACATATTAATGGTTCTATTCACTGTTCCTAATTTGTTGTCAAATAATTAATTAAATTACAATTAATATCAAATCATAACCTCAAAAAAATCATGAAATAAAATGAAAAAAGGATGGCAAATAATGGAAGTAAATAAAAAAAATTTCAATGTTCTGCTATAAAACACTTTTAATGCTTATTATACATTAATTCTATGATAATACTATGAGAAGATGAGATTCCTTATATACCTTTTGATATTCAACAATTTGACTAATCTAGCAAAAATATTATAAGAAAAAAATATCTACACATATTTAATAAGGATAAGTGGATGAATGTCAACCCAAAAACAAATTACCCCTATCTCAATTTCCCCCTTTAATCTTTATTTATCTCATCAAAATAAGAAAAAAATGAACATGAAAAATGACTTCTTATCATCACTCTAGATGAGTGGGGTAAGAGGATGAAAAATTAAATAAATGAGATTTTTTTAGTAAGTATTATTAGATTTTACAGCCTGAAAGATTATAAAACTATTGATGAAGAAGAAATAAATAAAAAAAAGTACCGCTTTCTATCAATATGATTTTAAGGCTTTTTTATTCTGTAATAAATCTATTCAATTTTATAGCTTTTTGCGTTTCAGGATTAAGGTGTTTATAGGAAATGATCAAGGGATGTCAGCCATTTGGTTTGAAGTAATTCTTCTACAGTCTTCTGTTATACTGCATGTAATTTAAATGCACTTGTTGAGTGCACTTGCAGATGATAAAGCCACGTACTCCTGAGATTATGTTATGGACTTATATTTTAAATTACCGTCTTGACTTATATAATAATTCTGAGTTTTGATGTTTCTTCTAGTTCGTGATTTGATTTAGACCAGTGTTACTCAAACTATGATCCACGACAGTATCTACACTTTGTCTTTAACGGAGGTAATTTAAGAGTTACTTGCATATTTGTTAAAGTGGTTCCATAGCGACGACACACAAAAGTCTGAACACGTCGGTAAAAAACCAGAAAATAATGTCTTCAGACTTGCTTGACTCTAGATTCGATTCGGATATGGCAAAATTCAGCATCATGTTAAAGAACAACTGGTCAAATGACACTATGAATTTTTCATATCACGTTAATTTCAGGGTAATTGCATGTTAGCTTTGTGGATTTGCTGAAAAAATTACAGCATCATGCATAGGACATTGATCCTACTTGAATGAGCTAATGCTTGAGTTCCTTAATAATCAACCGCTCATTTTTGCATGGAAACAATACCCAAATACTTGAAATTATGCTGATTTTCTGAAAAATATTTGAATCAAAAGTTCATGAGAAAACCATAAAAAGTTCATAATTATGGTAAACTTCAAACTTCTGATCAAAAACTTATTACATTCCCGGAAGAAAACACAAAATTATAGCTTATTCTTCCACCACCTAATTTCCACAGAAAATCTGCAAAAGTCTGCAAAAATCTCCCTTTTCTCGCTTAATTAGATTCCAAAATCGAGAAAATGCTGTGGTAATTCATTTGAATATATGTGTGTGATTGTGCGTATAGCATCCAATTCTAGTCAAATAAAACTGTCTTTTCTGTGTTTATTCAATCGTGCAATGATGTTCCCTTGAGTAAACAAGTGGGTTAAGATTGTATATAGAAGACCTTTTTCTCACCTTTATCTAAATCCCATGGATACTTGGAAAATCTAATTCAAAGTAAGGAATACTTACGCACAATTGTAATTGATTTAACAATTTAATAGGCCTATAATCCCAATACGTGATCGGCATATCTCTTCCTTCCTCGTTAAGAAGAAGTCAATTTTTGAAAGTAGTTACTGATATTGCTGATGAGGAGAAATTGACATTAATGGAGTCGGTAACGAATGGTCTGTACATCTTGTGCCGAAAATGTTTCTTTTTGCTTTCATCTCCGGTAAGTAAATAAAACTCACTGCCATATTTATTTCAAAAATCATAAAAATTTGTGTCTAAAAATAGCATCAATTTTGTATTCAACTTATTTATTTTGGAGAAAATATTCTGTTTATCAGCACACTAGCGTGGGATATTCACATTCATATCTAGATATGCTTTTTTCGAGAGAATTTTACGTTGTGATTAAAATATGTGGCTTTGTGTGTAGGAACGTTGAACCGTTTATGACGAATTTTCACAGGTTCATGGATTAATTGGGATTATGTCTTATTTTGAATATTCAGATATGTATCATGAGGTCAGGTAAAGTGAATAATTTGATCAATTTGTTAAAACAGAGGAAATTGCTTAGGTCGTTGCCATATTATTCAATGAAGTATGAAAGTGAAATTGAAGTGTAAAGAGAATGTGAGTCCAGATGTGTTCAAAATTCTGTGTTTCAAAAATAAAGGAGCTTGAAGCTAACAACCCAGACATAGCTTTCTATATTAAGGTAGAATTTAAAGAAATTGGTATTTGTTGACTTTAAAAGGAATTCATGATATCAGGAGAGTTGCAGGGGGTCTTTGATATGAAAAAATTGGATCTAAAATAATTCATGCTAAATTGTACCTTTAGATTTTTCTTAATGACCCGGGTTCAATCCTAGATTAGGTGTAGTTGAATTTGTGTCCTTTTTCAATGCGTTAACCAAATCAACTCGGTTTGTGTGACTTGCGACACACGAATTGTGATTAGATACATTACATTGATGTATCGAGGGTCATGCAATGTACTGAGTCGGGTTTATGAGAAAATAGCTTACTACAATCCGAAGAATTCCTTAAGAGTCCTTAGTATCCCGAACTGGCAGAAGGTTTCGAAGGATAGAGCTGTCTTCAGGCATTCCATAGGCGCGGTAATGAGCCCTCGTGCACCCCAGCCAAGGAAGTAAGTAAGCTTACTACAGCTTTAAAGACAATCCATTCATTTTCAACTCGAATCCACATTAAATTTGTCGTCAACTCCATCCATCGCTAAGTTACGCAACAAAAGATCAATTTAACAATGACATAAAATTTCCATTTGCGATGAGCCATGTTTAACATTCATCAACCAGCTGTAATACAAGAATTTGTAATTTTTTATAGCCTGTCCTGTATTACAATTTATTTAATAATATCTCCATCACTATCACGTAAAATTATATAGCTGTATCTGCAAATTATTATCAGATTTATAAATGAAGATGTATATAAATAATGACTAATGGGCATATTCAATGACATGCACAGTAATTATTAATATATACATGTTACTCATTATAATGTTTACATGCACTCTAAGTAAATTAATTTGGGGGTGAAAAATATAATGACTTAATATTTTTGTTTATGAATATTTCTAAAAATATCTGTTAGATTTAACACTTGCTTAAAGGTAGGCAATCAATGTTTGTAAATAAACAGCGCATATTAGTCAATATAGGAGGGTATTACGGAGATTTAAAGAAATATTGATGGAGAATACCTTGATCAGTGCTAGGAACTTGAGAGTATCTGGCCGATTTTAATATATTTTTTTTAGGTAATGTATGAAGGACCCAGCTTTACCCTAAAAGTCTAAGTTATAATATACTAGAAAAGTATTCTTTTTGACTGCTAGGATTAATTGCTGACGTTATAATTAATTAGGTATTGTATTACATCTTTAAGACTACATAACTTTTGGATCAGGATACTTGCAGGCACTGTATAGCGCATGGACACAATTACGTCATAAGACTTGATGAACCCCCTTCAATGTACCTAGTAACAATTCGTATAACCAAGATTCCGTTTAAAAAAGTCATCCATGTGTATAGAACTATTAATGGAGACACACATGTGGAGACACATATGTAACAAAGCCCTGCAAACTGTATCCAAAACACGAACTAAGCTTCGGAACTAGAAAGATTAATTGGAACAAGAGCTTCACAAATTAGACATGATGGGATTGAACACAGGATCTTTGACACGTGATTCAAATGTTCTGCCTTTTAGGCTACTGATGTCATTTCATTGATTTAAATACATTTTATCCTAATCAATAAATCAAAATACTTATAAATATTGATTTTTTTAGACATGATGAGTTCTTATATAATGTTGAGAAGAGGAAATAAAAGTTGGGATTCCCAAAGATATTTTTGTCTGAGAATTTCTTGATATTTAAATTTCTATGTATCAAATATCACCTTTGATCGTGGAATCTGCATATCTTTTTAAGAGAAAAGTGCGTCATCAACAGTTGGATATTCCATAGCACCGAATCTTTTTCTAAATAAAGACCATGATTCAGCAGACTTTAAAGTACATGATTTCTTAAGAATCTTGATCTAAAATAAGAACTAATTCACTGGAATTAAGAAATTATTGCAATTTAATTTTCAATTGAAAAAATACCAAAGTGTCTAGACCTTGGACACGATTACACAATTGACAATTTAAAATAGTATCATGCGTGGGGTGCTTTGAACTTTCTATAGAATTAAATTAATGACTAAGTACAACAATAGCGACAACGAAAGTCATTGTAAGAATTGCAAAATATGATAATTTAGAACCTATATTGCATGCCAATTAATTGTGTTGCCTCTCTATTTGTCATTTCCACTTCTATTTAGGAGTTATCGGAATGAAGACCGTAAAGAAGCAAAAAAGCAAAAATTATTCGTCACACATTTAAATGTTGACAATGCGATAACAATATGTGTAGCCTATATAAATGCTCAATTACTTATTGTTTCTCTCTCTCAAATTTTTTCACGACTAAACGAACTATTTGTACACTCATAAGTACTCACATATTTTTTTACTTTCAAGTTCCAACTGTTTTCCTTGTCATTTGTTGACTTTTTTTTGTATTATTTTAGAGGCGTAAAAATTTTGTCACGCTGTCGACAACCTAGTAATTTCAATTTGTAACTTTTTTTAAGTGAAACTTTGTGTGGCAAAAATGTAAACAAAACTTTTGTTTCCAATATGTACTTACAAATAAGGTAAAAACTTCTAGAAGTTCTGTGCTTGTGCAATAATTTTAAAAACTTTGTTTGCCTTTTTTTCTTAGTATAATAAGTGTGCAAAAAAATCCGTTTTAAGGAGGACTCAATGTGTGTTCAATAACAATCAATAAATACATTCTTAATCTAAAGTGAATTCTGCTTCAAAAGTGCATTTAGTGAAAAAAGCAAAGTTTCTGCTTCAATAGTGTTTTCAGTAAAAAAGAATCGAAGATTCTGCTTCAAAAGTTTATTCAGTAAAAAAAAGGAGTCACAACAGTTTTGATTCAAAATCGAATTCAGTAAAAAAGAAGCAAAATTTCTGCTTCAAAAGTGAATTCAATAAAAAAGGAAGCCAAAAAGTATGTTCAGTAAAAAAAGCGAGTCAAAACAATTCTGATTCAAAAGTGAATTCAGTAAAAAAGAAGCGAAGATTCTGCTTCAAAAGTGAGTTCAGTAAAAAAGGGAGTCAAAACAGTTCTGCTTCAAAAGTGTATTCAATAAAAAAAATTCTGCTTAATAAGGAGATCTTCATACAGAATCAAAAGTGTGTTAAGTAAAAAAGCGGAAATTCTGTTTAAAAAGTGTATTCAGTAAAAAATGGAAGTCAAAACCGTTCTGATTTAAAAGTGAATTCCGTAAAAAAAGAAGCAAAAATTTCTGCTTCGGAAGTGTATTCAGTAAAAAGGAGTTTGGAAACAAAAGTAAAAAAGAGAGTCAAAACAGACTTGATTCAAAAGTGAATTCAGTAAAAAAAGCGAAATTGTCTCCTTCAGAAGTGTATTCAGTAAAAAAAACTTAACCAAAAAATTTCTGAATCAATACTGAGCTCATTGAAAAAGAAGTAAAGCTACATTAATATCTAGATTTAACGCCAAAATTCCATACTTTAGACAAAGAGTCGGCAAAAAAAAGACCGCACACATACTCAATAATATTTTTAATGACTCTCTCTCATTCTGCCTCTATATGTGTATAGAACTAATATAAAAAGAAGGAAAATTTTATTCCCGGAGAATAAAGAGATTAGAAGAAGAAATCTTTTCATAAATGACTGAATATGCAGTCGGCAAAGAGCACATGTTCATCATCAATACAAGCAACAGTGCGCGGCGCTTAGTTGAATATACATGCTTATTTTCGCGACTTCTTTTATTTACATTTTTCCCGCTCAGCAGTAAACTGACTTTATTCTCCAAGAGTGTGTGTTCGTTTCTCACAACATATAAGTGAGTTAATTTTTACTCGATCATTTGCTCATTTAAAGTGAATTTTTTTTTACTTCTGTATTCTATAAAGACGATTGTTTCAATGCTCGCGAGTTTAGTCGCGATCCGACTCTTCGAGCGTGAAATTATCAAAACTGGAACTTATATTTATAAACTCCCATATTTGGTGCAAATTACTAACATTAAATATTTTTTTTTGTTTTTTTGTACTAATTTAAAGTGAAGTGAGGTATATAAAAGGTGATTAATTCCATCATGCTGTTATTGACATGAAATTTTTGTGATATTTTTGTTGATAAATAACATATTTGCCAGCTCACCGATCAAGTTAAATTATATGGAAAGGATGAGAAATGTCGATAAGTGATTAATACTCAAAAATATTTATACCAATGACTTTGTATTGAGGCTGAAAAAATGCAGATCCAATTCGTGATTTGAATATGAGAAAAAAATAAAATTTCTTGCTATAAAGTAATGAGTCTTGAAATTGTTTGGCAATATTTGTATACACATTGAGGCAATGAAGAAGAATTTTTGAGTGGTATTCAGGTGGTGTAAAAAGGCATGCTTCTTATTTTGTATTTTTTTATGTGATATTGAACGGAAAATTTGCAGACATAAAACAGACTAAGAATTATTAAACTTTTTTAAGTAGGTAGGAATTAAGCTATTATCATGCTCTGGCATAAAATTATAATTTAATTAATTGAACTTGTTCATTTATATTGATCTTTCGTCCATATCTGATACTTTTTGCAATTTATTGCAGTTACCAATTAAAACATTCGTGTGGGATTCATGAGTAATTCTTTAAAAATTTACAAAATTAATGATGATGACACTTAACTAGTTTTTTTGATGGGATTGTGCGATTACGGTTGATTTTTTCTTGAGAAATTGAAGTTTTTGTTCATGATTATGAAGGAATTTACCGTTTCGGTTCAGCTCCTAACCTTTAGTCCTCTTGCTAACTCGAATAAAACAAGTCGATTGGTCGATTTAAAATATCTAAATTCCTGCAATAGACCGACTCGACTCTGACATGATCTAAGTGGTAGGCAGAGCCACGCTAATCTAGTGCTGGATTTTGGATCAATTATACTTGTGCTAGTTGGGTAACGTATTGGAAATGGCATAGCGGGTATATTTATTAGAAGATTTGTATTTTATTCTTCATATATTTTCAAATGTCAATCTCTAGAGACTGTTCAGACCCAGTCGACCTTTCACTAGACCAATAGAGCTATGGTTTAATTCCTTATTTATCTCATTCCCTAACAGGCGAAAAGCATGCTCTTGAAAGTTTTCTCATCTTTAATATACTATATGAGCATACTCTCTAGTGAACACGCCTTATGAATGATAGGGATTAGCATCAATGTAAATAAATAACTGCAGAGCTAGAAGTCGATTCGGATACTCAAACATGCAATGAGCATACTGACCTAAATGAGCATGCTAATGAGCTTACTCAATCAATTATGAATTAACATCCTCAATTTTGTGAGCAAAGTCATAAGCATACTCCTTGTCTGTTCGGGTTATTTTACGGAAAAGTAGACACGACTAGACATAAAATGCAACTCGACTTTGAGCTCTGTAAACAAGTCGTAACTTTTTTAAATTTTGTTGACAAATTGTAA
Source organism: Chironomus tepperi (assembly GCF_022539635.2). Classification (NCBI taxonomy): domain Eukaryota; kingdom Metazoa; phylum Arthropoda; class Insecta; order Diptera; family Chironomidae; genus Chironomus; species Chironomus tepperi. Next base: position 1,852,565 of record NW_027226222.1, read on the forward strand.
ATATATCGACCTATTGACTATTTTGTATCTTCTTCTTTCTACTCACAATCAATTTTTGACAAGCATGTGTCATCTCCTCTAACATTTAAATCAATCAGTGAAATTCAAAAATTGAGAGAGAATTGATACTTACTTGTGTAACTGTGATAGAAAAAGAGTCCATTCCAATTGAGTGGAATTAAAAACTCGTGATCATTTTCGTAAAAAATTGAGAGATTTTCAGAAAAAAATCAAAAAAATCAAAAAAAAGAAATGAAATTAATTAAGAAAATATAAATTTATGTAAATCGAGAAAGCGAGATGCTTGATTACATTTGTGATTGTGGAATTTAAAAAACATAAAAAAACATTAAACACGATAAATGTAAATTGCACTGCAAGGCGAAAGCAATAAAGTATTATCCGAGGCATAATTTTCATTTTCTAAAAGGAACAGTTTCGTAATTTGTCTATCTCTCAATATTCAACTCGTGTCTCAATGAATTGAAATTAATCGAATTGAGATGAAGTACGATAAATAATAAAATGGAAATAACTTCTCTTAATACAATATAATGTCAAGAATTGCACAAACTACTCCCTTTCATTTTGACTTATTTATGAAGGCTTTTGTAAGGTTCTTGAGAATTGTTGAAGCTTCAAGATTACTTGATTGATATAGTGTCATAATGATCATTTCAAATATAATACATCGAGTAAATGAATGTTAATCTTCAAGTTCAAGGGCTCATTTTTGAATTATTATTTGGTGTCATTGACCTATGGTGACCGATACTTAGGAGATAAGGGAAAAGGGGTTTGAATCAAATTCCACAAACAGCATGATGTGGTCATAAAAATGTGCCGGCAACAGCCGTCATGTGGTCATCAAGAAACATTTACGTCATGTGGACGTCTGAGCACTCTTACCTCGTTAGGTAGCTATCAGGATACCTTTATGTCTAGCCGTCATTGCGGTGACATAGCAGTGTCCAGAAGCTAAGTTGTGTCCAACACTGTGTAATAAATTAAAGTGACTAGCATAAAAATTCTAAAAATTCAACTTTTTAAAGACATCACTGTTGAATGACTCCTTATAAATATGTAGTAGGATTATATTGGCAATGCAAGCTTAATCGCCTATTCGACTGCGATGCAAAATATTTTAGTATCTTTTTATATCTCGTATATAAGAAATGATTAAATGTCGTGGATACAATATCATACGGCACATATTTCGTAACCCAAAAAATCAAAGCTTTTTATTTTTTGCTCCTACTCCAGGTAGGATGCTTTCTATTCCAAAAGATTATCTTTTTGAGAATTGCTAAATTGCTTAAGTATTTCCATAATCGTGAATAATCAAACGATCCTCAAATTCCATCGCGACATAAAACATTCAAAAGTTCAATATTGCCTGCTGCTCGGGTCAGCAATAACTTATACTTAAAAGTCATATAGCTATATATTTATTTTCTCCAATTATCTGGTACATCAGCAACTTCGAGTTCGAATATAATAATACACAATGATTTGCTACTTGAGGGACGCAGAAAAATTAAATGTCAGTGATAATGTGATTGTCACTCAATTTCTCAATTGTCACTTGCTTGTTCAACCTGAATAAAGTGCTTCATTTCCAGTTTTCAAATTGTGTGATTCTTGTCTGAGAATTTTAAAATTAATAATTAAGGGTCAGACACAGCATCATTAACTATTTATATTGATTCAAAAGAAAATTGACAAGAATAAGTCAGATTCTTATCCCGAGTGACTAACATGAAGCAGGCACTACAAAAGCTCTTTTATAAGTAACATCAAATAGATACCGTGGACATGTGACAGCAAAATATCACTCGGGTACATAGTCAATTCTTAGAAATACGCAATAATTGGACAAGTCCAAAATAAGATCTACTCTGAATCATGATCAGAATTCCTCATGTTCGCAAGTATTTCCTTTTCAACAAATCAATCGATTTTTTATGACATACTTAAAAAATTAATTTGCATATTTTTTTATACAGCAAGATATTCACGTGATAGAGCATTGACTTAAGTAGATAGAGTTGATTAATTTGAATGTGATGGTGAATTTCGGGCAACACATGGCTCATTATGGAAGCCCAATGGAATTTGTAGTACTCTCGCTAAAAAAAGCTAATTTATTCTACATAAAATGTATATCTATATGGTGAAATTAAACGATTAGAGTTGTTAAATGAGCACTGGATAGAGAACGAGGTTTGACAAGAAAAGAACATTTACATTCAATCGAAAGGGAGTGAGTTTGAATCCCACTTGAGATATGTTATGCGGAAGGGCACTCTTACAACTTAGAAGTAGTTTAATTCCGAGTAAAATGTTGTCACGGCATTATAATGCCAATACTTGGAAACTATGCGATTCAGATGCCACTTAGACCTTTTACCATGGCCACATGTTAGTTTGACCGTACATAAATTTAAATTTTAAGACACATAGATTGTGCAGCTACGGAAAATTTTCAAAAGACATCTTCAGTGAAAATATTATAATGAGTGTATCTGAAGTTCTCACGAAATCAATGAAGCAAATCACCAAAAATATTCCATTAGTATGAGTTCAAAAAACTATTAGTATGTTTAGAGATAGTTAATGAATATTCAAATCCGTGGAATTGAATGAACAAAAAAAATTCATACATATTACTGATGAATCAATTTGATTATTAATAGTACAAAGGTTGACTCATGTGGATATTAGAGTAAGCGCATTTTAGAGCAACGAAAAAGCGGCGATGGTCAAGTTGGTTAGGAATCGAGCAATCGACACAAAGGTTTCGGGTTCGATCCCAGGGAAAGTCTTATTGAATTCAGATGCTTTTTCGCTGTTCTAGTTCCACCAACTCGGTTTGTGTGATTCTCGACACACAAATTACGGCTAGGCACGATATATTGATATACCCTGGGTCATGCAGCGTTCAATAAGGCGTAAGAGTATTTTAGACTTACTTACTTTGATGACCGTACATCAATTGTGATCCATGATCTACCTTTGTTCCTTAGCTTATAATTAAGAATATCGGCTTACTAGATCAACGCACTCTGTGATAGCCAGAGCCTCGTCTCACTTAGTCCAACTTGTTGTATTGACAAATAGACGGTAGAGTTGATGCGTGATATAGCCAAGCCAGATGTAGCTTAAGTTACATAAATTGCGCATTGACCACCTGTACAAAATCATTCCAAACGTATAAAGGTTAAACACAAAACGCAAAATGAGAGAATTGACTCAACTTCCATTCTCAAAAATTGCTAAAAATCTCAGAATCATTAAATAACTGACCACAAAAAAAAAATGTATAATTTTCAAGAGAATTAAGAAGCAGAGCAAAAAACACACGCGAAAAAAAGTGAAATAAAAAGACGAGCAGAAGGTAATTGATAAAGAATAAGAAGTAGAATGGAAGAAAACCTTCAGCATTTCTTTACCCTAAAAATAGTTGATTTAAATGAAGAAGAGAACAAGCAGAGCAAGTCTTCTTATACTGTTGCTGATGATGCTTTATGATATTTGTAAGTGTATTCAAGGCCTGAAAGGATGTTGTGCATTAGTAAGCAGAGTGAGAATCAAGAAGGAGAATGTTACATTCAGTATGAAATATATTAAGAAATGAAGAACAGTTATGAATTTGTGCTTTCTTCTCATATACATTCATACAATATGTATAGCATATATTTATAGTCAAAAGAAGCAACTCGTTTTCTGTTAGCCATAAACATAAAATTCACAATCTGCTATTTTTTATACTTTATTCCTTCTCTCATTTCCTCTATAAAAGTAATAATATCAACAATAATAAGAAGAATCATGTTGTGAATGCACAAGTATTGCAAATAAATGTCTGGTTTAAATAAATAGATGAATTTTGATTTGCATAAATTTCTACATGCTTCTTTCTCCATTATATCTACTACTACAACTATTTGTCACTTGAAAAAAAAAACCTGATTGAAATATACTTCTTATCATAGATAATCTAAAAGATGAATATATTTGCATTTATGTCTACAGTTCAGGGTTTTTTGGGATTGTTTAAATTAAGCTTGAACAAAAAGTTTTGAAATTTTTGATCAATTATTGCTAATTGAATTGAACTGGTGTTTGCAGCCCGAGCTACACAATGTGGCAAATTTCATTTTTCACCGTATAAATGAACAAAAATTAGCCGTAAGTACGTCCGAGGAGACATTAATATGTACTAGAAATCAACTAGAATTAACTTGTCATCAACTAGTTAGATCATTACTACTCAAACTGTTCAAAGAACAGGAGTTTAGATTCTAACCAAATTGAAGAATTTTGTTCAAAAAAGGGGAATTAGGGTCAAACATTTCTTCCTGCTGTAAAAGCCACTGCTGTACCCATGCATACGATTCTATCGACCATAACAGTTATATGGTTACCATGTACCCGATCGGTACGATGCGACGATTCTCATTTTTTGCCCTAAGATGCGTCATAATTTGCCATCAAGGTGCAATACAACTTTGAATCTTGCCGTTAATACGGTGATGCACCGGTACCCAAGCGAACACGTTGTGATGTTCAGGTTGACTTTCATAGTGCCGATTCCAAATCTCCATTTATCTGCACAAGAGACAAACTGGTAGTCGACTATTGGTACAAAATTCATCAAGGTACAAAGATTCCTTTTCTCTGTGAACTCAAATCACTCCCGAGTAGCACAGCCTAGTCAATAATGCACCACTATATTATCGAGTTCAAGACAAGATTTGAAGTTGCAATGTTGGCAACATGAAGATTGTTTTTGACCAATCTTGAAGAAAATAAATGAAATATGCAAGTATAAAGCTGTTCGGGTCAATTGCTTCATAAAAAGATTCCTAGACATTATTAGATCACTGAAAAATAGTTCGTGCTTAATCCCTATCTAAAATAACTTTATCAGTTCAGCATACAGACAAAAAAATTTTCTCTACCTAATTTACAAATAGCTTGACTCGATTCAAAAAGAGATATACTCGTTTCTTCTTGTTCCCTTCCGACTGACTCTAAATTTGATATTTCAGCATTTTTTCTTTATCCAGACGAGAGAGAAGAAAAAAATTCCATCTAATTTACCTTTGTTCACTTCTGCTCTGTTGCATTGTCTGCATACACTTTACGTGTAAACATTTTTTGATCATCTTTATTATGTTTATAAGATTATAATGAAATGAAAACGAGAATGGGGATTATGTTAGAATTGATATTAAAACGCAGATTAAAGTTGCTATGAAAATATACTTTTCTGATTGTAAAATTGAAGGACTTTGTTGTCAGACGTCATCAGATTTTTAGCATAAGATTTTAAATTGAATGCAATTTTGATGTAAATTTTACTTCTTAATATTTTGGGTATATTAAATATTTAGCAGACACATAGCAAATATTTAATGCTGGACACTATCTTTATACAATGTGATCTTACGAAATATATATGTGAGTACCCTGAAGTCTCGGTTTAGATGAATATTCGAAATCGAGTCATATACCGGGATTTGAATCGAAAAGTAGATCGGAACCGAGATTAAGATTAAAACCAAGACGTAGATCTGGACTGAGGCGTATATCTGAACTAAGATATATATCGGCACTAAGACGTAGATCGGGACTGAGACGTAATTCGAAACTGAGGCGTAGTTCGGGACTAAGGCGTATATCGAGACTGAGACGTAAATTGGGACTGAGACGTAGATTGAGACAGAGACGTATACCAAACAGAGATTTCAAGAGAATTCTTCGAAGTCACGATCTCAATATTTGTCGAGATCCGATTTGTCCGATTAATAAGTAGGTCTCGAGAACCCTTAGCTACACCCACCTGTACAAACTGTCTCAAATATTGACATTTCTTTTATATTCTCTACACAATGTCTATTATATATTGAAAATAATTTAGAGAAAACACAGAATGTCTTCTCTTCGATTAATGCTTAAGCATATGGCATTCGTTGGGTGCTGCAAGTAAGAGAGAGTGGGAAGATGAAATTATTTTCCATGATGAACACAATAAGAAGACATGAACCTCAATTTTTTTTGTTTTTATTTATAAATAAGGAGATCAATTTCTTGAGTTCAAGAGAACTTTTCAATATTCTTTAGTACCCTTTTGCCATTCACAGACATTTAATCGATTTTTTTTGTGCTCTGATTTAATAATTTCCTCTCAATTTTCTTTGGATGTCTTTAACCTTTCGTGTTTTCCTTGAGGAAAAATGTTTGACATCATTCACATTATTTTCTATATGTGGATAGAATCATGAATGAGAATTGGGTGAAACATGGAAGAATAAACGCTCAGGTCTATATTTTCATCATCATATTCCATGAAAATGTTTATTTTTAGTCAAATGCTGTATGAATTACACAAGTGAGTAAGTTGAGAGCGACAAGGAAAGAGAATAAGATCTGATAACAATAAACAAACTTCTTTTCATCTATTTATCGCAACAGTTGCTCACTGAGATGTACAAAGATATTTTCACTTATCTGACTTTCAGCAATGCTGGAAGAGTTAAGCATAAATGAAACAATTTTATTGTTTTAGAAATTGCTGCTTTTTTTTTTGTTTCTAATAATTTTTATGAATCTCATCCATTAACTTGAAATTAAATTGGATTTGAGGTAGCACGTAAAGATTTTTTGTTTTACGACTGAATCAATCTTTTTACGAGTCTTGTGAGAATTGTAAAGATAAGATTTTAATAGCTTTTTTCTGAACATCCATCGAGTGGATTAAAATATAAATTTTATGAAGGAATCAATGTTTTATTAATTGGACTTGGGAACTTTTTTGATTAGATATTCTAAAATTATTTACTGATTTAGGGACGGTTTGCTTATTTGATACCGCGATAAAACGACATTTTGTTCCTCCTCCCCTCTCTTTACTCCCTAATAAGAGCGTTACGTTAAGTCCGCGGTGATACAATTTAGTTGCAAGCCTCGACCGAAACAGGACATTGCATAGGGTTCATGCGATTTTTAAAAAAATTTTAGCGGCACACTAGTGTATCGCAGCACACAAGTTGCCCACCACTGAATTAAGTGAACCTTATTCTAAAATTTTGAAGAACTTCCAGCAATTTACACAACCTTATATCATTCAAGTATAAAATATTTCAGGTCAAGGTCAATGTTTCGAATTTCAATAATATGTTTTAAAACCCAATATTTGTTTGTTCCGTATTTCCGTATTTCAAGTGCTTATTTGCCGCTGATAGTATTTAATGTTTGAATAGCTGTCATGAAATAAGAAGTGCATTTATAAGTGGAAGTTATGTTTGATAAAAATAAAGTAATAACTTTTATTAATTAACCTTATCATCATAATTGTTAAGCAGTTGACAGGCACATAAATTTAAAGTTTTGTTTGAAACTGATTTGAAGCTTAGAGCTATAGCCTAAAGAATTTTTGTAATGAAGATGACAGAACCATGCACTTGTAACTTGACTAAACGGCATTAATTGAGGTGACTCCAATTTGGCGTTATTGATCGTGCAATAAAAGAGCTTCTTCATTTGTGTCGATCGGGTTAGTTTAGAGCGCCTCCAAGTGATGCTGGGTTAGGCTTTGTTTAAAATCATTTAAATCTCAGTAACACTATTTTCCCGACTTTTTTTACATCTTGTGCCTATCGGGATGTAATGTATCCATAAATTCCATTGAAAAAAGCAATAACCCTGGAAATAACTCAAAAACAATTTATTCTATAAAAGCTCAAACATTTTTCTATCAATTTCAAAGCTTTGTATTTTTGTACGTCCCACACACGACATGGGTGACAAGAAATATTCATAAAATCAACAAGATTTATGTTGCAAAAAAAGTAAGACATAAGTGCGACTTGCTTTTTCATCTAAATTTTATGATTTGTTGCTTTCTTTGCAGCTACTGATGTTCGCTATATGTTTTTCGCTTCTTTCCTCCACCCGCATTTATATTTATTTGAGGAGGAACAAAAAATGTAATCTCAATGTGATGCCACTTGAAATATTTCGCGCTGTATACATTGAAGTTCATAAAAAAAAAATTACAAAAGTCCTCGTGTTATTGATCGAGGGACTTAAGCGCATTTTTGTCCCAGCGATCAGTAATTGATTAAGAGATATAGTAATAGATATTAGTTTTCCTACCAAAAAAACAGATCCAGTAAGATCCAGATCACTTCCAGACCCACAAAGCAAGATCCAGTAAATTCTAAGTCACCATACTAGAAATTTAAGAAGTTCATGATTTAACGGATTTTCATTATTCAAATCACATAACGGACAAAAAAATTCAAACTTTGTTCAGTAAACACTGTAAAAACATCAAAAAACATTGAAGAACACTGTAAAACAATGAAAAAACGTGTTGATGTTTTTGTTGTTGTTGTGTATGAAAATGAAAATTTGTTAATTATAGCATTTATGCGTAGATTTGAAACTTTTAAATGCCCGTGGCCGCAATAACTTTTTAGAACTGATCTTTTAAAACCATTCCGAGCTCTCTACGATGTCTAGATAAAAAGTTTTTAACGTCAGCCGAACAGACATACATAGTGTCTTATTAAGCTACCTTTTTGAAAAAAATTTCAAAAATGCGCTAAAAATTGTTATACAAAACAGAAGGAGCAAAAAAATTTTTGAAAGCACTGCAGATATTTTGTTGCCGATTTGGGAAGTCAACGTACGATACATTGTGACAAGGAAAAAGGGGAGGAATGAAGAAGCACAAAACTGTCAATGATAAATGTTGAATAAAAATTCAATGGAATCGACATTATATATTTTGAGTTCATATGACAGCAAATGAAAGTGAAAGTATTGCATATTGTGCTCTAAAGTTTTCCTTCCCACATTTTATTTTTGGCCTGACAATAAAAAAAAATAAAACCTGTTGAATTGTCAATTAAAATGACTCAAGTGTAGAGACTGAGTTGTATCTTGGAACTGTAATGTGAATTTTATTGAAATGATGGCTTTTAACCCGTTCTTTACTAGCGTAACTTATATGTAACGCAATTATTTTCTTTAAATTCTCTTTATACATTGACTTAAGTGAATATCTGGTTAATAATTAACATTTGTCAATGTCTAAACTGGTAAATTTTCTAACGTACATCTTTTAGTTATGTAAATTAGTGAAGTTAATTAACCCGTTCTTTACTAGCGTAACTTATATGTAACGCAATTATTTTCTTTAAATTCTCTTTATACATTGACTTAAGTGAATATCTGGTTAATAATTAACATTTGTCAATGTCTAAACTGGTAAATTTTCTAACGTACATCTTTTAGTTATGTAAATTAGTGAAGTTAATTAAGTTCAACTTTTGAGTCGAAAATTTTCTGATTTTTAAACTCAATTTTTTCCTATTTTAGGCCACATTTTCAACTGAAAATCGAAAGATATTAAAAGTTTATCTCCAAATGTAATCAAATTTAACTTAATAACACACAAAAAGCTTAATTAAATACATTAACCATTCGCTGATAAAAAATGTAACATATATGTTACGCTAGGATTTTGACAACATTTTCAGTGTAACATATATGTTACGCTAGTATTTTGTAAACCTTTTAGTGATTTAGTCAAAAAATATTTAATTAATAATTTAAAGTGTTTCAGCTGTGATTTGAGCTGTAGTTTTTTGTGGATAGGTATTCAATAATGAAGCAGAAATATATAAAATATAATCAAAATTATTTAGCCAATTTTCGTGAAGTTTTTAGTGCAAGAAATTTTTTGGTATAAAAATTTGAGGAGTCATTTTTAAAGTGGATTTAAGTCAATTTAAAAGAATTATTGACTTCTCATAATGTTTCATGCGGCTTAATAATGGAAAATAAACATGTTATCTATGGTTTGAAAGCTCGTCAATGTATAGTTCATGAAATATGACGACCAATGTGACAGTGAATTTTTTTCAGAATTTTGATATTTTTATGCTGATTACAACAATAATGTTTAACTAACATGGCTTAAAATGTCATAAATATAACAATGATGCTGTATTTTATACATTAAAATCTAAGTAATCGACGAAATTAATAAATAAAATTTTTGTAAACAGAAAAAAAAATTGTCGGTAAAATACTAGCGTAACATATATGTTACACCTAATTTTTGTTAATTATACTAAATCAGTGCACTTAATCGCTCAAATCTCTTCATAAACCTTATTTTTAGACTGTAATTCATCAATTAAATGCAGTCTCAAGTCCTAAAAAAACTCCGTAATTAATGGGTTAATGTATACATGTGAATGTACGTCAGTTTATGAAATGTTATAAATTGATTCATAAGTCAGGAGCTATTTTGAGATCTGGAAACCCGAGATGCACATATCTATAGTCATTGAAAATTGAGATGGCTTTAATTTATAATTAAATGATTCCATGTAGTTCCAAATATGATAGTATGTGCATTGAAGGGTTGTATCCTCCTTCCAACAACATGATTATTTGGACAATAATCTTAAACTTGATATGTAGAATCTATCGAGACGAAAATCCCAAAACTCCCTAGATTGTAGCTTACCATTCAAGAGTCATACTCGCCTCCTTCTTCGCCCTGGTCTACAGTCAGAGAATTTAAGAAACATTTTTGTGGGCTAGATTTTTCAATTCCGGAATTAAAATAAACTGAATCCAGGGAATGATCCAGGAATAACATACAATTCAATAACGGAATTTAAACCCCTATTTAGAGTATTGATCCAATTATCGAATATTGATAGCCCTTATCATAGATTTGAGTATAAATCTGAATTAGTTAGTTGATATCAACTAGCTTCGTACAGAACAGCCTCTGCTGTCATATGAGACTATCTTAAATATAAATAAAGCTAATCACTCCCTATTATTCCCATCAACTGCATCAGATATACGTCATTATAAACTACGAATTTAATGCTTTTTTCAACAGTAATGTTCCTCTCGGTTGTGTTCTTATAATAGCTCACATTTCTAGACTCACGTGAATACTCGTTAATTCTAGAAAAACAAACAAACTATAAGCTATAAATTACCGCAGGAAATTATGATCGACAAATCAATAAATTATAGATTATTCGTATTCAAAGCCAGACTAACATATGTACACCCTTTACTTTTGTACTAATTTTTCCGACAGTCGTTACTTAAGTGTGCGTGAAAAATTTATGGGAAAAAATAAGAGTTGTATTATTTATTTTAAATTGATGATTATAATCAATCACGTTCGATTATTCATGAAAAGGCTTAAAATAAACCAGAATAAATGACAGATTTTATTGCAAAAAATCGTAGAATTGCAATGTTGTATTCGAAAGATATAAAAACAAATTTAAACCATGAAAATTGATCCACGTGACGGCATTAATATATTCATGTTCCAATTATACGCCAGCAGTACACATGTAATAATACAAGCAACTAGTTGGAAATTGATATTAAAATTGCGAGAATATATATTCTTAATACTTATTGGTATATCTAATGACACTAATGAATACATAATAGAAAATTAATGAATAGCTTAATTAGTTTGATAATTGCTGTCGATTATATTTTAGAAAATTATGTGCGAATTAATGAATTTTTAAAGGCACGCATTTTCTAGTTCTATTATTTATTTTCTACCAGCATGTTTACATAAATGATAATCCAACAGTACCATGACGATTTTCCTTTTGCTATGCTTGAAATAAAAATGTCGTAACTTAGTCACATTGCTAAAATCCTTCCTGTTATGAATATTTTAGGAAATTGATAATCAAGAGGACATTTTTGAGCTAATCGCGGTTAATTACTTTAAAATTAGAAACGTTTACTATGTACAACTGTGAACCATGGCAACATAGTAATGATGTTTTTATATATTTAATATATTTTCTAGCTCCGAGTGGATCATGATCCGATTAGTCTATCTTATAGCTAGTAGTAAACTTGACATTAGTGGAACTTGCTATGAAATCTTAAGTTGATGACTGTATGTTCCATTCGGTAATTAAGTTGGTTGTATACATTTTGCATTGCTCAACTTCATGTACGGAACCAGAGTTGTCAAAAGACCAAAAAGGTGCCTCCATTAGAGTCCGCACTCCACATTGGAATCCTGTCAACTCTGGTCTTGATAACTATCTTTCAGATTGTTCTTGACAACTCCTAGGAAATTGAAGAGTTTTGTCTTAATAGGTGGTTTTGAACTCAAGCCATCTCCTCCCTTGAGAACGGCCCTGCTCACTTTAAATTGTGATTGATTGCCGATTCCTAACAATGCAATTTTGTCTATGTTATTACGACAAAAGGTCAATTTTATTTCTGTCCATTTTGATTACATATGTCATCTCCAAAGGATTATTCTGCTTGTTTCAAAGCATCAATTCTTACTCGTTCCGAAAATTTATTTCTATAAGCATAATTCAGACATGCCATAAGCAGGAGCAATAAAGTTAATTTATTTCCAAAACAATTGACTTTATAAATACCATAAGACTTTATAAGTCTCAAATATCTCGTGAAACGAAAGACATTTGTCAATTTTTTTAACGGCATTGAACGAATCATCAAAGAAGACAGGACTGTCTTTTTATCTTTTTAGCATAATTAAAGATAAATATTTTGTGAATTTATTTAATTTTTCATCAAAATTTGTTTTCATGCGCGTGAATGTGTTAAAGAAAGTTTCCTTTTGTAAGGCAAGAGGGCGAAAAAAAGTATAGAAAAAGGTTTAAAAAGGTTTAGGAATTTCGATTCCTTTTCTATAAAAAGAGAAGGAAAATAAATTGTTTCATCTTTTTACAAAGGAGCAACTTTTTCATTCACGTTAATTAAAACAAGCATAAGAAATATGATCCCGAGTGATGCATAGCTTTGATAGAATCAAAATTATAAGGAAGGATCTCGGTTAATTTTAATTAAAGAATCTTCAAGTATAAATTCGCATAATGATTTCTATGACGTATTTCGTTTGACATTTGTACCTGCAATACATCCGTAAGAATTTTCATTTCCATGCGATCACCTTAGCAACTTATAAGAAATCCACTAATAAGTATATCTGGGGATGTAAACAAAACTATCATTCGAATGAGTCACTGATTTAAGGTTACATAAATAAAACTAATCATTCTCAATTCATATCCAATTCCAAAGAAACGAAAAAACGACATCTCGTCCAATTATCATGTCATTAACTTTCAACATTTATCCAATTAATATTAAACACGTTTTTATTATGCTGTGCACAATTTTTATGATTATCACATTTGTGTGTTGACATTGGAAATTATAAATCAATATAAACGCACTGAAGACATTGAGTGCTTAGTTAATTCTCATCTGTTGCCACCGCATAATGCAAAATAAAAACATTAATTTATGATGCACATTATTTTAATATTTATCACCTCGCCACATTGCCGCCAGATGTGATTCAAGTCAAAATTAAAGGATATGATAAACAGAATCATTAAAATTGTCATAGTGAGCAATCTGTCAGGTCTATTATGATATTAAAGAATGGTCTATCATGCTTAATTAATTTTCAAGCTATTATACAATAAATTAGAAGGGATGTAAAAAGAAGTTCAAAAGTTTGTAATTATCAAAGTAATTTAAATGTTAAGATGGATTAAAGTCGCGGTGACAATTTTGGGTTCTTACGGAACAATAATTCTTTCATTGAATACTTGGAATGAATTTAAAAAGTTAGAACTTTGGGTAAATTTCAACATTAACTCTACCTAGAATAACTTGTAAATGAAGGAACTTATAAGTCTTTACCTGAACGGAAATATAAATAAACAAGATATTTATCCTTTCAAGATTGAAATCAGACTAAATATTTACATAAATGAAGGGGCTTGCAACTACAGAAGGGGAAAATCAACTCTAGTTCAAAATACAATTTGAATATTAAACGACCGTTGACATTTTCTAAATTATTATTGAGGATTTAAGTTCAAAAATGCTTAAGCTCTTTAACAGAACTTAATGATTCTTTCAGCATTGCAGCTTTTAGTAAATATAAATCAAGTCTAAACTGCTTCATACTTTAATTTAACTGACAACATCTGATTATCTCGTACCACTCAGAATACGATTACAAAAGAGAAGATAATATCAACGTGTAATGATAACATTGCTAATTAAAGCTCTACTGAATAAATTGTCTTTATTATGTCATCAATTTAAAAGATCCCTCGTGTCGTGTACAAATAATAATGCGCAAGTTAGCACTCGTGTGAGCACATAAAACTTTAATTTTTATCTTTTTGTCGCAGTGTATGGCTTCTGGTGTAAATTAAAGTGACAACAAGCATGGGAAAAAATAGTGACAGTGATAATGTCAACTGTAACAAGTTTGTGATGGTTTCAGGATAGTAAACAGTAAATGACATTTAAAATGTGTGAAGATATGGCTGCAGATGGAATGTTTACATAGAAGACACTCCAACTAGAGTATGAAACCTCATAAATAGCCATAATGCCCTAGAACCTCATTACCGCTTCCTAGAATTCATAAACATTCCCTCAAAAGAATAACTTCACATTACATCCAGCATTGCTATTCCGTTAATTATTTCAATATGAATTCATGATATTATTTTAAATTTATGACAACATGCCGGTGGAAATGACTACTTTTTTCATAAAATACGATAAATGTTCATTTCCATCCATATCATATACACAAATGACATAAAAATGAAGCGACTCGTTATGCGGACTGCGATAAGGACATGAAAAATCAATGAATATTCAATCAACGATGCACAACTGTTGTTACTGTAAATGTATAATTAAAACTGTCAATTTAAAGCGCCTTACTCATCGTAAAGCTAATAATCATTACTGCATGCAAAATGCTATTAGCGAGTAAAAGTTCAAAGCATTGCTTTTTTGTATAAAGTCATTGAATGAACTTGCTACTTCTATTTTTTTAGAAAAAAAAAAAAAAAAGTTTTTCATCTACTTCAACCTTGGAAGTTTAATTTCATTATTTTTCTGAATGCAGTTGAAACAAAACATAATACTTTTATAATTTACTCTTCTCGCAAATATTTCACCTTACTGCTTCGTAAATGCATTTGATATATACAATAGTACGAGTTTTTTGCTGATGATGCTGAGCTTCCTTTTTGGCGCCCGATCTAAATATGTGGTTTTATGAAGCATGTAGTCATTAATTTTTATTAATATTATTCTGTGGTTTCTATAGTGATATGTTAAGATTCGCTCAAGTTAGATGCACTTACATGTATGTCAGTGGTGGGCTATCTATTATATTTCGTGGCACACCTTGTTGGTAAGCCTCGACCGAAACAACACATGGGATACAGTCCATCGCATTTTCAATTTTTTTGGACATTTTTTGGCATTCTCAATTCTTGAAGAATCACAGCAAATTGTAGTATTTTGTCCAAAATGAGAATCGTTGACCTGAAAAACCATCCTTTTGGATACGTAAATGCATCAAAGAATAAGAAGGTAATTCTTACAATGAGAGAGTTTGGCGTCTGCTGTCAAGTGATTAGGCAACAGACCATATATCTGTATCACTCCTTTTGTAAATGCGTTGGCTTAATTCTCATCAGAAGTCGATCTCTGAATTAATGTATGTAAAGTTGTGTTGTCGATATGATAAGGATGCTCATGAAAATTACACCTTCATAAATTTCCCTATATGGTTGAACTTGAAATGGAGGATGAAGTGTCTAGTATATTCTCAGTCTTTTGAAGCTGTTCAAATCTAGAAGATAGCTCTGTATAGCGCTTTGTAGACCATCATTGACTGTCAGAATCCTTGATAAGTTTCCACAATTCTCAGAAGATCTATCACTACTTCTCGGGATGCTAAAAAAATATTAAATTTTTCTAAAAAAATGCACAATTTCTCATCACAAAAATGAAATTAATATAGCTGGATTTCATGCTGATAACTTTTTGGCAGGAAAGCTTATAGAATACCCTTTTCACGCTCCTCGTAATGCAACATTTTAATTGTGTAACAAACAACCTTCTCATAATTATTAAGCATGTTTTTATCTACTTCGTTGTCAGCCGTTCCCTTTTCTTCGTCTTCATAAAGCATTTTTTGTCTTTATATTTTATGCCTTTGCGTCTCTTTCGTTCTCAAAGATAATTTTTCATCTTCGTTATTTATGATTCTTTCATGCCATCCTTTACCAAGAATATATTTGTTCTCCTCTCAAACGAGAATCACGAGTACGACAAAAGAAATGTAATGTAACATCCAACAGGTTAAATGAACTCTGATTTAATCTCTGTACACGTGAATACTTAACAGCTATTGAATGAGAAACTTTTAATTGCCTTAACGAGCATGAAAATTACATCGTAGACGTAATTCTACATAAAACTGGATTTATTCTTGGTCACAAGCAAGTCACAGCCAGCAAAATGAGATGAGAATTACAATCTTCATATTTTCATTGCTTCTGTCATTTAAAGAGCAAATAAGTGCATCTGGTGATAAAAAAACAAGCTTTTATTTCAACACGTGTAAAGAAAAGGAATCTAACATGCATGAGCAATTTCGTTACTTTATATTCTACACTTGGGAATTTAAATACACATTTTTATATTTAATTCAATGCCAAGAATTTCTTTGGTTTTCTGCACATTGCGAATTGTTAGGGAATGTTCTGTTCATTAAGATCCAGAGCTTTGTGTCATACGAGTCTCAGTAGTTAATGACAGCTTAACGAGTACGGGTTTTGCCTGACCACCGCACTCAAATCTAGACTTACATTTTATAGTGGGGGATTCGAACCATTCCTTTGATGACATTACTCTGGCTTTAACATACAAAGGTAGGCTGTGAGCCGCGATACCCATTTTATAAAGAACATAAGGAAAATTTCCCATGCCGAGTCTCCAACCCATGATCCCCAGGTCAGTGTAAAATGATTAAGTCCCCAAATATGAAACCAATAAGCCATCGATCCACTTCGACTGACACATTTATTCTAAATTAAGACATCGTTCACATAAAATTTATAGCAATTATAAAGACCTAAGCCAGTGCTGTCCAAATTGTATGCCTCGTAACAGAGGGTGCTGGTTTTTTATAAATGTCATGAATCTTATATTGTGTACCTTGACCTAAGCCAAGTCAATCTGATTCTCGAATTCATAGCTGCAAAATCTCAAATCTACTAAACTTTAACATATCTTTAAAGCCTTTCCATCACACAAAAAACCCAGTAATATATCAGAAACATTCAATTTTCCACATGATGTACGTGAGATCATTTATTCATACTTCTTATCACAATACCCTCCTACCTTAATACCAAAAATCTTTTGCGGTATAATGAACTTGATATGTCCCAAAGACACAATCGGAATGTGGTCAAAGCAAATAGAACAAAAAGCATATTTATTTAGTAGAAACGTGCAAAAAGAGGTAAATTTTCCATTAATCTTTGAAAATGTGATAAGTTTGTAGCTCTTGTGAATGAATAAAATTGCATATTGGAACAACTGAGCTCTTTTCAAAGTTGTTTATCTAGCAGTTGCATTCAGAAATCAATTGATAAATAGAAATAAGAGAGAAAGCAACAATCTATCAACATGTTGTTAACCAAGCACGTTCGATGATTTTAATTACGAGATGAACAATAATCTTCTAGTTCTAGTATTGTATAAAGGTTGATCATTAAAACTTTAGATCATTTGTCTCAAAAAAGGAAACTCAAAAGTTTTATAACAGGCATTATTGCGGGAAGATAAAGGTACTGTTTTTAAAACTCAATTGAACATCCCTAACTTAAAGAAAAAATTAAAGCACAAACTTAAATGATGGAAATTCTGTCTGAATCAGTTCCATTCAATATCATGATTTATCAATCACATTGATACTGACTGAGAAAGCTAGCTAGTTACTATTCAAAGACAGAAAATCCCTTTAAAGTCTTTTTATCAATAACATTTATTCTTCAATGCTTTACATCCAGTAACTTTAACTAGAGCACTATTAAATGATGTAACGGTATACCGTCATTTACAATATTTCATCGTAGCACAAGTAATTCCTCTTATCTGACAAATAATTCCCTTGTCAGATTAAGGATATATTGATATTTATAAAGAAGCAACAGGACACCGACATCTGCAATGTCTTGAAGGGAATGAAGATTTTTGAAATGGAAACTTTGAGCTTCTCATGGAACTATTTTGAGATTTCTTTTTATGCTTTTTATTAAGGAATGTCGGGATATCATGCTGAGTTTTCATTGAGAAAAAGTTCAGGATTTTTTTTCGTTCCCTTAAAAAAAAAAATCGATAAGAAGCGTAGATAGTCAATTCCCAAATGCGATGGAATGTCAATTGGATTGTTTATTGCTTTCAATTCTCACAAAATTGTAAAATTCTTACGTATAATTTGTCATTCCGAATCCCTATTCGCTCCCTAATCAATTTCAAACTTATTTCAAGAAGCAAGTGCTTCTCTTTTGTAATTTTAATTATTTACACTTGGGGATTGTTTATAAATGATGATTAGTTAATTGAATTTTGAGTTTATTTGTTTAGGCTTGCTCCATTCTTAACTTATCTTTGATAAGATACTTACTTATTTAGTATTACTTACTATGACTTAGTTGATTACTATAACTATTATGTTTCTATGTGGAGCTTAGGGATTGGGAAAGTCGAAGTCTGACTCAAATGTCATGTCGTATCCCCTCGCCATAAATTGCTGGCGTCCAAGCTTTGTGTAAGGAAAATTCTGAAATTCTTTAATCGGCTTAAGTCGACTAACTATCATCCGACTTCGACCTATAGGTTAAAATACTATTCAAACCACCTTGTCTGTAGGGTGGAGTGGAAGCCCCGCAATCAGACTGGGGATGGTGAGGTTCCCATTCGACTATTTCCGAAATCAACTTGTTCAAAGAAAGCAACATTATTGCCATGGTGCACAAATGATACTTAAGAATTTGGGCGTATTCAAAGAAGAGATCTCTCAAAATTAATTTCGGGGTATGCTCCTGTTTGAGGGCCTTGGGTTCAAGATATGCTCATGAACTGCTCAGAAACCTTTTCTTCTTTACTTGGGCGGGAATTGTGGGTCTAATATTAGTTACAATCTTTGATAATTTTTGATTTTCTAAAGAAATTTCATTAAGGAAATAGGATTCAAAATTTTACGTTACATAATAAGCACATGACCCCTTTCCTCCCTCCCTCTCTCATTAAAGTGATGGTTTTTCTGAATATCCCTCATTAATGTACATTCACTCAAAACCTTTTCGCACAGATTTAACAGTAATTTTTCAATTTACTCTCAATAAATAATGAGTGGAATGAAAGCAAGATCAATTTCAAATTATTTTTGATGAAATTAATTTAGAATTGGAATTATACCAATTAATTTTGAAGGCGGATAACCTTTTTGTTAAATAAAGTTTAAAAAATTCCTTCCCACACCGATTTTTTATTGATTTTTTAACCTTTTTTCTTCATCAATCTATTTGAGCATTTTTCTGTTATTTTCAGCAGAAGTCTACATAATTTTATTAAGAAAATATTGAATCTTCAGAGGGTGAACGATTCAATAAAATTAATACTCTTTTTGAGCTGAAGTATTGACCTTAAAATAATGTCCTTATGATATATTGCTTACATAGAATCCATAGAAGAAGCAAAAATAAGCCATTTGTCATTTTTGAAGGATTGTTGAAAAGTTAAGGATCTAAAATTTGCCATTTCGTCTGTATTTAACTTTTAAATATTTCAAAGGTTTACTTTGAAATCATTTATAAATGACGTAAATTGGAAATAAGATTTAAGAATGTCACGTTGCTCCAAACTCCATAATTCAAAAAGTTTGACATAGCAACTGTAAGATTACTTTGAGAAGTAATAAAACAATATCAGATAAAGCTCTATTGAAACGAAACAAATGAAGATAGCTGTGATATAGAGCAGTAGCATCCATAATAAAACTTTTAGCTATTCAGATCATTGAGATCCAGAACTGCGATAAAACGATTCACGGTTAATAATTATTTAACGAGTGAGAGTGCAGTAGATCTCTGTACTCAGTAGACATACAGTTTATAGTGAAATTACAAACCAGTTCTTTGATGCCTTTACTGTGTATGTAGTTTACAACGGGAAGCTGTGCGTTCGCACTACATAAGATTCGATTAAGGAAATGTGAAGAATTTTTCCTGTCGAGTTTCGAACCCATGGTCGCAAAGTCTTTATTGTAATAATTAGGTTTCGAAGTACTTGGCTATTCCCCCCACCGAGCCACTTTTACTCACATTGATATAACTGCATAAATAGAGAAGCTTCAATTTGACTTTAATAAAGACCATTAGGAGAGCTTTAAAAGCTCCGTGATGGCGTCTTCTTCATTATTGTTTCTCGAGATATCTTAATATCCAGCTTTAAGTGAAATTCCAACTGAGTCTCCCAAAAAGTTTCATCTCAGCAATTTCAATCTCAGCAATATAAAGAACAAATGTCGATTCAAGGAAGATGATCAAACATTAATTTAATATGCATGTCATTTCCAACAAATTAATTTACACACCTTATTTTTACAGCATAAAGTTTGAATTGGAAAAGTTTTTACAAAATATTTATCTGTTTTATGTAGCAGTAATAAAAACTTTTTTTAGTCATTTACAATTCCACTCGTCTACAGCAAAGTCTACAAATTATTTTTGCAATGGATATATGTATCTCGAACTAGCCTCACATTAAAGAGATTAAAGTATATAAATGCCATTAAAGATATGGATATTGCGTATTAAAGAGAGGAAAAATTTAACGATCTTGTTGGAACCAGAGAAAAGAACCGTTTAGAGTGCAGCAATAAATTTATGTAAAGAATGGCGTTGTTACAACCCAAATAGTGCCAATAGATCATCCTTTAACGTATAGACATAGAATTTTTTTTGGGTATTGTTCAAATTTAATGAAAATTTATTTGTGGAAATTTAAGGTAACTTAATGTCCATGTGTATGTCCCGTAAAAGTCATAGAATTTTGACAACAAATATTCATTTGGCACACCCAGAACTAATTTTTGCAATATTTTGGCTTTATATGCACAAACACACAAATAAATCTATGAAAGCTATAAATTTGCCACAACAAATTCCCCAAAGTAAATTTTGTTGTTATTGCTATTGATTGTTCCTCATTATTGATCGTAATAGCTTGTCATAATTTATTTAGTATTCTTGTGAGGTAGCACTTTGCATAGTGATTTTCAACTTCAGGTCCTTACATCCGTTTCAATATTGAGAAAAAAAGAGAATGAACGCCAGTATGTTTTTGTGCATGACACATTGTCGAGAAATCTTGAAAGCAGAACTAAATTTATGTGAAATCATCTAAGAACCATACATGACAAGCTCAGCAATTTTCACACAAAAATTTTTTTTCATTTTCATGTATGAATTTTATGGAATTTTGTGTTAATATTGGATGTCAGTTTGTCTTTATGTATGACCTTGTGATGGAATTTGGGTTAGTAATCCAAAAATAGGCAAATTTTCCAGTGTGAGAATAAGGTGTCTGTGGTCGAGTGGTTAGGTAACAGATCGGGATACCTTTATCACTCTTTTGTGGGTTCGATTCCTTTCAAGAACTGATCTCTTAATTGTTATGTAACAAAGTTGTCAAGATGTGACAAGGATTCGCACAATGTTCATGACACTACAGTTAGGGATATTACCAAGAAGAGGAAAATTATCTAATATGAGACTACATGGTGCTGGCTTCAAGTCGATTTTCTGCCGAATTTGAGATATACCAGCACCGCATCGGTCTCACTCACTCTAGTGTTCGGAGTGATGTTGCCTGAAAATCAGAATTGTCAAATTCGCACATGTAGAATGGTTCCTAGCTGTAAAATGATAGATTTTACCTTTATTTAACATCACCTTTGTCTAGATAAGATCCTTTATCAGATGTGCCTATACAAAGGTATTGCCTAAGATAGACAGTGTATAGGCAAAGCCAATGTAATGTAGATATCCATATTTGGGGTCAGGATCAATTTGGGATACTCGACTTTTTACAACAATGACTGTTTTGAACGATTTCATTGATGCCATAAAAATGTCCACAAACCTAAAATCAATTTCAAATGCCTGCCTTACTCGGCTGCCATTCATAATACATGAAGAAGGATGAAAGTGAAAGAAGCATAATAAAGTTTATTATGAAGGAAATATTGTATGCTCTTTTTAGTTTCTAATCCATTACTTCCATTATTATATTCTTGTAACAGACTTCGAGAAATGTTTATGATTTTTTATATATATTTTTTTTTTGTATGTGCTTCTCATATGACATGAATATAAAATTATATATGCAAAAAAAAAAGTTTTTCATAAGATTACTCGTATTGTGAGATTACATTGATTTACTTAGTTACAGTAAGTGTAAGTAAGGCAAGGAAAAGCTCTTCAGAGTGAGAAATATGATTTAACATGCTTTACATCGTTGAGGGCAATGAATGTTGTGCTTTAAAGCAATAACATTGGGCACTCAATAATTTATTGCATAAATATATATCATTTATCCGTAATAGCACCGAATTATGCTGATTTGAAATTTATTCAGAGATTTATTTTAGATTTGGTCTCTCTTCATTGGAATGATGTGATAACGGTAAGAAAGGATTTCATGTGGAAATGTTGCAAGAAGAGAAAAAAGGTTGTGTTATGGCAATTCTGAAATTTTTGGTCGGACAGTTATTGATATGTCCTTTACCGTTATCAATTTTTTTCGTTGTATGTACATTCTTTAATATTGAATGCTTTGACATTGGAAAAAATCTTAAATAAACTTTTTGGGGATGTAACAAGGAAGTTAATGAATTTATTTTGGGTGTTAGTGTAGGATTGGAAATAGATTAGTTTTTATCCAATTTTTGGATTAAATAGCTTGATCCTTTGGGTTTTTTTTTAGAGTAATGAAACCGGAATTGTATGTAGGAAGTAAAAAATTCATTTACTTTAAGGTTGTAAAGAAGATTTGTATCAATAATCCATAATAGCAATCACACAGACTTGAATTCCGAGAGACACAGATTTTATAGGTGGATAAAATCTTGAAACTAGACATCCACTGGACAATAACTTGCAATTAGCTAGTCATATCGTATTTTAGTCCAGTCGGGTTTGGAAGCCATGTGGATGCCATATGTAGCTGTCTTCTATTTGAAGTTAATAAAAGAGCTTTGGCACAGCTCGATAAGCTTTGTGATGAGACCTCCTTCATTTGCGTGTATTGGGAATGTTCTCTACATGACAGCCAAGCAGACAGTATGATTAAAACTAACCAGCATCCACTTGGCAGTAGCTTCCAAACAACAGTCATTGGCTGCCATGTGAACAACGTTTAAATATATGTCGTTCGGGACATTATTTACTAACTTTAATAAGTACGCAAATCTAAAAATTGTATGAATACCAATTTCAATTATTTCAAGCATCAACAGTATATATCAACTATTTACGTGCTCTTTACTATAAACATAGATGAAAACAAGTTCAAATTACTATAAGAGAATTATCTCATTTACAAAAACACAAATTACACAACATTAAACAACTTAATGTTTTTAATCAAACATGACTCAACATTAGAACTATAAGAGTTGCTATTGTAGATTAAACAAATAAAACTTAAAGTACGCATCATATGAACTTTACTTGTCATACTTTTACTTTGCAAACATAAGTGTATTTGCTGAGATAATAAGACAAGACTCTCATTCAGCTATAATCTCGAACATATTTACCAATTTTATGCAAAATGAGATAAAAAAGCTCACTCATTTTACGGTTAAGAACACATCTTGAAGTCTTATAAAACTCACATAAATCTTAATGCTAACAACATTGAAAATGGTCACACAATGGCAAATCTCAATAACTTATAAAAGTAGAAGAGATGTGAGTACGCTTTGATTCACGTACATATGTCATTAAAATGAAATCTGAATTTATTCTCAATTCCTTCCGGTTCATTTAAAATTAAAATAAATAAAAGATTCTCTTTTTATTTCTCATCCGTAATCTTAATGTGTTATGCAAAATCATTTGCTACTCTACAAACTCATCATTTAATCTAAGTGACAAACTATGTGATAAGAGAACGATGTAATAATAAGAAGGGAATGTGGTATGATAGTGATAAATATAGAATTGTGAAACTAGACACTAATGACCTAATATCTGTCTAGATTTATTGTCAAGTTCAATTTAAAAATTATGCGAGTAGCTTCAATGTCGTGAGATTGAGTGAAAATAAGAAAAAAATAATAATGATGCATAAAGTGATGGCATCTATGATGTGTTTTGAGCGCACTTTGTAGTGTCGCGTGACTTAAACTTTTTGTAAAATATTTATACACATAAACATTGTTGAATTGCGTGCAAAATTTATGGGTATTTACAAAGTAATAAACGTAATATCGGTCGGAAGTATAGACAGAGGAAGGTGATTCACCTCCCCACATGTTTGGATTAATTCTTCAATTTTGATACAAAAAGACCTATGCCGGTGCATAATGTAGCGATGGGCATCCTGTGTGATATTAGCAGTATCATGAATTGTATGCCGAATGCGGTTTCATTCAAGGCTAACCACCAAATAGTATAGCGAAAAAAATAAAAGGTTGTCCACTACTGCCTTAAGGTTTAACGAAATCTTCATGCTCATTACCGCGATTTGAAGTGGAAACCCAACAAAAACTCAAAACTACTTACTTAATTCCGACTATATTCAAAAGTTTCCTCGTGCATCACGATGTAGTCATTAGGTAGTGGTGGGCAACCTATGTGTCACGACACACTAGTGTGCTCTCAATTTTTTTTGGGAATGTCATGAATCGTACGAAATGTCGGCTTACCACTAGGGTGTCGCTACGTAACTTCATTATCGTTAATGTAAAAACTGCAACAAAAACAAAAAAGAAGCATGCAATCGAAAAAGAAATTATTTTGAACAGAGCGCTAAATTAATTCAAAAAATATCAGACATCCAGTTAGAATATCAATAAATGCATCCTATCAAGAATTAAATGCTTATTCATGGGAATTGATAAGCTACAAACGAAAAAATAGGAGAAAATAATTCTACAATTCAGGGATTTCGGTTGAATTTTATTTCTTAGTCTCAAATCTGAAAAGACTTGGATAGTCAAGAAATTGGAACTAAAATCATAAAAAAGTGTACTTGATTAGTTTTGATAAGTAAAGTGTTCAAATTGCTTAGTAGCGTAAATTTAAACTGTTTTGGTAATTTTGGTATTATAGATTTAAAAACTCGTAAATTTTGTCCTCATTTTGAGAATTGCTTTGAAGCAAATCCCGTAGTTCAATGTCCAAAAAAGTTCATCTGACATACAAAATCTCCAAAATAAATTGTTTATAAAACTCATAAATTAGCCATTAAGCCCTGAGACTAAACTATGAAGTGAGAATATGGAATGAAAAATTCTACTGTCATGAAGTGAGAAAGGAAGCAAGAAAAAAAAATTTAATTCCATTGTAACGTGCTACCATGCTCAAAATGTGCCTCTAACGATCGACATTTCTCATTTCCATTCAAGAATGTAAAATGTGAGATGGAAAATATGGAAGAAGAAAATATTAATAAGACATTGTAATGAGATTCAGAATAATATTCTTCGGATGTACAAAAAACTTTATTCTTATGTTTCTTCTTGTTCAATGACTGCTATATTTCAGGATCTGCTGACTGATTTAATATTTTGACAATAACAATAATAATAAATAGCTAGGATAATGGCGACTGAAAGTTCTAATACGTTGGAACTCAGTCCAATACCACGTTCCGCTTCTGCCAATCGCTTTCAAGTAAATTTAGTAAATAAGGAATCAAATGGTGTCGATGCACACACAGAGGATGATGATGATCAATTTAATGAAGATACAGAAATAGTTAAACAGCGTAGAACATCACGAATTCAAGCGATTAGAAGCAGTTTTCGTGATTCCGATAAAAAGAATGTCGAGAAAAAGCGCAAGGAAAGTGTAACACGATTCAAGGTCAGCGATGAAAATTCCGACTCGGGTGAAGATGAAAATTTACTCGATGGAAATGAATATGATACAAAATATGGTAGGAGTTTCAGGTATGTATTATACTTATTTTATTATTTATTTGGGAGGGAGCTTTTTATATTCAAGTGAATTCAACGAATTTCCTTTCTGTAATTACATGAATGAAGAGGATTACTGAATGTTTTCTGAATGAAAACGAGTTGGGAATTGCTGCTTGGGTTTAAAGCGTTCGCTTTTGATTACATTTTTTTCTGAATTACCTGCTAGGCTAACCCGAGCTTTAAAGGATACGGTAAACCTCTGATATTACATCAAATAGAAGCCGCCTTTAGTATGTAGCTTCTAAATTTAGGCTCTTGATTTGACAGCTTTATGGATTACACATTTTAGCGGCTTCCATTTCATTTTTCATTCTTGTCGCTCGGGTCTTGAGCGAGTTCTCAGATTTTGAGCTAGTTCTTGGTTCTTGAGTGAGTCCTCGGATTTTAAGCAAGTCCTTGGGTCTTGAGTGAATTATCGGAACTTGAACGAGTTCTCAAGTCTTGAAATAGTCCTCAGATCTTGAGAGAGTTTCGAGTGACGTTGCAAATGTATTGATCATGGCATCTTGATTACATATTGGCCATTTTTGACGTTGACTAGTCACCACGATCAACGCATTTATATTGTCATTATCATGATATACTTCCTAGGGGTAATTTGGTTAAAAACAATCTTGTTTTGATTTCCAGACATCAAAGTGAACCCTAAAAACCAGATGTTATACCTAATTAACATTTTCACGATAATAACCAATCAATAGAACTCAAAACCATTCCAATCTCAGTCAAAACGCTTCCCACTACATCATGTAAAATATTTTAAAAAAATTATTTATAATCTCTCCGTTCATCCACAGACATTTCACCAGAGAAGCGCTCCCACGTTTAGACAATTACCGTAATATAATGTCTATACAAGCTGGAACTCGACCAACGTTAGAGGAGCTCCATAATGCATCTATAACAAATAAAGTAAGCATAAAAATAGTTTTAAGTATCAAATATCTGTACATAGACTGATTCATATCGGTATGCACGTTGTGAAGATCAATTGCAATTTTCTGTTTGTTTTTGTTCCTCTTTTTTCACTCATTTCAATCCTTATTGCTTCCATGAAAGTAAGTGGGAGATTTTAATACACGTCTACTATTTTTATCTTGTAGTAAGATATTAAAGGATGCTTAAATTGCGACTTGATATGATTGTTTGTGAAATTTATTAATGCAATATTTTATAGCATCATGCGCTTAATACTATATAGTTGACAGCACTTTGAAGTGCATATTCCAAAATCGAGGATAATCCACTATAGTTGAATCGGAAGATATATCGGACAGACATGGATCATGCTCATGTGTGCTCATATACAAGCTCATTTAAGCGAGGATGCTCATTGTCTGTTTGGATATTGATGCGATCTAAAGACAAGAGTCAACAATTCCCTAACTATTGCACGATGTACTGTCAATATTAAGCTCAAAACTTTTTGAGTAACTCCAGAAATTACCTTTCCTTTGACCAATTTTCCTCTTTAAGATTACAAATTGGAATTTTTTGAACTCTTTTGAAAAAGCAACAGAACTAAAACAATGCATTGTTATGCAACGGGAAACCTGAAAGAGAAAAGAAAATTAATGAAAAATAAATTGAATTTCCTTTCAATAGAATTATCACGAAAAGCAATTTGTAAACATAGTGAGGAACTAGATGTTTTACAGAATAAATAGTAAATATTTACATGCTTGAATAATGCAATGAATTTACTTTCTTTATAAAATGTTGGAATCGTGACTTTTATGCGATTTATTTATGGTATATATTGAAATATCCTTTTAGCGTATATCCAAAGATAGATATCAGATTCATCACCTTAGAAATTATACAGAACTTTATCTATGAAATTTTTCAACAATACGAAAGAGTTTCGTTCCAATTTTTCAACTGCACTTTTCGCTCGGTACACTTCTTAAACTTGAAAAAGTCATAAAGCAAGAATTGAAAAACTTTCTTCCCGTTTTGAGATATTTTGATGATGCTTTCATTCGGTTGTATGCTATAAGTTTGTTTTCTTAGTGAAATATTAAAATTTTCAAATGAATGCGTCTCTTTTTTGCTATAAAGCTATTTTCCCGAGCTACACAAATGAGGAAAACTCAGCCATGGAGTTTTTAAGGTGCAAAGGTGCATCTAAAGCTGTTTCATAAACACCAAATAGAAGTCGCTTG
Organism: Chironomus tepperi; assembly: GCF_022539635.2. Lineage (NCBI taxonomy): Eukaryota > Metazoa > Arthropoda > Insecta > Diptera > Chironomidae > Chironomus > Chironomus tepperi. Next base: position 1,880,915 of record NW_027226222.1, read on the forward strand.
AATTTGGGAGCCATGTGGATGCCAGACGAGATTACAAACTCAAACAGACAAATACCATGCTTCCCTAGAAACACAATGCGACGAACCGCATTTTCTGCAACAAAAACTGATTGAAATTAGTCTTCGAGTTCAGTCAGGGCAATCCTCGCGCCTTACCTTTCATACGACAAGGTAGCGATTTCTTAGCGAACACGGAAGGCTGTTCGAACTCACAGAGAAGTTAGAGATACTAAATTATTCATTAGGTATGCTCATTTAGGAGGGTATACTTATTTAGGAGGGTATTCATATTATCCGTAAGGAAAAAGCATTCTTGTGCCTCTCGGGAATTGATGCCAGACAGAATTGTTTCTGCTCAAAACTCTTCTTAGAAAAAACAAAAAGCTTCAATTTGTTAAGGTTTTATGAGAAAAATAACAAAAGCCCCTAAATAATTGGAATGCCTCTTCTTGTAAAAATATCAGCAATTGCTTCTAATTGCTGGTACTTAAATTCTTGATAAATACTTTCAAAATTTATAGAAGTATTTGTTCTAAAAAGGATGCTCTATCTATAATGTCTTAATTGAGAATGGATATCCATTTGTAGCAACAAGTTCTACTCAGAGCTCTATGATGCAATTTTGCTGATCAAATCAATTTATTTGCTATTGAATAATTTGAATATATTTTCTACTAAATTGATCAATGCACATGAAATTTTATTATCAAAAGATAATTGATAAAATATTTGACGTACAATAGCTTAACACGACTTAATCATACAATGCTATGTTCAAAAAATAGTTCCTCAAATCTGCACTAGTCGAGAATCTTTTAAAAATTTGATTTGCAATTTCATCTCATTCATAAACTTCCAAAGAATGCAACAAATGTTCAATTGCATAATACTTGATAGAATTTATCAATAAAGCTTCCACCGTATCTATTTAATTTTGCAAATAGCTTTTTTTATGTATTTAGGAATATCTATATTTTATGAATTTTCATCATCGATGATAAAATGTTTATAGAACTGAACGTAATATTGGAATTGAAATGAGAGTGATATGAATCATAAATTCACGAAATGTTAATAAATGTATGAATATTTCCATGTAGACAATTAACGACTCAATGAATACGCATCATATTGCCATAAATGAATTTTCATGACATTAATATTTCGGCTGTTTCTTGTGGGGCTTTAAACGTTGACCTCTTTTGTAAGCGGCATGGAAGAACTTTAAATTAATTATTATTCAAGAGTTGGCATGTAATTAGAAAACCGAGTGGATAGCTTGACATAATCTTTGGTAATTGACTTGATCTACGGTCGAATAATGACATTTTCTCCGGAACGTTCTGTAAAATTTGTCATTGACCAACCTTAGGTCTAATTCAGTAGTGAGTAAATGGTAAGGACATATATCCCGAATAGCACAGATTGGTTAATTGATCATTTGTAATACAGATCCAAGCTGCAGATCCAAGCATACTCTAACTTGGTCTCGGATTCTGTTTAAATCTGACGCCATGCCAGAGTCACGTCGGTCTGGTGTCGGATTTCGGATTTATTAACCGAATTGTGCTATTCAGGTGTCTAACTCAAGTGGGCCAAAATCCATTAGAACTACTCATTACCTAGACATCAACTAGTTACAATGTATCTTTATCCACTTTGATAATATTTTTGATAATTTTAATGGAATTGGAATCAAATAAAATATTGTCAAATATTATCATGCTTTATATGAAATTATGTGCTTTACCAGATGAGATTTTGTACATATTTGAATCAGATTTCACCTTAATTAATGCAAGATAGTATTTTTTGCTATGCAACTGATGCCATCCGCTAGTGGCTTCCACCGGATGAACTTGATATATCCGCCGCTTTAGCGATCATAAAACTCGCATTTCATTAATATCAAAAATTTTCACCACAATTTCAAATAAATAATGTTCCACTTAACACCAAATTGTTAATTACGACAAAAATGTGTACAATAGATTCGTTGACTCATTCGAAAATGCGAAGCTTCAATGCACAATAGATATTAATTTAATTTTGTTGTCTCACCCGTTAACCATATGGCAACGGCGAATGATGTGTATATTTATCAACGAATGAGTCAAGTATTTAATTGAGTGACGAATTAGCAAAGTTAGTATCGTAGGTCATGGATCTTTATGCCCCAAAAGGTTAATTGAACATAGCACTTCTTCACAGTCACTATTTTTTCTGCCTTAATTAAGAAATTTTTGCTTAATTTACGAATTCTCACAATGTGAATATATGAGATGGCACGAAAATGTATATATTTCCCATAAAGTATCTAATTAATTACCACTAAGTGACTTTTTATCATTTCATATTGAGTTTACTTCTTTTATTGCAATTACAATCTTCATGTGGAGTCAAAACACATGCATATATTAGATATTTTGTGTGTAATAAAATAAAATTAGGTCTAGGTTGCAATATTTATTTACAAAATCAGATAACAGCAGCAGATTTTCATTTTATTACCTTATTATGTGTCCAATAGAAATAAATTTTATTATTATTTAGTTTTTTTTTTGCGAATATAATTAAATTATTTGTATTTCTATTCAATCGAATATATTCGAATCATGAATATTGAATGTCATTACCATTCAGATATATGCGAATATTCAATGTATGTAGAGAAGATGTTGAGGAAATCCATAAAATGTTGTACACAAATTGTTGTTTAAGCTTATGCTGTTCTGTATGTTAGACTGTTATTATGTTTTTGAGGGTCATATGAGAATGATGGCCATAAAATTGGATATTCGGCTCATTTAATGATGAACTAGTTATTTAAAAATGATTATTGAAGTAGTTTACAACAGGGTTGCCACTAAATAACTTGCTAGCAAATGCACCAAATTTTGACTTTACATAGACATGCCTAGGTGAAGGCACATTTCCAAGCAAAGATATTGTTCAAGTAAAATAGTTCACGACAATGCCTGGGCTTAGACATGGTCTACCAAATTAGGTATTTACACTATGGGACAGTGCTTTCTAAACTATGGTCCCACAAGTGTGCTATGAACATATTTTGGCTATGCCGTGTGCGGTTTTGATCATAGCTTACCGCCTAAATGTGCGTGGCATATGAAATTTTGACAACACAGACCTAGACAGTGAGGTATTTACACAAGAATGTGATCAAAATTCACCAAATATACATAAATCCATCACTATAACTAGATAGTAAATTACGAACATAAATACTATCAACAAAACAGTTTCCATTATCTCCGGAGACTCAGTTTTCAATAACCATTCATTTCAACATTATTGCCATTATTACGCTATTAGCTGAATTATATTCATAGAACGTATTAATGTTTTACATGCTGAATTACAAAAAATATATATTTATTCGGATTGAATTCATTTTTATTATCACCATAAAATGTCTATGGTCAGTGTCAACAATTGAACAATGAAAAAAAAAAGTTTTTGAATGGAAATAAATTTGCATAGACAACAATGTTGATGCAGAGTTTATTTACTCATATTGTACGATAAAATTAATCATTTCTGTCAGTGTTGTTATCTGATTGATATTCAGTCTACAATTTTACTGAATCGGGTCATTTTGATGTTATGTAATGCTGGAAATTGCTAGCATTAAATCTTGTCTATTTCAAAATGTACAATAAATGGCCAATTTGATTCATGAATTTCAGGTGCATCCGTGCCTGGGAAGCACATGACTCCGGTTAAAGGTCAGATTCGGTGAAATCCAGGTGAAAGGCTCACACCGGCCTGATACGTGTTTTTCGGCTTTTTACAGCATATGTCGTTCAGGTGCCTGTATTTAATGGCTCGCTTTTTGCAGCATCAGCACTAGATTACAAGAAATGAATTTTATCTCAAACTCCTTATTGATTTTCAGGATTAAAAAGAAACAAAAATAATGATGTAACATAAAACAATTTTGGTCTAGGTTCCTGTTATATCAAGAATCCACTTACATCCGAAAAGTATTATTTATTGCGCACTAACAACTCAAACATTTTTTTTGTCGACATGAGAAGTTCAGTCAAATGTCAAGTTGATAAATTATTTTCTCACGAAAGATATGAATTTTTTAGATAGCGATATGGTGCGCCAACTGACTATTATGTACATATGTCAAACTTCAGTTTCTCCTTATCACTCAGATTATTCAAGTATCAATGTTGACTCCGTCACTCAGGTGTAACATAATATACACTATTAAATCAAGTTCCTTAATGGTTATTTATGGACCATTCGTCATTCGGAACTTCATTCGTAACTTCATTCGCACTTAAAGCTTGGTAACAAAATCATGAACCAAATTTGTACTTAGGAACAAAATTGTAGATCCATCTCCCCTCCTATAATCGTTACGTAGGTGCCAAACATTCTCGGCCTGTTTCACGAAAGTGGATTATCCTCGATTTCGGATTATCCACTTCAGTTTTTTGGAAATATCTTCAACATTTTAAGAGTTGAATTAGTTTTGATTTCAGTTTATAATAATGTGACCCGGCCTTGATAATTCTATATATCTTGATTTTGGTTGGTCCTTAAGATGTATTAATTATTCAATTTCTCAGTCAAATCTACTAGATTTACAGCAAATGTCATTGATATAAATTTGTCAATAATTGAGATCCCAAAATTCCAAATATATGAAAACATTAGTTAAAGTATGCTCTACAAAAATTACAAAATATATCTTCAAAAACTCTCAAAATGTTTGAGATATTTTCAAAAAACTGAAGTGGATAATCCGAAATCGAGGATAATCCACTTTAGTGAAACAGGCCGTCTCTTATTTACTTCACAGGCCATACAGATCGTCATTCAGAAATGTCATCAATGACTTCCTTTAGATGGCATCTGAAACTAGCTGTACCGTTGTTTACGGTACAACTTGCCAATTTCCAATAACAAATGTAATACAGTCTCTATCAACAGCTTCCTTCCATCAGTTCTTTGCCGTCCTCATGTTCTTTAGCCATTTATAAAGTCAGATTAAATGTAACAAATTTTAAATCCTTTGGCACATCTTAGACACAACAGAAACAATATCAAGAGCAATAAACCTACTTAGTTAAAGATATTTATATCTGTACATATACTTCAAGAATAATCTTGTGTATCATAAATAACAAAAGAAACGTTCAATGTCAAGATTAACAAAATAAAAAATGCAGCATGACCAATAGATTTTCCACATAAATGGAGTTTAATCTTCTTTTCATCTCTTCATGATATTTATAGTCAACATGTCACCATGTACAGACTTAATTCATACATCATTGTATTGCTGTCTTTATGACAGTTCAAAAATGAAAAATTGATCTAAATATTTGAACTTTATACACGTTACTGAAAATTCACGTACCTTATTCACATATTTTTTTACCACAAATTGTTCGTTTACATAAAAAAGCTTTGGATATGACAGCATTCCTTAGATTTTCATACACTATATATTACAACATTTTTGACAAATGTGTACTAGAAATTGGTTTTGTGTACCATACAAATTGTTAGCAGACAATACCTACATTTCTATGGTAAACATATTTGATTCCTAAATAATAAATAAATAATTCAAAATGTTTGGAAATATTCGGAATTTGTTGAAATTTGGGAAATTACTTACTCGAGCGGCACAATCCAATGAACAACATTTAGGTCATTCATGACTTCTCTCAGATGTCGCCTGAAACTGGCCCTATTGCTAAGCACCACACGTGAATTTTCAATACCAAATGCAATACTGACTCTTTATAGCTTCATCAATAGCTTCCTTACAAGAATTCGTTAGCCATCCTCGTGACATTCTCATTATTTGCACTGAATTGGTCATTGAATATTATAATCCTAATCTATTCCTTTTTGAATGTCAGTTGAAAATCTTTTGGTCCACTCTGAACAGTACTACTTTAATATATGTCGTCATAAAAGACGTCATTTTAGACACAACCTCTGAAATTCTATATTTAGCTCCTACACACTAATAACACTATAAATATCATTCCTTATAAATTCTATTGTCTGCATCATCACACTTTAAAATTAATTAACTTCTAAGAAAATTGAATCCATTCAATCATTATAGGAGAAATATTGTGCAGGAGTATAGTATTGTATGCTGACTTTAATTGTTATCATTATATGATTTTGAATCACATTCAATCGACTCAAGTTGCTAGTGATATCAACAGAAGATACTTGTTAACAAGAATCTCCTCAAATGCACATATGTAACATTTTGTTTGTTTCTATAATTTTGTACAACAAAATGTATTTATGTCTTGAAAAGTAGATAAAGCCTTGACGTGTGGCATTTAGACAAGCTGTCATAAAAAAAATATTAAGGCACACTCTTATTATTTTTATCTTACAAATTTGAGATTCAGCATTTATTTCTTCTAATGTATTTTCTTCTGGTGAACCTGAAATAAGAGGTTGTGTGAAATAGACATGCATGAAAATCAATAATCTAAAATATATTGAAGGGTGTACTTATGAGTTACATCTCTTGTTATCATGAAAAGCTTTTTTTGTTGATGCAGTGTTACTCGAGTGGAACTGACTGCAATTAGTCGACTGTGTGTCTAGCAATAAACTGCTTTGAACTTAACATTTGTGGTATTTGTTATGAACTCGAACATGCAAGGAGCATGCTCATAAGAATGATCTGATTCACAAAATTCACCATCCTCGCTTATATTGATTGTTTATGCTCATGAGAATGCTTATTGTCTGTGAATATGCTCATTGTATGTTAAGGGAAATGTCAAGCTTATAACCAGGCAACAGTCGACTCATTACAGCTTGATCCACTCAGGATAGCTTAAAAACTGTTTGATGGATCAGCTAAAAATGCTGAATATGAAGGAATTAGTGTATTTTATCCGAATAAGGAGCATTCGGAAATTACGTGACGCTAAAAATAAACTTTTGAGACACATCACCTCCTCCACCCATCTAATTTCTAAATGTACCTATGGAGTCGTTCCTTAATTACGTGATGCTGTTCGGGAGTGTGAGGTCAAAAATCTGCCGATTTTTCCTCGTCACGTCATAAGTGAACCTAAAATCCCTAAATTGAATTCTGAGAAAATCCTAAAGCTTTTTTAAGTTCCTGTTTTCAAAACATCCATTTCTTTGTGACTTTGTTGTTTTTATTGTGACGATCAAAAAGTTAATTCAGAGTTCTAATCTCCCCTTCCCCAGTTTTCCTGATCTAAATCGTTTTTTGAGCACTTAATGCTTTAGGTTTCTCAGAAAAGCATTCCGTTTGTGATAATATCTTGATGAAAACAAAACCAAAAACCTTGAACTGCATAGAACATATTCGTGAACGATGAGTCACCAAAAGAAGAACTTCAAAGCGCGACAAAAATACAATTGAACCTTTTGACATGCCGTAATTTTATTAGAGTATTTAAAAAAATTTCTTTAATTAATTGTAAAGATCAAATGGATTATTTTAATTAAACCGTGTCATTTAATTCAATATTAAGCAACCTACTCAAGCATCTGTGGAAAGCCTAAATGATTCTTATTGTTAAGTAATTCATCAATTATGCATGAGCGCGTTAATAAAAAAAGTATGAAAAAATTTTCATTCGTCATCCTTTTCATTTGCGAATTATTGAATGTGCTGAAAAAAAAAATTAATGAAGTATAAAGAAAAGCATTAACGATGGGGAGGACAAAAATGCTATGAGTCCTTGTGTTGTTGATCTAGAGACTAAAACGCATTCTTGTCTAGCGATCATTATTTGACTAGCAAAAAGGACAAGCGTTTGGAAATGCGTTAAAAATTGTATTAAAAATAACGGTCAATTTTATTTTAAAAATTAACGGTTAAAAAAAGTTTAAATTTTTAAGTGGATAAAAACACGTGTTTTTTGTATGGAAAATTTAAAAATCAGAAATTAAAGCTTTTAAGGTTGTTTCAAGCTCCCAGTCTAAGCAATTAACCAGTAACTGAATTGGTAGCAAGCCACCAAACCAACCCAATGTAAAGTTAAAAGCTTAATTTCTCTCAAAAATGCGCTAAAAAATGCTTTAAGCTTTGATGGAAGGAAAATCATGACCAAAAATTTTTCTACGCTCTTTTACTCTTTCAATTATCCCCAATTCCTTTCGTCGTTTCGCTTTTATGAATGTTCGCTTGCTGTGTGAATTTTTTTGCCTTTAATCTTATTAAACTTTGCATTTATTTATCAATATAAAAATTAAATCTAACCTTAAAAAAATATATTTTTGTTTTCAGGCACAGACAATGCCTTCAAATATGGACCCTGAAGGGTTGACGGAAGGCCTTGTAAAGTTTGGATGGATCAAAGGAGTTCTGATGAGATGTTTACTAAACATTTGGGGTGTTATGCTGTTTTTGCGTCTGAGTTGGGTTGTTGGACAAGCTGGTAGCTATGGAAATTTTTAATTGAAGAAGAATTCATGCATGTAATAACAACATTTCCATAAATTTTGTTTGTATCCCATTTCACAGGCATTTACCAAGGCTTATTATTAATTCTAATTACAACATGTGTTACAACAATTACTGCATTATCTATGAGTGCTATTAGCACAAATGGTATTATCAAAGGCGGTGGAACTTACTTCATGATAAGTCGCTCTCTAGGACCAGAATTTGGTGGTTCAATTGGTTTAATTTTCTCTCTCGCAAATGCAGTTGCTGTTGCCATGTATATTGTGGGATTTTGCGAATCATTGCTTTCATTATTATGGAATTCATTTGGAATTACAATTATTGATGGAGCTGTGCAAGATACCAGAATCATTGGAAGTCTTACAGTATTGCTGTTATTGATTATTGTAGTCATCGGAATGGAATGGGAGGCAAAGGTTTGAAAAATATCTTTTTTTATTTCTTAACATGAAAGGAGATCAATTTCAAGGATGATGAATGAATTTTTGAATAAGAAATGAGTCTGATGTTATGGCAGTTTGTCTGCATTCTATCAATAATCATTAGTTCACTAGTATTGAGGTTAAGTAAATTTTGAGGTTAGATTTCCAAAAATTAACGTTAAACCATATTTTCGAGGTTAAATTTTAAACTTTGAGGTAAAATTTCCAAAAATATAAGTTGAACCTTAAATTTTGTTGTATTTTTCAATTTTGAGGTTTATTTTTCAATTTTGTGGTTAAATTCCCCATAATGAAAACTAAGCTTGAATTTTAAGGTTAGACTTTCAACTTTGAGGCTAAATTCCCGAAAAATGATGTTAACCTTTAATTTTTGAGGTTAAGCTTTCAATTTTCGATCACAAACTCATATTTTAAAATTAAAAATTCATAATTTTAAGGTTAGGGTTGCCAAAATCATCAAAAATGCTTCTTCATCCGAAAACCATTAATCATTGAATTTAATACTTACTTCCTTTCTTTTTGCCGAATTTTGAATAGGCACAAATTGTATTACTTTTCATTCTATTGGCTGCTATTTGCGATTTCATCTTTGGCTCTCTTTATGGTCCAAAAAGTGATGAAGATAGAGCGAAGGGATTTTTGGGCTACAACAGTGAGTTTCAATGCCAATTTTCCATCTCAATACTCGAAATATATATGAAATAAAAATCCATTTTCAGTGACAATTCTCCAAACAAACTTCCTTCCGGATTATCGACACGACAAGTCAACGGATAAAACGCACGACTTCTTTTCAGTATTTTCAATCTTCTTTCCTGCAGCAACTGGAATATTAGCTGGCGCAAACATCAGTGGTGATTTGAGAGATCCACAAAAAGTAATGAGATTTTTACTTCTTAAAAATATTAAATCTAATTTTCTGCTCATATTGCTTTCTTCCCTTCAAGGCTATACCAAAAGGTACATTGCTTGCCATTTTCCTCACAACACTCTCATACCTTGGAATGGCAGTCATGGCTGGAAGCTGCGTTGTACGTGATGCAACGGGAAACCTCACAGATTACATTCAAGGAACATTCCTCGATTGTACCGACCGTAAATGTGAATACGGTTTACAAAATTCATTCCAAGTCATTGAACTTGTGTCTTTGTTTGGACCATTGATATATGCTGGATGTTTTGCGGCTACATTAAGTTCTGCACTTGCATCTCTTGTTTCTGCACCAAAAGTCTTTCAAGCGCTTTGCAAGGATGAACTTTACCCTAAAATTAAATGGTTTGCAAAAGGATTTGGAAAAAATAATGAGCCAGTACGCGGTTATGTCTTAACATTCATTATTGCAATCGGGTAATGCATACATCATGTATTTATTGTAAAGATTAGAATATTTAAACTTTTAATTTTTCCATTCCTTTACAGATTCATTTTAGTCGGTGAATTGAACGCAATTGCGCCATTAATCTCAAATTTCTTCCTCGCAGCATACACGCTCATTAACTTCAGCACATTTCATGCTAGCTTGTGAGTTATATTAAGTTACAATTTTTCATTTTTATTTAATTACATAGAATTTATCGTTTGAAGCTTTTTGTGAAGCTTTTTGATTTGGCAGAGTATTGACAAAATAATTCTTAAATTTAGTCATCAACCGCGACTTTGTATTTACTTGCTGATAGCTAGCGATAGCTTCTAGCTAATATTCATTGGTTTTGGTTAGGGGACGTTCACTTGTTACGTAATGGTCCTTTTAGGGACTGTGGGCTCCTTGGAGACTTGGCTAAGAAGGAGATTAAGGTTAGGAGTCAATTTCTGAGTTACGTAGTGAGTGAACGGTCCCTTACTGATGTAAATGAGAGTAGGAGCGTTCATAAATGATGATCCTAAAACATTTGACTTGAAGGTTCCTCTCAAATTCAGCTTAATCCATCTTAATCCCACTTGTTCTTTCAAATTTAAGACGTCATTTACAAACGCCCCCTTTTGACTTTAAATCTAAAGAAGTCATGACATAAGAGCTTTTAATCGTACAAACAATAAAAAAAAGTTCAACAAACTTTATATACAGTACAAATAAGAACAATAATCTAATGCCATATATTATTTTCCCTCATGTTTACTTTAGAGCAAAGCCAATAGGATGGAGACCTAAATTCAAATATTACAATATGTGGTTGAGTCTTGTCGGTGCCATACTATGCGTTGCTGTAATGTTTTTAATTTCATGGATAACAGCTCTTCTTACGTTTGCTGTGGTTCTGACACTTTATCTCATTGTCGCATATCGTAAACCAGATGTAAATTGGGGAAGTTCAACACAAGCACAAACATACAAGAATGCTCTGATGAGTGTACAACAATTGAATTATGTTGAGGAGCATGTCAAAAATTATCGTCCTCAAATATTAGTACTGTCAGGTGCACCCAATACCCGTCCACAACTTGTCACATTCGGATATTTGCTTACGAAAAAGTTGTCACTTCTCGTACTTGGACATATCATGAAAACGCAAATCTCACAAAAGTATCGAAACTATTTACTGAAAAAATCCAATGATTTCTTCAAGCGTCATAAAGTGAAAGGTTTCTATTCCATCGTCGATGATAATGATTTTGAAATGGGCAGTCGTGCATTAATGCAAGCATCAGGCATTGGAAAGCTTAAGCCAAATATTCTACTTATGGGATATAAGCATGATTGGCAGACATGTGACAGTGCCGAATTGGAACGTTATTTTAATGTTGTACATAAGGCATTTGATATGTATCTAGCTGTAGCAATTTTGAGAGTTCCCAATGGACTTGATGTCTCAAATATTCTTGGCGATGAAGCACCCCGTCATATTATGGAAGCGCCGAAAACATTAATATCAAATGATAGCTCCGCTGACCTTACCACCGCAGTACGAGAGAAAAATAATTCAATCCACGGCAGTTGCGATTCGTTGAGTCGAAACATATCACAAGGTAAGATACGCTTTTCTACACTAAAAATGGATGTTGAGAATGTTAAGCATGATGAAAATAATTTCCTTTAAATTCTTTCCTACATCCACGATAAGCTAAAGAAGCACAAATAATAAGAAATGAAATGAAAACAAGAAATAACTGCTGCATAAATGAATGATGAAGAATGATGTACGTTATGCTGAAATATATATTAAATTCATTTCACATACACAAACTGTAAAAGACATTTACGAGCAAGTTCGTCCTACACGTTTTGACTTTTTTACTTACATCTCCTCAGGGATTGTCAATGAAGCTTGTTTTTGGAGCTTACGCGAGTTTGGGGAACGTTTGAAGTGATATGTTTATGAGATTTATTTTGGTTCTGACTTCCTGAACAGCTGTCGGGATTGAACAATAAAAGTTCAGACAGAACAGATGTTAAGAATGAAAATTCATGTACAGATCATGAAGATGTACAAAAAATTGACTAAATTGATGGAATCGGAATCATTTGTCAGTAAATCTGATTAGTTCCTAAATCTGGAACTGTTCAGCATCAACAGAGCATTATCCTCCAATTCCTCAACCCTGAACTATGTCCTCTGCGCCAGTCTATTGTTAGCCTTTGTTCTTTTTCTCCTTTTAATAACAAGAACTTTTATGCCACATTTATAGAAGTAATAGACATAATGTAAATAATGCTGAATATTTTTAATCAGATGTGGGTGGATACATGCAGGCCATAAACAATAGCAATGATGTAATAATATCCTACAAAAAAGCTTTTCATCCCATTTGTTTTTTTGTCATTATGAACTTCCTACAGCGCTAACTAATTATTTCAAAGTGTCTACCATAAGCTTCCGATTCACGAACACTTGAAAATTTCCATTTTCCGTTGCGGTGGCACGTGCGAGTTTCATAAATTTAATAATTGAATTCTCTCTTACTATTCTGTATTAAAGTTTAATCTGATAAGAGTCAAAAGGATAGATTGGATATCGCACGTGGACTATGGGATTTTGATATTATAGATTGTGTAAAAAATTATTAACTTTATGGGTTTCAAGCTGTGCTTTATCGATTTAATCATGTTGATATTTATTAGTTTGATTTAGTTTTAGATGGAGATAGAAATTTTTTGAAATTGAAAAGTAATTAAAAGTATGCTTGGGGGTCGTTCATGTGTTATGTTAAGTGTGTAGTAAAGAAGGGTGCGGAACTGTTCAATCACATTTTCAACAATTTTGATTATTTTCGACTATTTTAAACAATTCCAAACCTTTCTTGAATGGTCAAAATTATGTCAGAACTTGTCATTAACTGGGCATTAACTAGACTGTAATTAGTTATAACGTTCTCTTGAGTTTTATATGATTCAACCACAGATTTTTAACAGCTCGGTCACAGTTATTTAACAGCTCAGTCACAGAGCTTTGAAAGCTCCGCTAATCTTATGTTGCCAAATATTACCATGTAACATGGCTTGCACTTGATGCCATTTGTGTCACTCGGGGTATAGCTCAGTCTATAGGCATAATTTTTAAATGACCCTCGGTTAAGCTACAATTCTTTGAAAATTGAATAGAAATCTTTATCATCCTGGTTAAACTCCATATGCTAGATATACATCAAATATGAACAACCCAATCAAAAAGAGTAAAAGCATACTTGAACCGGAAGTGCCAATTGAAAAGCGGTGAAAATTTAAGAATACTTTAAAAATCACCCAAAAGCATAACTGTTACATAATTAATATCAATCAAATTTCAACATACTTCCATATCCTTTAATATCGTATCATAAAAAGCTCTTTAACCTGACTTAAGGTTTAATCGGTTTACATTAATAATATGTATACCTAAAAGTTGAGAAAGAATAAAAGGCATAAAGAAAGAAAGAAAACAATTTTTGTGCCTTTTTCATGTTTCCTTTCTGCTTGCTTTGTTCATGAATTCTTTTGTAATAAATGTGTAAATTAAAGGAATCAAATCTTTAAAGAATTAAAGGCACATAACTTAAATTCTCAATTTACATTTAAGCTACATATATCAACAGTTAGGATAAACTTGCTTGAATGAAATGCTCAAAAGTCAACAGTTTGTTTTGGGCCAGAGCTCGAAGTCGAGTCGAGTCGACTCGAGTCGACAAGAAAAAACGAACTCGACTTCGAGTCGACTCAAGTCGAGTTCATTTTTTTTAGACGACTTCGAGTCGACTCGAGTCGAGTGTTTTTTTTTTCAAGTCGACTCGAAGTCGACTCCGAGTCGACTTCAATTCTCAAAGAAAAATAATTTTTTCTTAATCAAACTCATTTCTGTTTGCGCTTGTGAAGTATATATTTACATATAAAAAGATTGCAAAATCTACTTTTTTTCAAATTTTTAATTCTTTTCTGATTCTTTATGCAAGATACTTTCAAACAATTAATGAAATAAGAATTTCTCCAGCTTTTTACAGAAAGAAATTTAGAAAAAGTTTATAAATCTCTTAATTTATTTTTTATTTGTTATTTTTATTATAATGTTTTAAAGTTAAACAAGATAATCAATTAATGACTATTAGTTATTTATTTTTTGAAAGTTTTTTGCATGAAAAAAATCAAAAAAGAATAAATGAACTCAGAAAAATTTGATTTGGTAATTTTTTTGCATGTAAATATATACTTCACAAGCGCAAAAAGAAATGAGTTTCGTTAAGAAAAATTATTTTTCTTGGAGACTTGAAGTCGACTCGGAGTCGACTTCGAGTCGACTTGAAAAAAAATTCGACTCGAGTCGACTCGAAGTCGATTAAAAAAAATTAACTCGACTTGAGTCGACTTGAAGTTTAGTGTTTTTGAGTCGAGTCGAGTCGACTCAAGTCGACTTCAACCATATCGACTTCGAGCTCTGGTTTTGGCTGTGTTTCAATTTTCCTTAATCTTCTCCTTCGCACATAACAGGAATGAATTTAAATCTATGAAAGTTACTTTATTTCACAATTTATATCCTTTTTATATGTATTTGCACACACACAATGTAATGTCAATTTGCATATTCAGATGAGAAGAATAATGTACATAAGAAGCCTGAAATGAAATGCAAGGGTAAGTACAATAACTCACTTTATTTTCTCTATCATTTCACACGTTTTATTGTGTCTCCTTTTTTTCTATTCTCATATACATAACTTTTGAGATGCAGAGTTGCTGCTAAAGTTAATAAAATTATGTGTATGAAGAGTCTTTGTTTAAGGTTCTGATTTCTTAATAGACACAAATGTTATTATTGCTCTTTGTTACATGACTTTCATGAATTGTTGTATGTTTAAAGTATATTGCTTCCAACATGTCTTTTGTCAGAACATGCATGATGCTTGAACTTTGTACTAGATAATTGTGTAGATGTAACGGTGGTCAACGACACTTGTCCATTGAATTTGTTTGAATTTTAAAAGAATTTTCAAATTCTTATGACTATGTACTACTTAAAATAGTCTTAAGAAGTGTAAAACAGGATTGTAGGCAAAATATTTTTAGAGGAGGGTAAGGCATGTGGGTATGAAACCCAAAAATTTTGAGGTTTTAGATTTTTCCTTGTAAACCCTAGAATATTGAAGGAGATTTGTCCAAAAAAGGGGGATTGCTCCCAACCATCCCTTCCATTCCCTGAATAAGCCCTTACTGTAGGATAGGATTCAAAAATCCATGTAATCTCCTCAAAGCCATAGCCAGAATTTTTTGAGAGGTGTAGACATTTGAAGGAAAACTCATAATTTTGGGTTTTAGAGATATTTTGCAACACAGATGAAGAAGGCTTTGTCACGGACCTAATACTAAACCTAATTCATTTACACCAAATGGCAACCATATAGACACTAAACGGTGGTTGCTTCCATTTAGTATTAATTAAAGAGAATTAGCGGTACCTTCAAATCTCTTGTGTTGGATTCATCTATAAAAGCACTATCAAAATAAAGAATTGAATCTAAGAGCGGAAAAGCTACGTCATTGACTTTACTTATTCAAGTCATATCAAATTCAGCAATCAAAATTTAAAGATTAGAGTAGATTCAACCAAATCCAAATTATTCATAAAGAAGCAATATTCGGTTCCTCCTGCAAAACCTCCTGTTATTTATTATTTAGATAACTCCCCTGCACCCAAATGTATATGAGCTGAAAATGAATAGAGTGATAGAACGAAAAAGAAGTAAATTATATCATTAATATTCTTCTTGAGCCGTATTCATCTTCAAAGCATATAATAACATTTGCAATATATACCGTAAAAAAAATGAGAGCACATAGCATGTTGAGTATGCTTGTTAAAAATTAAAAAAGCAAAATATATATATATATATATATATATATATATATATATTAAAAAGTAAGAAGCACTAAAAAAGAATAGAATTGCTACAATATTATATATTGTAACATCCAAAAATAGCGTGTAACGATATCATATCTAATTGAAGTTTCATAATATTTTTTATGGTAGCAAGCAGCACCAGTGATCTCACTCATAATAACGTTTCTGATGCCCCAGATCCGGTCGATATTAAACGAAAACTCTTAAATGTAAGTCATATTTTCTCTTTATATAAATTCAATTACCTTCTTCGTATTTCCTTACGTAAGAATAAGATGAATAAGAAGCTTCCTCTCCTCAAAACTAATTACATCAATTTGTTGTGTTTTGTGTCTTTCATTGTATGAAAAATTAGTCAACACCAAGCAAATCTACAACGAAGAAAATTGATAATGATCCATCATTATTGTACCGTGGACCAGGTGGTACAGAATTACCCAAGGAAATCATAGACGAGCTAACAAGATTTACAAAGAAGCAACGAAAGGATGCTGTTATAGATGTCTGGTGGCTTTATGATGATGGTGGTTTAACATTACTTCTTCCATACATAATCAGCACAAGACGAAATTGGAACACATGCCGCCTACGTGTGTTTGCATTGGCAAACAGAAACTCTGAACTTGAGTTCGAGCAAAGGTCAATGGCTAGTTTACTATCGAAATTCCGTATCGATTATTCAGATCTTATTTTATTGCCTGATATTATCAAGAAGCCTGAGGAATCAACTGTGGCATTTTTCGACGATTTAATTAAAAACTTTGTTTCATCAAACGACATTAGCGATGATTGTAAGTATCGTTTCCTCATTCCTTATATAGCCTTGATCTTTTTCTCCTTTTCCTTTCCTTCATCCATCTCAAACTTAATTTCCTCTCAACTTTCTCAATTGACAATATAATAATGTCTGTTTTGTGCACAGTTTTTGTGTCAAAGAACTTGATAATTGATGGTATGGCTTGGTGTCTGATACTATATACGTATATTTAGGTGTATAATTTGGAACTTAATTGGAATCTTTATCTAAGGATACAATTGAGTATTTTCCATTATTTCTAAGAAATCGTGCTTATTTAATTACTTGTTTTATGCAAGACGGTGATGATGCTTGAGCTGATTTCTTCGATGGTGATATGGTAAGATTCGATACGGTATTGGTGCACCACCGATATTGCATTCTGGTACACCAGGTATAGTAACACAAATATATCACTTTGCCATACAAGGTGTACGATTATGCAATTCTAGTGGTACATCAATGCAGTATCATTGCACCGTTCCACCGGAGAAATCGGCTCCTGATCTAGCATGATTCAGTCAACCAAAACGTTGACTTATGTTTCATACCGATGATTTCATCTTATTTGTATGTGCCAGACGAAAGCGGATGAATATGATACCATCCTTCATAAAAATTACCCAAAACCCAAACTTGACTCCAAATCAGTGCAGAAACTTAAATTGCGAACGGCTGCGAACATAAAATAACTCAAATCTTCTTATACATCCCTTCTTTTTAAGTATTTTCCTTAATCGTTTATTAATATCGTTTCAGACATGATAACAGAGTCAGAATTGATTGCCGTACAAGATAAAACTAATCGACACTTGAGGCTGCGCGAATATCTTCTCGAGCATTCAGTAAAATCAGATTTGGTAAGATCAAAATTTGCATTGCAGTTCTATTTTTGGGTAATCGATAGTCATTAATTTTTATTTTGATCATTAATTTAATTTTGTAGGTCGTGATGACCCTACCAATGCCAAGGAAGAATATTATAAAAGCTGCACATTATATGGCTTGGCTTGAGGCGCTCAGTAAGGATCTACCACCATTTTTATTCGTGCGTGGCAATCAACAATCGGTCTTAACATTCTATTCTTAATTGTTATGTAACTTACACATCACATTTTACCTTGTTAAAGCAAAGCATACACAAACAGAGAGAATAACCTTAGGTGCCCATTAATTAAGTTTAAAAAGCGTATGCATAATTTAATTTATTTTGAGAAAATTATATGATGAAAATGACAAATTCCATTCTAATAAAGATAGCTTAAATGCTTTGATATTAAAGGAAATTTTTTTTATTAAGAGAAAATGAAGCTAAAAAATTCCATTTAGCATTAATTAATTTTTAATTCTCTCAGTCCTTCGTGGAAATAATCTCTGTAAATACAGAGAAATTTTATCGTTGCTTTTTTTTTCTCATCGGTAAATTACGTTGAATATTGAAATTTAAATTTTTATTGATGCTACCTGTAGAATTTCTTATAAGTTAGGTATTTATAGGATTCCGATCCGTGAATAGCACAAGTCGATTGATCGATTCAAAATCTTGTATTAGGTTTAAAATCTTGTTTTAAGTATACCAAAAACCGATGTTTTTGCCAAGTGGCTTCTACTTGGTTCCAAGTATACCACAGCCAGATGTCAATATTTCAATTGTTCGGAATCTTGCTATTTCTAAGGTTCTAGAGAAAAGTACACTTTCCCACAACATAGCCTAAAAGAAGGACTCGAACCCAAATCCTATAATTCCCGGTCACATGACCTTATCACCTAGTGGTCGGGGAGCAATCGGGGATTGTAATTGAATGTGGCACAAACCACAACTAAACTTTATTTCTTTATCCTTTGCTCATTACACTACAGGACCAAAGCTCAAATCAAACATCAATATGTTCCGGTTGGGCTAGAGGTGACCAAATTTTTGATTAATCCAAGCTTTAAATACTAAGAATGCCACTAGAGCTAAACCTCCACTACTTTTTTAAAGCAAATCTCAAAAATCAACTTAAATTAGGTAAATCAAGCAGCATTCAGTATTATACCCATGAGGAAAAAAAGCGTCATAAATTAAAGAAATCTCAATTCTTATTTAACAAGATCCAACAAGATATTAATAAGAAAACAAACATAAAATGTCATGAAGCTTTCTCTAATAATGTAGATCGAAGATTCATATACTTGTAGATTAATAATTAATTTCATGAATCAGTAGAACACTTTTTAATTAGAAATTCTTTCATTTTTATTAATAGATCACGTAAGGGAATTAAAAATAAAAATTAGTATTCATTTAGACAGATTAAAGTAGAGATATAATAAATTGTAATTGATGATCAAGTAATTAAAGATTATTTATCATGTAATCTGCACAGAATATTGATTTTATTTAGTACATGTATCCAGGAAATTTGCATAGTCTCGAGCGTGTAATACATGAAGGTCTTGCTGCGTATTATTCTGATTATCAAGGATTTAATGAAATTCAAAATCAATTTATTTTCGAGACTTTGTTTCTAATTAAAGACATATGCAGCATTCATGCTATCCGGGAAGGCACATGGCGTATACGGCAAAAATACAGCCATAGATCAGCTTGATTCTATCCTCATGCTTGAATCGATGAAATCCGAATTGAGGCTAAAGTCAAGTCGACCTGGGTCCAGATTTTCGATCCTGTCTACAAAATGTGCTTTTCGGGTATGAGACTATACGAACATTCTTGGATACAATTGTACTAAACAAGACAATTGTTTAACATTTAACACCATAAGAGTTCTCATCAAATTGTTAATTTTTAATTTAGGTACATTAAATATGAATAAGATTTATAAAATAAAGAGAATGAATGAGCTTGTCACTTATTCATCAAGTTTATTAAGCACAAAAAAATTTTTCTATCATTATTAATGTAGCGAAATGAGAGTAATGTGAATAATAAAGCTATTTTAATGATTATTGGAACGAACAATTTGATCTCGTCAGGAATTTTTTTTCATTTCATGCCAGATGACTTTTCAGACATTCTGACGTAGGATTTTGGCTTAAGGGTCGTTTACTCATTATGCAACAAAATCTACATGGCAACATTTAAGTCATACAATCTCAATTTTTGTCCGTTGTTCGCGGTTTGTTGGCTATTTTTTCTTGCAGAAACGTGACTACAAGGTAAGACTTGAAAATCTAAAAAAAAAACATTCTTGCAGACTTCAGTGAATGTTTGGTTGCCGATAATTGTTAGCAGTTAACATAAAAATGCTTACATCAGGTGAGGAACAATTTGGAAATAAATCAGAAGCGAATTTGTGTCATTTATAAGAGGTTATGAATCACAATTGATTTATACAACGAAATAAGGAAATATAAATTTGTTCCAGGTCTTTCTTCACCGACGTCTCAAAATTCATCTTTTTTGTAAGCCTAGCGAATTAAAGTAATTGATTTGAGGGCGAATTCAAATTAAAAATGTACGTTAATTCTGAATAATTTAATTTTTGCCAATTAAATGCTTCAATCAATTAAAGACTTCATATCAGATGCTGTTGTAGTCAACGACATTCAGCCAAATTCAGATTCTAGAGAATTCGTAAAAGAAAATTCTTGAAAATTTCCTCCTCATTCCTGGTACCAAATATACCAATTATTTCACAGGGTTTCATGCTATACTCGTAATTAGCTTCTCTTATCTAAAGCTATATTTCACAAAATTACGGAAACCTTATTTCTAAAAATACAAAACTTTTTAAATCAAGATGTCAAAAGCACAACAACAGAGCATATTTATGTGATAATGAGAAAATAAATCACATCGCGCTCAAAAGTCTTATCACATCATCTTTGGCAACTTGCCCCATTACTTCAGATTGCTCAACGTTAGAATAATTTGAATTCAATTATCATTTAAATGAGCGAATTCCTCATATACGTTCACATCACATAGCTCAGCAACAGTTCGCTTTAAATTCTAGAAGAAAATGTCTGTGAAAATGTCTTTAAGGAAGAAACGGAATCGATTTTTTTTTTTTATAAATCTTACGAATGAGTGAATTCAATCAGCGTTTTATCGAACATCGCATATAGAACATGTGGATTTGTTTGGCTGTTTCGTCATGCTGTGAGGGGAGACAAGTGAGGTTGAATATGTTTAAGATTCAAATTTTATTAAGGTAAAGGGTGAAGGTGTGCCACACCTGGTGTGACTTAAACACTTGTCAGAAAATAAATGTGAATTTCTGTGAAGCTGTGCGACTGTTCAAAGAGTGTCTGATCCTTGGATATAATGCTCATATTCAGTTTTACGTATTTTCCCATTAAACCCTTGTAATCTCATTCCAGAATTAAATTTTTGGCATTTCTACGTCAAATCATGTGAGTACGCAGGAAAAAATTCCGAGAAAATCAGTTCATATTGCTTTATCTCATTTGGGGGGAGGTCTTTGGCACACAAAGTGTCTCCACTGCTAGGTATACAAGGATATACTAGTATTTGGATGACTTTCATTACGAAATCTTGCGCACACGAATTGTAACTAGGTACATTGCAGGGTACATCAGGTCTTATGACGTACTCGTGTCTTTGCAATGTGCAGAGCTTGCAAGTGGTTCGGATCCCACTATAAACTGTAGGTCTAAAGGGTGTGGTACAACAGATTTAAAATCGCAGTGCCTCCAGCTCATAAGGCTGGGCCCTTCAGTCATTATATATATATGTCGCTTAATGTTTTGTTATTGCTGTATGAACTCAGATTGACAGAAAATATAAGAAAAGTTCTTCTTCTTTGTTTTGACAAGGATAAATTTTTCAGTGCTCCTTAGTTGATATAGGTAAACAACTTATTTTAGATAGTAGGCAGATTATATAGAGCAACAGGCTGTCTCGATAACAAGACATCTTCTGCAAGTTTTTGAAAAGTTTTAGCTAAAGGATTATAAAATCAAACTAACGGAAGCAATTCTCAAAATATTGCAATGATGTGTTACTAATTGGATTTCATCTACACGAGCTGCTTTCAATGTTGTTTTTAAATAAAAAGTTTTAGAACAAATTAATCCTGTATGATGGAAATTTTGTTAATTAATTATTGAAATTATTGAGAAATTCAAAACATTATCATCAATCTAGAATTTTGGAGGTAAATCAGTGATGTACAAATGGTGGCTGAGAGTGAAGTTTGCAGTTTTGAGCATCTTATATGGTCTACCTTAGCAGGCAAAAAGCGTGATCTCAAGGGCAGAGTAAGCCTAGAACATAGCTCACGAGTACGTTCATCTAGCATTTTTCAGGTGAACAAGCTGTCAAGAACTTGCTCTTTAACTGTTCGAGTTGGCTTTTAAACCTTAATAATCTCAAAGCAGAACAAGAAGTCGATTCTAAATTTTATATCGACTTGAGTCAAATTTTCCATTCAAAAACTGGGTCGTCTTCGAGCTCGAAGTACTGACTTACTTACTTACTTTGCTAGCTGTATAGATCAATTTTGATCCAAGACCTACCTTAGTTTGCATCTATCTCTGGCAACCGCTAGCCTATTACCGATGTCAAATCGATTGCCATCTTTTCAATCAGACCAAAAAGAAAGAAAATCGCATCGGAATTGCTAACAAAAAATTTACAAATTTTGTATTGGATCCGTGAAATTGGAGGTTCTGAGAAGATTGAGAATCACTAAGGCAATCAATTAAATTGCGTGTTCAAAAGTACTAAGACTTCTGTATTTCCTCGAAGCTAATCTAAACTTCTGAGTATGAAGATTACTAATGTACATTTTAAAGCAGCATTAAAGCTAATTACACTTAAAATTTTCATCATAATTCATTAATTTCCAGAGAAATTGCTTCCTATTATTTTGCGGTTCATTAGCTTCTCATCTCTAATATTCCTGAGTAAATTTACTTTATGGTAATTCTGTCTGATTTAATTTTCAGAGAACTCATCGAGCTAATGAAAATTTCAGTTGTTATTTAATAAATTAAATTCTACAGAAACAATTGTTATTAAATGAGCATTTTTAAGATTTTTTCACGGTCAAGGCTTTAACTTTTAATTTTGTAAAACAATGTTATTTCAAACTGTTGAATTCTGCTTACAAAAAAGTTGGCATTTGCCTGCAAAACTTTTGAAAGTTGTAAAGAATTTTCTTTGAAGTTGGAAATTGTACGTCAAATCCTTTGCTTGTTGAGATTATGAGAATAAAGGCATAATAAGGTGAAGGCAAACAGTTCAAGTTTAAAACGACTTGAGCTACACAAATGAAGAAAGTTCCGATACGGAGTTTTTAAATTTCAGTTTGAACTCTTATATCAATATCATATGGCTGACAAAAATAAGCGGCTAGATCTCGAAGCCTTAAAAGCTCCGTAGAGCCTTCCTCATATGCTTGGGAATTTACAACCCGGACAACATAACATGTTCGCAAGGGCAATACGAAGTAGCCGAATTACCACGTTGTGCCGTTTCGACAATTTAATTATGGAGTATGTTACAAAGCGTTACGGTGGGGGTCTAAAACACCATATTAAGCATTACGTAATGCCCGAAAGTTCCTAAACATCCAAATAACTTTCAAATTTCACAGCCAAAAATCTAATTTAAGTTAATTCATGTATTAGACTTGCAACATTAATATACATAAACCAGATAAATGAATTTTCACGACACAGTGACCAAATTTGTAATCTCCCCATAATAAGCTAATCCATTATTCATACTTACTCCGGCAATTTTCTTGTATTTTTACAAACCAACTTATAAATATTTATGAACTAACCGAGGAACTAGCCAATTCCGTTTTAATTTTGATTGTACATATCCAAAAGTTTGTTCATACACTTCTGTGTTCTGCATAATTCCTTGATAGTTCCAGAAAATTGAAAATGAATAAAAGTAAGTGAACACGTGCATGCCAAAGAAAAAAAATCTTTAGTTTAATTAAGATGACTTGCAGGAAGAAAATTGCTTGTAACTCGAGTAAAAATGGATTTCAATTTTCCTAGGACGGTAAAGTTAATAAGGTGAAAAAAACGTGTTTTAAAAGTAAGTTGAGAAGTTGAATGAAAATACAGTTTAGCACTTAATTTGTATGCTTTTGTCATGCACAAGAAATATTTCTTTGAAGTTTATTTAACCTCTTATAGAGAATTGTAGTGAGTGGAATGGCTCGGTGCTAACTTGACATTGGAATTATTTAGCTTCGGGACATACCAACAAGCTTTACCGAACCTTCGATCATAGGTTCTTTTTGGAAGCATATGTAGAGAAAACACCATTTAAAGTCTTAATTTGTAGGATATAAGCCAGTGGTGGGCAACCTTTTGTTGTACGCGGCACTCATTGGTGGTAAGCCTCGACCAAAACGCACTTTGCGTATATAGTTTTGGCGTCATACAAGTTGCCCACCATAGCTATAGACAGGTAGGTCAGTAATCGAGTGCATATAATGCCACAGTAAACTTAAAATCTATTTAGTGCAGAGATCTGGTACACCCTCACTCGATAAACAATCATTAGTCGCGAATCGCCCTATCTCAGCTCTATATCTCAATGATCTTGAATAGGTAAGCTTATTTTACAATATTGCAATCTAAGTCTACCATCGTGACCAAAAACGTGCGGTTATTCATAATTTGGAATCGCTTTTATCAAGCACTAATGAACCACCAAACAAATAGGTACAGCACGAAACTCATTCTGCAACAGTACATATTGAGATAACAAATTATCTTAATTCTATCATAATTTACTTAATGCTGTGAACTTTACATTTAATTATAATGGTTAATCATAATAAGTAATAAGTTGATTATGTTATGGTTTCGAGAGGGGTTTAATTTGTTGTTGTTCAATTTATTTGATACTGCTATCTTAATTTATAAAGACACTATTATACTATACTCGAATGAATTTCTAATAGAAACTTGAAAGAAAAGAACAACAAAGTGGAACTTTTTCTTCTTTATTTTCATTAAATCTTGTGTATTTCTTTCTATCTCAGTTCTCTTGTGCTTTAGAGAGTATCTCGTGCCATGTTGAAAAAATTGTTTCAAATAAACTTTAAATAAACAAAGAAGGAATGTCGCAGTCGGTATGTTGTACGAAATAAGTTTAAAGGACAACAGAATTTAATTTTAAATCACATTTAAGCTTGTATTTACTTTTATGATAGTAAGAAAGCATTATGAGCGGTGAAATGACATCAGTAGCCTGAATGATAGAGCGTTGCTTTTATGTCCCAAAGGTCATGGGTTGAATATCCGGTCATATCTTTTTTTTGGAGCTATTTCTTCATTTCCCTAGAGTGATTCGGATCCGACTATAAATTGTAGGTTTAAAGCAATGATGTACAACTTGTGTGTCGCCAAAAACTTTTGAAAATGCCATGAACTGCATGATGTGTATGATTTCGATCGAGACTTACCAACAAGTTGTGCTACGGAAGATAAAAGGTTGCCCATCACTTTTAACTCACGGGGAAATTGGGGAGTCCTATGTCTAACTCCGAAGCTGACCAAATTCCAAGGCGATGTACACTTGTACACTTCTTGTGGTATTCTCTGTTACCACTAAGTACACCGGTGGCGAGCCCTCTAAGGGCCCTCAACGTAATTTCCGAACATTCTTTATACATTCTTCTACAATAGATTATTTTCTATAATTCCAGGAATATTTCAGTAAGTAGGTTGACTATTCTGTTTATGACATTCTATTCACATCAAAGCATGACATGGTCATCTATTAAACATGTCGTTTGATTACAGTGTCACAGTATAGATCGGTCAGCCCCAACTCCTCCATGATGGTTTCCTTTACCTACCTCATGCCTACATTAGGAACCAATGTAATTGATCGATATCATTAAATATTACATAAAACAAGAAATTGACTTTCAAATTTGTTCCTCACATCCATTGCCATTCACTTCAGATGAAAAAAATCATTAAATATGTACAGAAACATTATAAACTTTTAAAAAAGCACAAAGTTGCATAAACATATTTTACTGTAAATAAGCAAAGCACAGCTAAACATAATAATAAAATATGACTTTTATATCATCCTTCTAATTGCAAAATGTGCAACATTAAGTAGATAGTTGGATTACAATAGAGACTTGTGATGCATAAGTAATTAAACTCAGTAAATTTACAGCAAAGCTTTTATGTAAACTAAAATTAAGTTTTTCCTTCCTCGATTATAATTTATTTTTCATTAATGTTTTTGTCATGAGATAGATGTTCAAGGGAGTCAGCAAGAAAAATGATCCTTTTGTAATGTCATCATGAAGGAAATATTGAGTAACAGTCAAGCACGCTTATTATATGGCGACACGTTCATGCTTGTCATTTACATGATACGTAAACCTGCTTATTATTCTTCTTGTTGTACTTTTTGTGCTGAATGATTTTTAATTCATGAATGTTTTCAAGTTTAGATGTCTGGTTTTGAAAGAGGATATCAATGAAATTTTATGTAACGGTTAAGACGTTGATGTTTTGAGAATAGTGAGAAGAAAGGTTCAATATAAGTGTAGGCACAAAACAATAATGTGTCAACTTTAAAGAGAGGCTGATATCATAATACGATTCAAAGTAATCGGGCTTTAATGGCTGTACACGTTATTAGAAGACCTGAAAAAGCTTCATTAAATAAGATTTTGTAGGTGGTAAAGGACTTATTATTGAAAATTGGCAGACGTAAGCCAAATATAGATCCAATTTTAGGCACCATCTGAGGAAGGCCTTGAATCACAATTGATATGTACGACCAGTGATGAAAAGGTAGTCAGTTGTATGCAGTGTTTAAAATCGATCTGTATTTTATAAGGAGTCGTAGCACAGAAAGCTCGTTGGAACCAGAGCAAATGAAACTTTAAATCACCCACAGGCCAGAACACCCACGAAAATTTTCAAATTTTTTTTCGGTTCCAAATTTTGGTTCCGGATTTTTTCTGAGCTCGAAAATTTTGGGATTCAAATTTATTTTTTCGGTTCTAAAATTTTGGGATCCAAATTTTTTTTTTTTGGTTCCAAATTTTGGTTCCGGATGTTTTTTGAGCTCGAAAATTTTTGGATCCAGATTTTTTTTTGTTCCAAATTTTGGTTCAAGATTTTTTTTGAGATTAAAAATTTTTGGATCCAATTTTTTTTCCAGTTCCAAATTTTGGTTCCGGATTTTTTTTTGAGCTCGAAAATTTTGGAATTCAAATTTATTTTTTCGGTTCCAAAATTTTGGGATCCAAATTTTTTTTCCTTATCATAGCAGCTGGTCTGGATCCATAGTCAAGTTGGCTTGGGCCGGATTTAAATAATTTTTAAATCATGTGCTTTCCGGGAATATAAACTACTCAAACTATAATCCAGCAAATCAAATTTGATCTTGGTTACAAACATATGTTATTCTTTTAAAGGTCTCTAAAATTCTGGATCCAAAAATGCCTTTATTATTTAAATCGAAAAAAATTGAAAATGATTTCCAAGGTTTCATGTTGCTATTTTTACATCACACATGTTTACAGATGAATAGATATAATTTATATTTATAAAAGACATATAAAACTTCATTAAACAAATAAGAACGTTGGTGTATGATTCATTGCTGCCATGAAGTTTTTAAATTAGAAATTAATTTTGTAGAAAAATATTTTATTTTTCTGTTTGGGTACCTGTAAAAAAATTAGATTCTAAAATTAAAAATGATATACTTTTGTGGAAGAAAGAAAAGAATCTCATGGAAGCACGTAGACCAAATGAATATGGAACAACTTTCTTGTGAGTTTTAAGAAAATAAATCTAAAAGTTTTACAATAACTTCTTGTTTGTACTTTACATCATTTTTTTTCTAGTTCATAAACAAAAGTAACAGCATAGAATCTTGAAATTATTACTAGAAGCATGACGTCAATGTACTGGGTATTTACTGTATTGATTTTAATGAGGATGTAATTAAATGTGATAAATAAATTGCTTCAAAGTTTAGGATGAATCTCGGTAATTAACCACGAAAGGTCTTCTTAGCAGTAATTATATACATTGCTTTTATATCAAAGAGTATTCATAAGAAATGTAATTAGTCCTTTATTCATCAAGGACGAAATTTTTACTTTATATCTTTAACATACCCTAAAGAATTTTATTTTGAAAATATACTGGCAGTAACAAAAATTAGATGCTTTAAAACTTTAAATTAACCCGAACAGCACAATGTGTTTGCTAGGGCATCGGTAAGTCATGTACAATGCAAAGAATGCCTAATCAGGTCGATGTGATTCGTTGAATTAATACCGGTTTTTTTGTTCAACCAGATTTGATTCCAAAAGTGATCTAGATCTTGCTGGATCTTGTTTTTTACGCCTGGAAGTGACCTGGATCTCAAAAGAACTTGTTTTGTGGGTCTGAAAGTGTCCTGGATCTTACTGGATCTCTTTTTATTCCACTCAAAACCACAAATTTTCTTACATTTTTCACTAGTTGATACTTGATCAAGTGAATAAATCCCACTCAATATTCATGCTTGAATGAACATTTTCAACCTCCTCAATTACCTAAATATCTAAATTGGTCTGAACCTCATCTGCAATTGAACATATAAGATATTTCATGCATTAAAGATTGTAGAATTATTATTATATCACCTGCAGAAATATGTAAAATTGTGTAAAGCCAATGCTATAAATATCCAAAAAGAAAATGAATTTTGAAATGTCTATGAACATTTGGAATTCTAGTTAATTAAATTATATTAAAATTAAACAAATTTCAAGACAAAACTTAATTGACCAAAAAAAAAAGAAGCTTCACAAACCCACAATTTATGATGAATGAGTTAAACTAAAGAATTTTCCAAAAATTACTTCTTCAAGGTCTATTGAACATTTAAAAGATATTTATGAACTTATAGTTTCCAAAGAAAATAAAATAAATATGTAACATATTTTACATCAAATTAAAACTTTGACTGTATCAGTGGCGTATTCAGGGATATATCTCCTAGTGGGATGTCAAACTATACCTGCTTTTTGGCAAGAAGAAATTCAAATTACTAAGGTCTTCAGTGGATAAATCAAAAAATTCCACAAAATTGGCTACATTTCTAAACTGTATGTACTTAGTCGCTCATAACAAACGAAGACGTATTTTCCGCATACTGAATATTTTCATAAATGTCATGGGAAAGTAAATTGTAGTTCCTTGAATTTGCCTTGTCGCTATAAAACTGTCTTTTAAAAAGAATCCTTAACATCCTTTGACAGAAACGTTTAAAGAAGAATGAATGATGACCCGTCGCCTATCAGTGCTGAAGTACACATATTGAGCAGCAAATTGGACAAAGCATCAAAAGCGTCGTTTCCTTTTAAGAAAATATGCTAAAAATTTACTCAAAATTTTATTTCAAGTTTGTTTTCGTCAAGGATTTCCAGGAATAAACTTTCATACTTAATTGATATCTAATGATTTTTCGTCAGACATTCTCTTGTTTAACATTCCACCCATTTGTTATGATGCTCTAATGAATTTGTCGAAATTCTCAAAAATTATTTTCGTTACTTCATGCGGCTTTATACACAAATCTATTTTGAATCAATGAAATTTCCTTTTGGGTCTTTCACCTATTAAGTAACACTCTCAAGAGAGGAAGTGTTTCAAAAATCAATTTGAATCAATTTTCACGTTACATAATAAGCATAGCTCGATGTCGATTAAAATTTTACATAGAATCGAGTGGACTTTTTTAAACCTAATTGGAGTCAACTTCAAGCTCGGATAGTAAGTCGACGACTTCTTTGTCAACACAAATGACACTTCAGTTTTAAAATTAAATTGGAATGATTTACATTATGCTGTTTCACGTAACTCCAGACATCCTTAGCGAATTGAATATCATTTACGAACGATTAATTGAAAGAGATGGTGTTGCGCTTGGTATTGGATATTGACAATTGGAAGCCAGCGATAGAGCCTTTTCAGGCGAAAGTAATTAGTTGATACTGAAGATTTAAAGTGGAAGCTTAAATATTTTTAATCACTAAACTGTATAAGGAACGTCATTTACGATTGATCCCATATTCCAGTGTTGCCCAAACTGTAAGCCGCAGCACATTAGTATCGAAATTTTTTCGAAACAACTATGAACCATATGTCGTATGCAATTTCGGTCTAGAATCACCATCAAAGTAAGCCGTTGCACAAAAAAGTTCAGACAACAATGAAGAAATAATCAAGAAGATTTTTACTAACTTTTATTTTTCAATGAACAAAGCTAATATCCAAAAAGCTTATTTCTTACAAACGTAAAAGAACTTTTATCTTTGAGACATAAAAGAAGACTTTTGACAAAGACGAGAAGCTGAACCCAGCTTCTAACGGAATTATACAAATCGAATCATAAAGTTATCCACTTAATTTATGAAGGCGTTCTACTTCATTCACAATAATATAGACTTAAAAATTTTCATGTACGGAAGAGAGACTTTTATCAAATTATTTTGCTTCTTTTTTCATGAATCTTGATTAGGATGAGTTTGATGTTATTTTAATGAAGTAAGATTTGAGACGAAATATCGACAATACGATGTTTATGGGTTATGTCTTGTAGGCGTTTAAGTAAAATGATATTTTCTTCTGCTTCATTCATTGTCGAGATTTGTTTTTTGTGTTTAGACCAGCTACCTACATAGATCTTAATCGTTTTAGGATGAACAAAACTTTTGAACTTTTTGTCCCACATATGAGGAAATTATTCATTACTTGTTTTCTTTAGGTCTGTATTTTATTCAATTAGGATGTTTATTTAATAAAAGTTCTAATTTAATGTGAATTGAGACTTAAAGTCCCAAAAGCTTTTCTGAGAAAATAGAAAGTGCAAGAAGAGTAATAATAATAATGATGTGATAAGGTAACAGGCTTTTTGAGGTGTTTACATACATTCATAAGTCGGAAGGCAATGCAATCTCGATCGAAATCAACCGCAAGCGATATAAAAGAAGAAGGCTTCATCGCTGAGCTTATAAGGCTCCATTCACTAACACCAAATGGAAATCTCCACGTTGATCCCATATTACAGGATCAGGATCATGCATTTGGATGTCATAAAGATGTGGCGCTGCCTGTCATCCACGTGTTACCGACTTCCATTTACTTACTTAGTTATTTCGCTGATCGGACAGATCAATTGTGATTCATGACCTCCCACAGGAGCCGCCTGAAGCTAATTTTATCGCTGGATCTTGCCAATATCCAACACAAAACGCAATATCTCTATCGTCGGCTTCCTTCCGTTCTTTGGTCATCCAAGAGCAATGGCATCCATTTGGTGTTAATAAAAGAGGTTTGACGGAATCTTAGAAGTTTGGTGGCAAAGCCTTCTTCATTCGTAACGCTCGGGAACTCAAATTTTGCATGAAAATGATGGCAAAAGTCGACTCGATTCCATTTTAAAATCAAGTCGACTTCCATCTCTGATCACAACTAAGCAACGCAAAAGCAATG
The DNA here is from genome assembly GCF_022539635.2 of Chironomus tepperi. Taxonomy (NCBI): domain Eukaryota; kingdom Metazoa; phylum Arthropoda; class Insecta; order Diptera; family Chironomidae; genus Chironomus; species Chironomus tepperi. Next base: position 1,912,404 of record NW_027226222.1, read on the forward strand.
AAAACAAAAGCCTCATTACACATTCATTAAAACATCTAAGGCAGTCATTCATAAATTTTCGGATGAATCTGTACACATTTCTTTTAATAACAAAATATTGTCGAAATTATGCCACGCAATGTCAACCCGACAGACAATAAACACCATTAAAAGAAACAACAAAAGAAATGTTAAGGATCATCCTTAAATTCAGAACATCCAAAATATCCAATGTCAATCAATGTCCTTTCAGTTTTCTATGATGTTTTGTCCTCGTACTTAAACGTTTGTTGTTGTCACGAGGAACCAGAAATCCTTAAGGCTGAGACCCACTTTTCTCTTTGTTATGTCTTTATGGAAATTTATAACAATTTATTTGAAGATTTTTATAGCTTGAAGAACTGTTATGAATATCTCAAATTCCATTTAAATCTATATCGATTAGGTATTTCCTTAAATATTGTCCTCAATAAATTTAATAATCTTATCAATTTCGTTCCAATTGAGTGGGTATTTAAGGACAATTCTTCGAAGATACAAGATACATAGAGGATGACAGTTGTATCAGACGTGACTTCAATTTATGACAAATGTTACCCAGGTCATTTTCAGTGACTTCTTTGTGCTGATTTCCGTTTTATATATTTTTATTTTTAATATTTTTTGATGGTTCCTGAGCATAAGTATGATAGGCATTATGAAGGCATTTGATATGATAAGGGTGTATTGGACGCATTTTTCTAAATAGCTCCCCAAATAGTCATGAATGACGTGAAGAATAAGAAGAATGTGAAAACATTTTGAGACTGAAACTTGACCTTATATATCTTGTAAAATTTGTTCATGGATATAAAAATCCTTTGTATTGTTAGATAAATATTTATAGATCTGATCATTTTGGATCTTATGTAATTTCCGGGGTGCTCCGTTTATTATTTTCAAAAGTTACTTCATATGAATCAAGACATGGAAACTAAAACAAAATACAACATATCTTATTTGAAGCATACACAGCAAAATAGTGTACCATGGCAGTAAAGTGCTCCCCTGGAACGGGAAGACGTTTAGCTCGGGTGCGGGTCACCCACCCGACACAATTCCGCCCAAGTGGGCCCGATTATGTGTGTCACATTCGCCCAATTTGGCCCACTTGGGTGCAACATACCCAATTGTGCCCAATTGGACTAAATTTCACCTAATTTTGCCCAATTGGATTAAAATTCACCCAATTTTGCCCAATTGGACTAAATTTCACCCAATTTCACCCAATTTTGCCCAATTGGACTAAATTTCATCCAATTTCGCGCAATTGTGCAATTAAAAATATTGGTAATTAGTGTGCAACACAAATGGGCCCGATTTTATCCAGTTTCACCCAATTTTGCAATATTGGGTGAAATTTCTACCAATTATGCCCAATTTTATCAAATTTCAACTAATTTCATCCAATTGAATCAAATTGAAAAAATTCAAGATCTAAGATGATATATCTATAAAGATATATCCCGAGTGGACACAGCTAGTCAATATCTAGTATTAGACATGATTCGACTTGCCATTTATCTTGCCAAAAATGTCTTGACAATGTAACAAGACATTAACTAGACTAGTCTAGTTATGGAAAGTTGATTTGTAAAGAAATTTTTATGAAACCGTATACTTCACAAGTGCAAGCAGAAATCACAGAAAGAAATTTGTATGAAGCCATATACTTCACAAGTGCAATCAGAAATCACTTTTATAAGTGCAATTTTTTTTGTGTACATTTTTTTAATATATTTATATGCAATGAATGGTGTGCATTTAACGACTTTTGCCAAAGTGCATTAGTTAGTTACTATGTGACTTGCTAAAATGTTTTTATGACAGCTACCAACGTGTAATTCTGCTTTTTCCAAAATAATTAAATTAACAAAATAAATTCATATCCACACATAAAATTTTTTTGTCAAATTCCGTGTACGTTAAACGGTTATGGTTGACTAGACATTAACTAGACATAAGTACTGTACATATGTCTAGTTAAATGGAACGTTTCAAATATGTCATTAGTCATCCCTATGTCAAGTTCCAAAGGCTAGTTCATTGGTAAGTAACTGGTAATTCAAAGGCTAGTAAATGTCAAGTATTTAACTAGTTACGTGTCCACTCGTATATATATAAACTAGTTCAAACTTGGTCAATTGAGTATATTAAACTCAGTTCAAATAGTTTAATATTAAGTTGTCATTGGAAGGATTTGAACTCTCACCTTGAGAGGAATATTTCGTACTTTACGTGTATCTTCCTGCAAAAAGTTGCACTCAAGAAGTTAGTTATTTGGTCAGTTCCAGTACAGGAAGTAACCGATCGATCTGAAACTTAAGCAGGACCTTCCCCTATCTAATACCCATATTCTAAGTCAAAAGTAGTTTGTTTTACAATTCAATAAATATTATTTTGACACCAGCCTGTTCACGGCTTTAATTCAAATAACTCTGGAGATTTACTTATTTTAATGTATAAAATTTTGTAATGTCTTGATATGATTAGCATTAATATTAATGCTTGAGTGGACATACATCTAGTTAAAGACTTGCCATTTACTTGCCCATCAATGGCTAGTTACTTTCCAATAAACTAGCCTATGTAACTATCCGTATCTTAGACCAATGACATTTTTGGAACGTTCCATTTGACTAGACATGTGTACAGTACTTATGCCTAGTTAATGTCTAGTTAACCATAACCATTTAACGTACATGAAAAAATCAAAACTTGCTTAATAATTTTATGAGTGGGTGTGAAGACATTTGTTAATTTATTTATTTTGGAACAAGCATATTTATTCGTAACTGCCCTTAAAACATTTTAGCAAGTCACATAGTAACCAACTACTGCACTTTGGCAAAAGTCGTTAAGTGCATACCATTCATTGCATATAAATGCATTAAAAAAATGTGTAATTTCACCCAATTGTGTAATTTCTCCCAATTGTGGGATTTCTTCTAATTTTGCCCAATTGCACTAAATTTCACCCAATTTCTCCTAATTGTGGGATTTCTCCCAATTTTGCCCAATTGCACTAAATTTCACCCAATTGTGTAATTTCTCCCAATTGTGAGATTTCTCCCAATTTTGCCCAATTGCACTTAATTTCACCCAATTTCTCCCAATTGTGAGATTTCTCCCAATTTTGCCCAATTGCACTAAATTTCACCCAATTGTGAGATTTATCCCAATTTTTCCCAATTGCACTTAATTTCACCCAATTTTGCCCAATTGTATAATTTCTCCCAATTGTGAGATTTCTCCCAATTTTGCCCAATTGCACTAAATTTCACCCAATTTCTCCCAATTGTGGGATTTATCCCAATTTTTCCCAATTGCACTTAATTTCACCCAATTTTGCCCAATTGTGAGATTTCTTCCATTTGTGTAATTTCTCCCAATTTTGCCCAATTGCACTAAATTTCACCCAATTGTGTAATTTCTCCCAATTGTGTAATTTCTCCCAATTTTGCAAAATTGCACTAAATTTCACCCAAGTTCTCCCAATTGTGGGATTTCTCCCAATTTTGCCCAATTGCACTAAATTTCACCCAATTTTGCCCAATTGTGAGATTTCTCCCATTTGTGTAATTTCTCCCAATTTTGCCCAATTGTACTAAATTTCACCCAATTTCTCCCATTTGTGTAATTTCTCCCAATTTTGCCCAATTGCACTAAATTTCACCCAATTGTGTAATTTCTCCCAATTGTGTAATTTCTCCCAATTTTGCAAAATTGCACTAAATTTCACCCAATTTCTCCCAATTGTGGGATTTCTCCCAATTTTGCCCAATTGCACTAAATTTCACCCAATTATGTAATTTCTCCCAATTGTGTGATTTCTCTCAATTTTGCCCAATTGCACTAGTGATTAGACGAAAAAAAAGTTCCATTTACTAAAATCACTCAAAACTTTAAAAAACCACTTCTTTTGAATAATCTGAGTACCAAAACACAAAAAGACAACATAAATAGTTCTATTCCAGTTCATTAATTAACAAATTAAGCTATTAATTTTAATTTTTTTCGAATTTTTGTGATTATTTTTGTTGTTGTAAACGCAGAAAAATTTGTATGGAAAATTCGAATATTTCTTAACGTTTTTACAAAAAATCATTAATTTAACTACTTTAAACAGGTTTTAGGCTAACTTTTGATACTTCACAACGTAGAGCATTGAAAAATGAACCAGTACGACTAATTTTTGTACCTTAGAAATCATTATTCATAAAATTACAAGCATTTTTGTCGAAAAATTCAGATTAAGTAAAGTGAGTTACCAACCGATTAGCAATTTTTTTATTTCCAAAATATTTCCATGAAGAACCATCAAATCTATCAAGTGTTATACATTTTTGAATAGGTAATTTAGTTTCCTATACTTTGTCAGAAATTTTTGGAAAATTTTCAAGTAAAATAGTCATTTTGGGTATAAAACGCATTTGATTTATGTGAAGTTTCAATATTTTTGTGATTTCTCAACAATGGAATTATGAGAAGCCTTCTAACTTTGCAAATATATTGTTTATACAAATGTCAATAATCTGTAAAACTTTCAGAATTTTCCAATGAGCTTTTCACGACTTTTCCTAACCTGAAATTTTCACTATATAAGTTCAATTATTTTGATAATCAGGAATTATAAATTATAACTGTTTGTGCAGTTTGATTTCATTTTTAATAAGCTTTCCATTGATATATAACAATCAAGGATAAAGCATAGGAATAAAGAGAAATCAATGAAAAGGTTCAAAAATCTATGAAATTTTTGCAACTTTTTCGCCATCTTGAAATTTTTAATGCCTTTTCTGGTTAAACTAATTAACTTTTTTGTAATATTCATACGTTTTTAGAATTGTATTTATTAGTACTATAAACTACTGGAAACCGCATGGTCCTGAAATGAGCACAACTAAAACTACAAATGCTCAAAGTTGTAGTCATATGAAATATTCCAAATTTTCTAAATCAAATTTTTCAAAAACTCTTAATTCGACTTCTATTTATGTTTTAATGTAATGAAATGATGAATTATGCAATATTATTACAATTTCAATCAAAAACACATAATATTCTTCATTAAAACTCCAAAAATCTAACTTTTAGTTTTTTCCATATGAAAATTTCATTTGACCTCAACTTTAAGCTCTTCTAGTTTTAGTTGTGCTCATTTCAGGACCATGCGGTTTCCAGTAGTTTATAGTACTAATAAATACAATTCTAAAAACGTATGAATATTACAAAAAAGTTAATTAGTTTAACCAGAAAAGGCATTAAAAATTTCAAGATGGCGAAAAAGTTGCAAAAATTTCATAGATTTTTGAACCTTTTCATTGATTTCTCTTTATTCCTATGCTTTATCCTTGATTGTTATATATCAATGGAAAGCTTATTAAAAATGAAATCAAACTGCACAAACAGTTATAATTTATAATTCCTGATTATCAAAATAATTGAACTTATATAGTGAAAATTTCAGGTTAGGAAAAGTCGTGAAAAGCTCATTGGAAAATTCTGAAAGTTTTACAGATTATTGACATTTGTATAAACAATATATTTGCAAAGTTAGAAGGCTTCTCATAATTCCATTGTTGAGAAATCACAAAAATATTGAAACTTCACATAAATCAAATGCGTTTTATACCCAAAATGACTATTTTACTTGAAAATTTTCCAAAAAATTTCCTGACAAAGTATAGGAAACTAAATTACCTATTCAAAAATGTATAACACTTGATAGATTTGATGGTTCTTCATGGAAATATTTGGGAAATAAAAAAATTGCTAATCGGTTGGTAACTCACTTTAACAAATAACAAATTTTCAGTGTCAGAAATCAAGTTTGTTTTTCAAATTTCGGCTTAATTATAGTGTTTTATTTACTATATTAAACATCAAAATGTCCGTTTTTTAGAACTTTACAAGAAAGTATATTTAAATATTACCCTAAATATCCAGGAAAAGAGAAAATAACCAATTACATCACATTTCTGATACTGATTTTTCGAACGACTAAGCTCACTAAATTTCACCCAATTTCTCGCAATTGTGTAAAATATTATTAAGCATCATAAATTTATTAAAAAGGTTCAAAATCATAAAAATATTCAATTACATATTAATAAAACACAACAAAGCAACTTTTTTAGTAGCTTTATGACTTAACTAGTGTATCGGGTAGAAACCCAATGCGGATATATTCACACCGTCCATAAAAAGTCTCGCGGGTAGGCCAAGCTTCGCTTGGCAAATGTTTGAGGGATCAGGCTCCAGCGAGTAGGCCAAGCTTCGCTTGGCTAATGTTTGAGGAATCAGGCTCCAGCGGGTAGGCCAAGCTTCGCTTGGCGAATGTTTGAGGAATCAGGCTCCAGCGGGTAGGCCAAGCTTCGCTTGGCGAATGTTTGAGTGGCCAAGATTGATGATTTTCATACAATGTTAAATGTTTCAAAAAATCGTAATAAACATTGATTTTGAAATTTTGTATGAAACCGAAAGTTTTTTGCTTTTTTAGAAGAAACGGCTGTTCCTGCCATGCCCAAAATCTAATCAGTTCTTCCTTGGAATGGCATCGATCGATTGCAAAAAATTAGAAGTCTCTACGATGTCTCGTTTTTGAGTTATCGTGTACATTAACTTGCTTGCTTGCTTGCTTACAGAAAGCGAATTTTTCGATTTTCTCAGCAATGCCTCAACCAATTTCAAATCTGTTTTTTGATTATGGTGAGGAATTCCAGGCACAAACTTTTTGCGATATAACAAAACTTGCAATTGTGCTTAGTTTTGCTGAAAAATCCAAAAAACTGATTTTTCAATCTGAACAAATTCATTACATTCACACGTGAAAACGGTGTGAATATAAAAATTAAAAAAAAATTGAAATGTCATAAAACACCTTTAAGTATCGTTAACTATCAAAAAAGTTAGTTCTATCATCATCATCTAAGTTTAATCAATAGTTATTAATTCTATATTCCTGTTGTTATAAAAAAAATCTTCATTTAATCAGATTACTCAAGTAAAAGTTAAAACAGTTCTAATTCGTTTAACTGTTTCATAGCAAAATCCTCAGAACTGTCAATAATATCCCCGATTTAGCTAAATTGGCATCATGTTAAGACTTTTTCCACAAGCTTACTTCTAACTTTTACTCAAAACTACAACACCTTATTTTATTTCAACATCCATATTTCAGTATTAGGCAACTACTACATTGATTCCTTAAACTTTAGAGTGAAGCACAGACAGTGCAAACCTTTTTCTTTTAATTATTATACATCATATATCTTTATAGATATATCATCTTAGATCTTGAATTTTATCAATTTGATTCAATTGGATGAAATTAGTTGAAATTTGATAAAATTGGGCATAATTGGTAGAAATTTCACCCAATTGGGCAAAATTGGGTGAAACTGGATAAAATCGGGCCCATTTGTGTTGCACACTAATTACCAATATTTTTAATTGCACAATTGCGCGAAATTGGATGAAATTTAGTCCAATTGGGCAAAATTGGGTGAAATTGGGTGAAATTGGGTGAAATTGGGTGAAATTGGGTGAAATTTAGTCTAATTGGGCAAAATTGGGTATGTTGCACCCAAGTGGGCCCAATTGGGCGAATGTGACACACATAATTGGGCGGAATTGTGTCGGGTGGGTGACCCGGAATCTTATTTTTTTATTTTTATTCATCTTTCCTCTCTTAAATCGAGTTACAATGTTCTTTAAAGAACGTTAAAGCACTACGATTTTATCCTTAACAATAAATCTTAAATCTACATTATGCATATATAAGCTCAAGTATACACCTCATAATCTGTTTTCTGTAATTGATGTGCAGCAGCCAATTGCAAACTTTGGGTCTCAGGTTCAGTATTAATGCAAGCTCTCGTTCCAGTTAATCAGTAGGTTACAATATATTCAGGTCCGTTCCAGTAAAAACCCTCAGCGGTGAATTTTACAGCTCTCGTATCTTCCTATGTCTAACTACATCATTTATGACCCGTTCTTACATCTCACATTGCCTAATTCTTGGTTTTCATCATTAAACTGCTACACCTAAGAAGCCGAAGTATCTAAACTTCCGAAAAATCACTAGGCTGATAGTGAGATTCGAACCCTGGAGTTCAAATTCCACACCAACTTTCGTGACCTGCACCTTGCTAAGTGAGCTATCAAGGCACCAGTTCTTAATGTAGTTTTCAGAAGTTTAAAAACTTCAACTGCTTAATGTACGAGATCAAGATCAAATTAGAGCTCTAGGCAACGGTGGAAGCAGGAATGAGTCAGAACGTTACATCAATAGGTGAAAGAAACAATAGCTTAAGATTATTCGAAACACGGTCCGTGATGACCGACGCAAATAGCACAAAAGTCACAGGCTTGAGTTTATCTTAAATGCCAACCTTCGACCTTAAAAGCTTAAAGTGATACTTCAATGACCTACAAGAATATTTAAAGATTCTATAATTAGCCGGACATAAATTAAATGCCAATAATCCTTAAAATATAACAAATCCATAAATAATCGACAACCTTACCATCCCGTCAATAATTATCTAGAGAATCAACAGCTTTCCAGATGACAAGCAATTATCCATCAATCAAGAATGAATAATATCCAGAATCCAGCAACACAAAGTATGCAAAGAGGCAGTCTTGAAATCCATGTGGAATAGCTGTTAATTCTAAATTCAGTATAACTTCCAAATGGAGCAGTTTCTCGCATGAGGGAGCATCTAAAAATGAACAAAAATCGTATTTGATTGAGCTAAAAAAAAGTTGATGCCAAAATGATTTCTTCTTCCTTACTTAACGAGACAATTTTCGTTTTTGCTCCAATTGTAATTCCGCCAATTCCCCTAAAGTCACTCATTCTTATAATTTTTCAAGCATCGATTAATATGCATTAATATAGGGGATAAAATAACTTTCTTAGATGAAAAAATCAATACTGCTTATTTATGGCTTAATAATTTCTTTCAATTTCCTGTAAAACTTTTTTTTGTACGTATTGGACATCGATAATAAGATTAGGTTATAATTATTTCTTGTAAATATTATTTTCTCGTGACTTGATTTTGACTTAATTATAATTTGTTCCTTTAAAAGACGGAAAATAGGCACAGCTTCTTTAAATTATGAATAGATATATAAATTGTAATTTTTCTCGTAGAGCTCATTAAAATTTACTGCGTATATTTGGGCATGAAAACGTAAAAAGAAGAACTAGAGGAATGGGGAAGGCGAAAAGTTGCTACCGCATTTGTGAATGAAATTCTTCTTGTTTTGTTTTTATTTTTCTATACAGAACATTAGCTACTTGAATGAAGTTTGCTGGGTATCATCCAAAATTTATTTGAAAATAACGGTCAAAAAGTATTTTGAAAATTAACGGTCATGAAAAATTCAAATTTTCGAGTGGCAAATTGCAAGTGTTTTTGTAAATAAAATTTAAAATTTATTAATTTGAGTATTAAGCAATAGATTTAAGCTTCCAAACTAATCAATAAGCTAGTAACTCAAATGTACTGAGCTAATGTTTCAAATCCTATCTCTCTATGACGTCTGGTGGTTGAAATTCTATGCCTCAGTCTGCCAGTCAACCTAAATAATGTTATCCTAGGCAGATGTGAATCTAAATTCTCTTTAACTTTTTCTCCAACACGCATAAAGACTTTCAATTTTTATCACTACAAAAATTCTGGATATCCTGCTTTTAGATAAGATTATCAAGCCATATTCTCACTAGTATTCATTCCGTCTTCCCATGCACGCTCGCTTTACTGAATGTAGAACTGCTCAATGCAAAAAAAAACAGCTTTAAGCTTAGTCATGAGGAAAAATCCTGATCTTAATTTACACGACTTCTGTTCCATTTTTTTAATACAGACATACACATTGTCATTCCCAAATGAATCAGAAATGAATTGGTATGTCCTACTATCAGGAATCAAGATCTCATTGAAATTCTCGTGAAATAAAAGAATAAATAAGTAAGAATCTGATCTGGGAATTTTCATGTTTTATGCGTGTGTGTGTGTGTTAGTGCGTGTATGGATATTCTCATTTGAACCTTTTCTACCCATAAATAAATTTACGTTTTTCGCATATTGAAACTTCACATTCGGTAAGCATAGAACAGGAAGTGCGTAAAAGTTTGAGAGGGGAAAATGAAATGTTTATGGCCATAAAGACAACAAAAAAATTTCGAATAAATGATCCAATTATTTTTTTACAATGAACTGTTGTTGCTGCGCGTAGACTCGAGATGATTTATGAGGAACTAGATATAGTTCCTTCAGATATGGGACATTTGACATATGATATAGTAATTATAACTCTTGAGACATCAATTCACTGGAAGTGATTCAATTTTAATTTCTATTTCTGATCATATTTCCAGACATGAACGACTGAATTACCTATTGACTGAGCACTTTTTATGCAATGATTGGATTTGAAGTTTAGTGTGTCATGTCGAGCAAAGCATGATTCCTTTGAGAGCTCCAATCGAGAACAATTTTATGCTCTAAAAGTTAGAAAATATGCATGAGATACTTTTTGGGGTGATTTATTTTGTCGAATATTGTTGGTTGTTCTAGTCGATGTTGCTGCCCGATTGGGATGTATAGAATTGTGGCCACTATGACGATCAGGCAGCAGTATGCTTGAAAATGGCTTTCGGTCAGATTCGACCTAGAACCCCAAGTATGAATATTCTGCGTTTTAGATGTCCAGGTCTACAGCTTTTGGCTATACTTTATGGTCCTTTTTATGATGCAAACCTGCACTTTTAGATGAATCCTACTCAAAACCAAGTGGCAACCAACTTGCGAAAACACAAAATTCTGAGTTTACTGCAAGATGTGCTGATCGGGTAGACGCTCAAAATAGTTATTCATGTTACTTTTAGCAGAAAATTTGCATTCCGTCCTACAAAACTGATTACGAAACAGAATATTTTTACTGAGAAGTGACGAATTTAAAATATTGTTCAGCATGACTAACTTTCTTTTGCATTGTTTTGTTAATTCAAATTTAATTTAATAATGAATACAATTTCTATAAAATGAAAATAAATTACACCCGAGTATCACACTCTAGTCGCTGAGATGACGCTTAGTCACCGCGTTGACGACGAGACGTGATGGCTTAATGACGTCAACATGACATCCTTTTCTCGTTCGGGCATGATCATTTAAATTCAAATTGCTTTTTACAGGGCTTTTTACCAAATACCTTTGGGGTCGTTCACTTATTACGTGACGCAAAATATGGGCCTTCCGTAACAAAATTTCCATGGAAAAAATTGAAGCAGAACCAAATCCCTCTTCCTCTCCTTCTCTCTTCTTCTCTTCTAAATTCATCAAGTAATAAGTGAACGGCACCTGTCTTAATTTGCTATCCTTAAATTCAAAAAAAGTTATTCCTTACACAGTTGTAGCAACTAAAAGTTTTTCAAAACAAATTGAAAGTTTTAATTCGTTTATAAAAACTGCATGCAGCAATTTGCCTGAAAATAATCATGCTTGAATATTTTTACATATTTTCTTAGTGCTTCAGTTGGCTTCAGTCCCGAGCGACATAAATGAAGAAGATTGGAAGAAGACTAAGACAAGAAGCTTTTAAGGATCTGCTAGAGGTGTTTCATTATGAATAAATGGAAGTCGTCTCCGTTTGACATTTATATGACTGCTATGGATCAGACCCTCCAAAAGTCCAGGATTGTACCTACTATACTTGTATGAAAAGTACTTACTGAACTTCTATGGAAAGAAGTACATTATATGCAGGACTGTACTAAGGAGTGTCTGACCCAAGAGAGCCATCAGATTAAGGCAACTTAAGGAGCGTAGCCAAAAATTTGGAGAGGAAGGTTGCTAAATATTTTTGTGCGAATTGCCAAAATTTGAGGAGTTTTGAATGTATTTTACGAAAAAACTCTGATAAATTGAAAAAAAATTCCAAAAGAAGTAAGTTTGATCCCATTCAGAGTGATGATTTTGCCTCCTGGATGACTTTCATTTGGTATTAACGGGTATTAACAGAAGAGCATCACAAGAGCCTTCTCCATTTGTGCCACTCGGGAGTCATTTTCAATCTATTTTTTTTCATGATGAATAGGATGCAAAATATGCATGAATATCCAGAATTTCTAAAAAAAAAAGTTTAAGCACTCATAATCTGAAGATTCACTCAAAGTACCAACTAAATTTAATTACTTCTATATTTTTAATCCTTCAAACTACTTGATCACGTATGAAAACTTTATGTTAGTTTTTAAAAGATTAAGCAATAAATCCTATTGCATAAGATTGAGCCTTATAATAGTTTTTCAGTACCAAATTTATGGTAAGCATGAAAATTTTCATTAGGATTAAGCAGCTTGATGAAAAGTTTTCAATTTTTTTTATAAACAGTCAACGAGCAAAGAGCTTAGCGAGATCTTCAGCAGAGTTAAAGCTTTAAGCATGTGATTTCACACACATATCGTTCATCATTATTGAAAACACATTTTTTATTTCCATTCAGTTCGTCATTTTCCGTTGTAAATGTCTGCGCACACGCGTAAGAATGTAACACAAAAATCTTTTCTGTGCAGAAACCCGATGTGCTTTATTTTTTTATATTCTGTATGTATACACAGATAGCACGGAAAGAATTGAATAAAAAAAACACAACCTCGTTCAGTTCTCAGTTGATCGTGGTGTCGATAGCATCAAAAAATAGAAATTAAATAATGTAAATGTCCTCGTGAGTGGCAATAAAGAAAAAAATAAAGGAACAAAAAATATATTTTTTTTTTATTTATAAAATAATTTATTTAGTGAAGTTAATTGCCTGGAAATAAGTGTACAAAAAGAAGGAACGCAATAGGATTAAACAATAGAAATATTTATATCAATTAGCAATATATTTTATATACGTACAGTTTTTAAGTGACATGATGTGTTATAGCATGAGAAAAATGTGGTAATTAAAGAATTTGCCGAATGCTTTAGCAATTAAGCTCGTGCGGAAGGGATTTTCTTTTTTTTTATGAAAATAGTTGGAAAGGAATTTTTATCAGCATGTTTAAATCTTTCTGCTCAATAAAATTGCTTGCAGCCTTTTCTATTTTTATAAAACCGCTTTGCTTCTGATAACAAAAAAAAACTATTTTTTTCATCCTATAAATGATGAAAGGAAAATCAAGATCAAAGGGGGGCTCGAGGAGCTATAAAAATCCACAGGAAAAACTTTATTGTAAAGCAGTGCTGGAAAACCTTTTAATTTTTTGTAGCACACCTTGCCCTAGTGGACAACTAATTTAGAACTAGTCATCAACTGGACATTAAGTGGCTTTCAATTAGTTATTATGTATTTTTGTCAATTCGAGTAAGTGGATAGTCTCGACTTAGACCATATACTGCATATGAGCTGTGGAGCTTAAGTTACAGCAAAAAGCTTTTAATCTGACTCTGTTTGTACAAATTCTTTGTCCACACGTTGAGCTGAAACTCTTTCTTCACTGTTCTGGTTCAAGTAGCTTTTGTAGCTTTTGGAGCTCCTGGACACAGTTGTCCTTTCGGATTCCAACCAAAGACGTTGTAACAAACTTGTGATTCTGTCCCAGCAATGACATTTTCAGCATAGGATTCCATGCAGTTCCAAAAATTATTAGTAGAACACGTATGTGCCTTGATACACAGGTTGTCCACAACTGCTACAATATTTTAGGAAAATAATGTTTCATGAGATATGTAATAATAGACATTGAGTTGTGCTTTATGTTCACACCATTCTTGATTCCCATTGATAACTATCTTTCATGCATATAATTCAAAGTTATGAATATTTCCAAAAGAGCTGTGATGAATGAATGAATGAATACTGAGACCACTGAGAAATGAGCATTGCCTTATTCTACCAGAGGATTTGTTATCTGCTTTAACAACAAAAAAATAATAATAAAACCACAAAATAAGGGATTAGAAGCAAAAACTGCTCGGTTATCGTCATTGTTACTCTAGAATTTATTCAAGCTACTGAACAAAAGATCAAACGTGTTTATGAATAGTTAGATGCTTTGTGATTTCCCGGGATGCTAAGTGTGTTTGGTTGGGTACTGCTATGTCGCCGTTTTAACGGTAAGACGCAAAGTGAATTGACGCATTTTGATGGCTGATTTCGACAAATTTTTACGTTAAAGAACGTGACTCACTGCATTGAGCTTCTCGGGTTCAATGAAAATTTTATTTTTTCATCATTAGTGCCAAAAATTCCATTTTTCCAAGTTCCACAAAGCCATTCTTCAAAACGCAAATTTTAATTAAGGCTCGTCTAGTAATTCAAGAATCTATGTTTAGCAATCTTTGCTTGGATGGTAATCTGGTGTGCCGTGAAAAGTCTCAGGTGGTGTGCATAATTTTTTTTAATCCAAAAATAGACGATTTTATAAAAGTTGTCAGATTTGAATAGAAATAAGTCCATAAAAATATCTCATAATTCAAATCTAGTGCCACAGTGTTTTTGGAGCTATTTAGAGAAGATCTTTATGCTCAATCAATTCAATTTTAAATAGATAAGAAGTCTATTTATGTATTATGTAACTACAGTGAATTTACCAGTTTCTGGAATTGAGAGTTTTTAAATCAGTGAAGATTGTGTGACTTCCAAATCTCCCGGGTAGTGATTATGATTCATTCTTCTTAAAATGCATATAAAATCTCTAACTCATGCAAAGTCCTCCAATAAATTCAAAGAAAATGTGTTAGAAGTTTTTTTATTAATGCATAGACCCAAACACGCAATACCTGTCTAGCTGATATTTTTAAAACAGCATTTTTAATTATGTAAGTCCATTTTTCATAACTTCCAAAAGTTGTCGAGAAAAGGGTTGTCTATTTATGGACGATTACATGGTGTTAGATTTTTCTTGTTACTTTTTGGGGTTGTTTATGAAAAAATTGTGACTAAACAGTTTAAAAGTTTTGAGTTTCAAGGCAAACATAAGTGGATATAGCAACTTGATTTAGTGCTAGAAAAAATACAAATGATGACAAATAAAAAAGTTAATTTTCAGTGTTGTTTATTGAGATGTGTGATACACAAACAAAGACATTATCCCTTCTCCTGTGAAATGCCACAAAATCCTAGACACTGAATATGATTGATGTCTTTTTTGAAGGGTTGGAGTACAGCTCGTAGTCAACTTGAATTTGCTAAAGAGTTTAATCGACTCGAGTCAAGTTTTTCATACAAAATTCAAGTCGACTTAGAACTTCAGATCATGTCTGATAAAGTGGACTAGAGTCGACTCAACTTCTTGGAAAATTCAAGCCGACTTCGAGCTCTGGGCTTGTTTGAAGTGTTGATTTTTCACTTAAAATCCCTAGCATATAGATCATTATATTTGCCATGGGAGAGTTTGACCTTAAAAATCTTTCCCATTCAACGTACCTGCCCATTCAAGTCAATGATATTAATACTGAGGATCAAACTGTTTTCTCAGAATTTCTCTTATCCATGTGTCCAGTTTTCAAGTTATGTAGAATCAATATTTTTGCAAAAAATTACATAATCAATTCAAGTAAAATTTGGATAATATTCTAAAATAATTTTAACAAATACAGCACATATGTGCATTTCTGAAGAAATCAGTCTATGAATAGAGTCTCGTTCTGGCTAAAAATATAATTTTTCAACAGACATGCCCATCCATATCACAACACTGGAGCACGAGTTTATAAATAATGCAAGCCCGATTGATTTAATAAAATATCAGACAAATTAACTGTATGTTGTTGTTTGATACATAAGAAAGACACGCACAGGCGTTTCTGTTTAATTCTAAATTATTTAATTCACATTTTCCTGAAAATGAATTTTTTCCATACTAAGCAGAATGACAATTAAATCAAATAATAATCTGAAGTCTAAATGAATATTATAATGAGCAAGTCAAATTATGAATGGATATGAATATTTTATTTTTATTCTGAAATACCAAAAGCTTTAAAGCTCATTTTCATAAATCATTTACTCAATACTTACATAATTTGCTAAATTCTGGCAAGATCTTTCTTGGATCTTTCAGAATTATTTATTTTGAAATTTAAATCAAAAATCTTACAAAAGAATTTTTTGTAATAAAATATTGCAAGTGATAATCTCCGCTTAACCACAGTCATATGCCATATTGTGAACATACGGCTTCTAAATTCAGATTACTTTCAATTTGTTTTTATAATAATGGTTACAAAGCCTTAAAAGATCCGAGCTGGAGCTTTCTTAATTTGTGCCACTCGGAAAAAAATCGTTTTTTTTGCATACGTGATATAATAAGTGAACAACCTGTAAATCAATTACACAATTCTCATTACACAAGAGTAATTCCATTTGTTTTTCAAAAATACTGTCAAGGGCATTCAAGTTAAATATAAATCTTTATTGTTATCAATTTAAAGCTTCCCGAGCGACAAAAATGCAAAATGCTTCATCTTGGCTCATCAAAAGCAAAATGCACAAAGCTTCGCTAAAGCTTTATATTTAGGCTATGTTTGGCAGTCATGTGAACACCAAATGAAAGCAAAATCTATCTAGCACAGTAGTGGGCAATCTTATATATTCAATGCACACCTTGGTAGTAAGCCACGACGCCATAATATGCCATATGTTCATGACATCTCCAATATTTTTGTGGCAGCACACTGGTTGCCCGACATTAGTCTAGCCAGATCGGCTCAAGTTTTTAATTACACCCATATGCCGACCATTAAGTGGCAATTTTTAAGGGGTTCAAAATGAAAATTGGAACTTGGACGCCAAATGGTAATCACTTGATTGCCATGAATATTTCGTGCTGATCGTATGACGTTACTAAAGTGCTTGGATGGAGCCTTAAAAGCTCGCTGACGAAGCCTTCTTCATTTGTGTCACTCGGACTTAATTGTATCATCATCATTTTGTCGAATATTGCATTGACAGTTCCTTTAAATAGAATCTTGAAGCTTTAATAATTTTATCAGATGGCATCAGACGTGTAAAAATTGAATTTATTTTCACATTTACCTTCCTTGATCGCTGCAAATTTTGTTACAAAATTCCGCTCAAATATTCATAATTAATTTTTAACCCCTTTCGTAAATACGTTGAATTTTTATAGCATGACATAACGAAGACATAAAAGAATTTTGAAAATTTTCATCGGGTCTGGATTTTTTCCATATTTGTGAACATTTTTAAAAAAATTTTTATTTGATTTGGTTTTGGCATTAAAATATGCAATACAGTTAAAAATCTTTGAACATTCCCTTCACATAAATACACATAACATAAGCTTACTATCTGACCAACTGTAAAAGGATATTTGATGATCAAATGTTCAGTGGAATAGAAAAAAAGCAATCAGTGTTTTGTTGGCCAATTCATGATTCAGTAAGTCTAACAATACGAGAAATGTTTGCCTTTTCATCGCCATAAAATCAAATTTTCTTTTGGATTGAAAATGCGGATGTGATGGGTTAGTTCGGAACTTGGAGCAGAAAAAAATGGGAAATATAAAATTTTTTTATTCTATTTATTTTGTCATATGTGATGTGCCGTATTTAAAAAGAAGCTTTAATATATATATAAATTTTGCCATTATGGTATGGCACATATAGGCATACACTTGTGTCATGGGTAAGATTGGGACACGAAAAAAAGAACATTTTTCACATAATTTTGACATTAAACAATTTGTGAAGCTTCATTTAATCAAATTTAAATGTCAATAAATGTTCATGCGTTAAATGATAAGATGAACAAAATTACTTTTATTCTGCATGAGATCCTTTTTTTCATGTGAAGTGCCTGGCATTAAAAGTTTTTAAGTTTTATTCAATGAATCTTCTATTTATACATAGTATAATTTTCATAATGGATGAAGTAGCATCATGTTCATTTAGTATCAAAATCATTAAAACTTTTAAATAAGTTCTACTAAGTTTCAAATTGTATAATGAAACCTTTAAAATTTGCACCTTAAATTTACTCTTGCTTAATATTTTAATTTTGAATTTTCACGTAAGATTCTTAAGGTTTTCCCAAGTATTTGGTTAATTTAAGAATCCTTTAAGTGTTGTAAATATTTAAACTTATAATTTTTGGAAATTGTAGGCGGGACATTTTGAGGTCATTTAAAAATTATGCTAAAATTGCTAGAATTGTAAACAAAACCTTGAACCTTTAGATCCATATAAAAATACCTTAATTTGGTCAAGTTCAGTGAAGGGCAAAAATTCAGTGGTGGACAATCTTTTTTTGTACCACGACCCATTTGAAGCACAGTTCTAAAATACAAAAAAATAAAGCTTCAATTTTTGAGTTGCGGATACTTTAAATAAGATTTTATCACAAAAAAAAGTTAAATTTATCTGAAAATTGGCTATTATCTAGTTTTTCGCGTCACACCTTATCATACTCCATGGTAAACTATTGTGCTACGACACAGAGGTTCCTCAATTATTTGTTCAATTGCTCAATTATATTTTCGAATTAATTGCAAGTTTTTAACGAAATTTGACCAGTTGATTGAATATTGAGGCTCAAAATATTCTACGGTTCCAAACGTATAGATTTCCCGATTGTGTCCCTAGTGTCCCGTCAAATGGTCAGCCTTTTGGTGACCCAGATGTAATTCCAAGGATTGAGAACTACATACTCTGAATTTAAACAATTCATTTTAAATATCATAGATTCTGAATTCTATGAAAGAAAAATGATAAAGTTAATAAATTTCAATAAAGTTTAATTATTAAAAATTATTATGAAACCAAATATGTGAGAAAATTACCAATAAGCATTTCCATTTGTGATCTGTTCCATTTTGATGAATGTTTATCCACACGAAAACCTCTGCATACATGATGTATTTATCAAAAATTTCATTTTTCATCATTGAAAAATGTTGATAAATGACTTTATAAGTCAACATTCAACTCGAGGCATTTATGGATTTATTTCATTTTAGCATTTCAAATTTATTGAAAAAAATTTGAAAAATTTCACAAAATTTTATGAATTTTAAATCAGTTCTATTCATTGAGTAAAAGATGTTTAAAGAACCTTTAGTTAACCGATATATATTTATAGACAGTATTTCCATACTTAAAATTCAAAATTGATATTTGTTTCCATCCCAAAAAATTTTGTGATGATTTTATTTCCAAATCTGCCCACAAACAGTTCCTTTATATTTTATGTAATTAGCAAATTGTATTCTCACAAGCCATACTAATGGGTTTTGGTTATCATCTGTTCAATGAACTATCATTCGAATATTTATTTAGCTGTCTCAATATGGTCTCGGAACCAAGTGATAAATGGAGTTCGGGTTCTGGAAAAAAGTTCCATTTGTAATTTGAATTAATTTATATGTATTTTTTTGTCGGATGTAAATCACAGTCTTTTATTTTGCAAAAAATACCAAAATGCCATTAAGAGTACGTACAATGTTGCTTTATGTCTGAATTAATACCCTCAAGAGCTTTTATTAAGCTTTTATATATTTTCTACATTTGAGAGATTTGAATTTCATTTGTGAAATATCTTTTGAGTGATGAAGGAATGTGGTCATTATCTGTTGGATCTTAATGAGTGGGGTAGCCAAGAGAGAATGGATTCTCCTGGTGTAGCTTTAGATTCTTGTAGCTGTTAATTGATTTTTGAAGAAAAATGAGTTCTGTTCAGATTTTTTGAAGAAGCCACAATTTTCTATAGTTTGATTAATACTTGGAATTGGATACAAAAGGTTAAGCCTTCCAAAAATAACAATCTATCCCGAGTGACACAAACAAATTAGGCTCCTCAAATGGAAGCTGGCATATGACATCCACATTAAGTTTATTTCGTGGGTAAACTCCCGAGCGACACTAATGGAGAAGGTTTCGCCGTGAATTTTTAAAGGCTAAATGTGGATGCCATATGACAGCTTCCATTTGTACCCGAGCGACGCGGTTCATGTTCTTTTTGCGTTACTCGGGCACATTAATGTTTAAGATTTGATTGGTGGCTTTTAATGAAATTCCCCTGTAAATTCCTCAATTTTGATTTTTTCCAAGAAAGGCCATGAAATTTAATTGAAATTTAAAGTTGTATTAAATCACAGGTTGTATTGCATAACTCAAATGTCACTGAAATTCAAGAAAGTAATCGTTTAACTGACTGATATTCCTTTTCGCTTGTTGCTCAAGTGATTTAAATTTAATTTCTCTGAAAAATAAAGCAAGAGAATTTTAATTGAATTTTCATTCATGTTTTCAATTTTTAGGCATTTTTCAATGCTGTTCGTTTTTTCTGTAGAAAAAAGGCTTAAAATAAAATTAAAGAAATTCTATTTTACAGTCATATGAGGCCATACAAAGGCGATTTCCAATTGATATTGAATAAAAATGGGTTATGGTTGTTCTGCTCATAGAGAACATTTTCAGCAATTGAGGTTCAAATTTTGAACTTCAAAAAATGTAAACAATAACATTGAAATTTACGTGAAAAGTTGTGCTTCATATGGAATTCAATTCATTATGCAACTATTAATTATTCTACATCAATTGAGAACGATCGATATCCCCATGTGAGGAACTGTTTTAAAACTTTCATAAATTAATCTTCCGATTGATAAAGTTTTTCTCGTGGTTTCAAAACCAAACTTTTTTCCAACTAAAGTTTCCATTCATAATAAATTTTCCTTCGACAAGGTCAGCTCCCTTTAGATTGTGTCTATAAAACTCAATAAAATGTTGCACAGAACTACTTTATTGCTAAAAAAAATATTTTGTTACTACTTGAGAAGCTCATAATGATACGCAATTAAGGTTCCTTTCGAATGAAAATTACAATTTTGTGTGACATTAATGCTAACTGAATTGTGAACCACAAAAAATCACCCCTTTTTTACTTGAGCATTTAAATGAAGCGAAAAAGAGCACCAAAATAAATCATTTATGAAAAAAAAGGAACAAGAAGACGGTCTGTGCATAATTTAATGTTAAATAAGAAGTTCTTTGAGTTATGGGAAATTTTTTTATTTTCTCATCAAATAAACAAACTGCAGACATTTATTTTCAATTACTGTAAAATAAAAGGAAATTTTGTGGATTGGAAAGCTGTAAAGACTATTAAGTGCGTGTGCAAAAGCTTTATCATGTCCTTTGTGAGAAACTTTTATTATTTTATGTTTTTATGCAGTACTGATGGGTACAATGGTGTTGGATGGGGCGCATGTTAAGCTTAAGTATTCAAATTGTATAACTTGTTCTAGCATACGAACATATGCTCGATGAGCATCATACGGTACCTAGTGATCATGCTTAAAGAATTTCAATTTATTCAGTTTAAATGTAGAATAGTGAACCTTGACATAGGTGTACTCAGATAGTGAAGACTGTCCGTGGATCATACTCAACCCTTCGTTTTGAAAAAAAAATCTTCAAATGCTTGAGATTTACGTGAAAAATCCCATAATTCCCCAAAAATATTGGCGATCCATACAAAAAAGTTCTGGCCATGCCAATGAACTTCGATCTGTAAAATGGTTCAAAATTATATCGTTAACCAAATGTTCTTATTTTCTCAAATTTTTACATTTACCAAAGCAAAAATTGCTCACCAAAACTCTTTATGAGAAAAAATGTGAACTTGAATGGGCCACCACCAAAAATTTTCTAAATGAATAAAGTGAACCACAAAAGCTCAGACACAAAATAATATTTTCGTTTGTTCAAATTCATTAAATAAAACCAAAGAATTATGTAGCAAAATAAAAAATTTCCCAAAGTACTTGACCTTATCGAATGACTTTAGCGCATTTTTGAAGCATCGGTCAGGACTTGACTAGCAAAGAAATATGAATTAATTTACAAATTATGGAGATCCAAGTCACTCTTAATTCAAATTTATAAATGTTCAGTTAAGTGCCTTGCTGGTCAAATAGGTAAGGGTTTTAGCTCAGATTCGGTATGATAACCCGAAAGTTGTTGGTTCAAATTCCCGTCATTTCTAAATTTGTTTGCAGTGCTTCAAACCAATCCTTTTTATAATGATGCCTGAATGTCAAGATCTTGCGTCTCACCTAGCCAACCAGTCGTTCAAACCAAGTGAATTATTAAGCCTCCTTTTCCAAAAATGCTCTAGAAAGCAATTAAATTTTGCACACAAAACAATTTCTCGCCAAATAAAAAGGAAAATTTATTCGGTTTTCGGTTACTTTGCTTTATCTTCATCAATAAAACAATTGCTTGGTATATCCTATTTTGTTAAGTGTATACTTCTGTTGCAAAAATTTTCAACAAGTAAAGCACTTGAGTAGTAAAAAGAGTAAAAAGAAAGAATCGATTTGATTTCGAGAACATGAAAACAGTTTTAAATTAGTTTCCATTTTATCAAGTTTTGGCAATAGCAAATACAGATGACAATTCAATAGTTCCGATAAAATTCTTTTCTTATCAATCGAAAATTGAGGAAAAGATGAATTTTTTTCTTCCTCTTTTCTTTTTTCGGTATGCTCAAATGTGAAATTTTATGGATGCTTATTGATGCGATGTAATTGGATGAATACATGTTGGGTCGTCTCTTTTGCACATATGTATATATGCTCGATGATATCGTCACATTGAATGAAAACTTTTGAACAATTTGACAACAGAACCAAAAATCTTACTGGAAAAGTAGAAGAACAAATATCTCTTTTTATTCTATTTTAAGACGGAATGAGAGAAGGAATAAAGGAAAAGCCATTCAAATAAATATTATTTACGAATAATTTATAGCTGAACTGACATAGCAAGAAGCTAGAAATTAAATAAATTTCAAACCATTTGAATAATTTGCAATGTGACTCAATTGAGTTGCGAAATTAATTTGCTTATATTGACTACTAAGTAGATTCATTTCTATTTGTGATTAAGGTATAGTTATTAGAGGTTTCGTTGGATTAGGTCAGTGCTGTAGAACTAGCTAAGGTGTGTAGAGTTGTGAGCATTGTGCGAACCCTTGTCATATCAGTAACAATCTGCATAATAATTTAAAGATCGGTCTCTGGTGGGAATCGAACCCGTGTTCTTACAATAACAGTGATACAGATATCCGATATGTTGCCTAACCTCTCGACCACAGATGCCATTTCTTATAAATGGGAGGTTCGACTTTATATGGCTCGGTACCTCAGATTGCACTCAGCTCATTCACCACAGATTCTCATACACCAAATCCAAGTTTTAGGTTTTCTGGAATTTCGTTAAGATTTCATTCGAGTTCATCGGTTACTAAATGACTCGATCATTAACCTGAGATCAACCTGAGTCGACTCGACTCTATACAAAATTCAAGTCGACATCGAGTTCTGTTCTCCAGAGTCAAAGTGTACCATGCCTCAAAAAAGTTCAGACAACACTGGATTATACGAACCTTTTTACTGCAGGGTATTACAATTTATATGGAATGAAGCACTGATGTGGTTTTAAATGTAAAGAAGATGATCATAACGACGACGGTCTAAATTTGAGCCAGACATCATCTCATATGGGAATTAATTTATGTTGGCTTATTTTTCTGTCATTTTCCTGAGTAGAGATAAAAGTTGTTGCTATGATATCAGTGTGTAGCAACAAACAGTGTTTGTCAAACAAAAATACATGATTTTAGTGCGAAGTTTTGAAAATTTGATTCCTCGGACTATGTCCTGCATACCTTTTGTAACATTTGATATCCAAAACTGTCCATTATAGACAGACTGTGAGGATGTCACTTTACAAACGTGGGAGTATAAATAGCATTTATTCAATCCTTTAACGTGCATATTCTCGCATGGTCGCCAGCAATTTACTAAGCGGTATCAAAGGACACCAAGAAGTGGCATGCTGTTGATATTTGATCACATTCGGAGTCAGACTTCCAATAATTAATTTTAGAATCATTTTCCATTTGAGTTTGAATTTTGTCACATGACTTTTCATGGTTCGGTGGTCTAGTAGATAGGGGACAAGATAGAGCCACGTAACCAAGTGGTCATAGGATCGATTCTCACTCAGAGCAATTTTTCAAATTGTTTAATTTTCTAACGGTTTTTAAAAATTTAAATATCTTTAAGCCTTTAAATCAGATTTTGAGATTTTTGAAGCCTAAACGTCCGTTCCTAGGCTACCATAATCATACGAACAACCAATAAAAACGTCGATATATTCTACTCAGAATCTCTAACAGCAACAGAAACAAATAAATCATTGAATAATTTGCCACGCTGACCCCATTATTCAAATGTGATTCACTTCACTGTCGTTAATAAAATTTGAATGCAAATTAAATATAAAATTTATTGTAGAATATAATTCCAATTATATGAAATAACCACGTAGTCGTTCCTGCTGTTGAGATAGATCATGGAAGCACGTGTAAACTCTTTATACACAATTTTCTGCTTTTTAAAATTGCCTTTATGTGAAAATAAATGTTCTTGTTTCCGCTTAAAAAAATCGTTTTTCTCCAAAAGGCAATATATAGAGCTATATAGAGTCATTTAATATTCAAAACATTAAAGAAATTTGTTTTTAAAAATAAGTCTTACGGTTAGAAACCTTTTAAGGCGTCTTACAATTCTTACTAATGTTTTGTCCTCAATAGAAAGAAAGTTTCTCATTTAAGGCTATAGTAATAACAGTTAATTAAAGGCAAAAATAATGTCGAGGAATCAGAAAAACATAAAAAGTTTTTATGTCAATAATTTCTGCGACATGGCATTTTTATTTTCTTATTTTTCTTATTCTTAAGCGTTTTTACCATATTTATCCCTAAAGGAAAATTACTTCTGAATAAATAGCACATTTTACGTATTCAAGAGATGTAGCTGAATATAACAAATGTCATATTAATATGTGAATCAAACGCATATTGCCAAGGCTAAAGCTGCCAGATTAAAGTGAAATTGTATTTTTTTTAACCATAAAGTTAAAGAATGTGATTTGAAATGTGCTGTAGCATTTGCTGCTTGGTGTTAAGTATTGATGAGGATTTAATGCGTATTTATAGCTTCTTGTATGAAATTCATGATTTTTTTTTTCCTTCCTACCGGAACCATATGTAGACAAAGCTAACAGAACTCTAACAGTTCTACATTGAGAGCTCTCTGAATATGCTGCTGACCTGACCCGAATAGAGCAAGTCGGTTAATCGTTCCAAAATCCGACATCAGGTCGACCAAACTCTGGTATTTGTCGAATTTAAACCAGACCTGGCATTGAGTCGGATTCATTCCAACCTGGAATCGATCAGCCTATTTCTTCTATTTTGAAAGTGATTAGGTCCTGACTTCATTAATCTACTCATTCTTCCTATGTACGATTGCAAACTCGATGGCGCAAAACTTGAGTTTGTCCAAACGGATACGTAATTTCGGCCAATAGTTACAGCAACAAATGAAATTTCCCACATCGTGCTATTCGGGCTATTTCAGTATTGTCCAAAATGTTCATGCCACGGTATACCTTGATGGTAAGCCACGAATTAAATTATTTAATTTCCAAGAACTTTCAGCGATACACGTTTTAAACATTAATGAGTTATTTTGTTAATTGACCTCAAATATGCACTAATTCAAAACAAAAATCCCAAAATCAGCAGACATCCAGACACCACAAAAGTCATACCACATTTTCACCAAAAATCCTCTCGATTGTTGATTGAAAAGCATACAAAATTAGAATCATGACACGAACTTGAAATTTCATTGTTGACGGAAGTTCCCAGGATATACGAAAGCGATTGCTTTCTATTAAATTCTGAAATAAACACAATCGATCCAATGCGCGTGCAAGATTTTGATGTGAACAAAATTATGATTAAGTTTCTCAATCATCTCTAGCTTCAGAACTTTTCCACAACACAAAGACCTGTTGACAAAATAAGTAATAGATCAGTTAAGGATGGGAGTGAAATTATGTGCAAAGCATTATTGATTGATATTGCTGAGGAAATGATTGATATTCTATAGATATAAATGTTTATCTGATAGACACACATTAATGCACTATCAATCATGGACATGATGTGAGTCTGACGTTAAACGTTCTTGAACTTCATATGAATATGAACAAATTTAGCCAGAATAAGCTTTAGGAATTTTTTGGATTTATTCTGAGGCGTAGACAGGTGTCCGAATATCTCTCGAAGGACGATTAGAGATGTAAAAATACATCATGAGCTAGATGAATGAGGAAAGCTTCACCACGAAGGTTTTAAAGCTACACCAAAGCTCTTTAAGTGACACAAAATGGAGCTGCTTTCCTGTGTCATCCATATGGCTGTAAAATAGAAGCGGCTTTCATTTACAGTAGCGGCCAAAAGTATCCGGACAAACACAAAAATGGCCATAACTTTTGAATGGATTGTCCAATTTTGTTCAAATTTTCACTAAAATACGTGTAATTAAGATAGAAACCTAAAAAATAACACTTTTAATACAAAACCAGTTAAATTAAAAAAATATTTTGAAAAAATTGAAAAATGAATGGACAAAAGTATCCGGACAAAACCTAAAAATGAAACTAAATTCAAATATTAACTGCTAATTCGGCTTAAAGTAGGTTTATATTAAGTTTTTATGTTCAATTCTTTGTAGGAAAGCATTTCGCATCAATCATCCCTTGGCGTCGTCTCGATATGGAATGCACAAGTTTAATCAAAGATGATACGGACGTGTTACACTAGTATGCTTAAATGCTTCTATTTAAGCAGCCTGGTTTGAGAGTATACGATCAGAAATTTATCTCTAAACATGATTCTAAATAAGTTTTATCGAATTGAGGTCTAAACTTTATGTAATCATTCCATTACTCGTATTTCCTCGGTATGAAAGAATTTTTTGACGACCTTTGATGTGTGTAAGGATCATTATTCTGCTGAAATATCGAACCACTAGGCAAAAAACGCTTAGAATAAGGAATAACTACCTTATTGATTATTTTCTCATGCATTTTTGTATTCCTAATGCCACTAATATGATGTATCGGGTCAATACCGCCACGACTGAAGAATTCTAAAATCATTACGTTACTTATAACAAGCTTTACTGTCGGTAGTTACTAAGTTGGATCATTTCTAAGACCTTTTAAACATCTTTTATACTAAATACTACCAGATTTAAATAGAATGAACTTAAATTTATCACTTTATAAAACCTTTGCTCATTATTGTACTATCTAGTTAAGATGATCCATTTCGAATTTGATTCATACACTCCGATTCTTTTATGTAGCAAACAGTTTGTTGACGGAACGACGTCGAAATAATTAAGCAACATTTAATCGATGTTTTATTACCGATATACTAACATTTAAACCACAATATTCCTTAATTTCAGCAATCAAAGTTGCAATGTTCTTACGTGGATACAATTTCGATTCTTTGATCTGTAACTTATCTTATCTTTATGTTGTTTTTCTTGATCTTCCTGACTTTAGTAATACTTAATGATTGTTTCTCTCCCTTAATCGCCAAAGAACAACAGCTTTTGTTGACTTGTCTGTTCTAAATTGATGGGCAATTTCTTTGTAAACTCGTCATTGATACAAAGCTTTAATTACGGATTTTTAACAAGAACATTCATATATTTTCGGCTTGTCATGATCAATATAAATACTAAACAGATTTCTAAGCAATCAAAAGTGTGAATCCAAAGGAGAAATATGCTGAAAAATTATTTTTTCACTGAAAATATGCTTTGTCCGGATACTTTTGTCCATTCATTTTTCAATTTTTTCAAAATATTTTTTTGATTCAACTGGTTTTGGATTAAAAGTGTTATTTTTTAGGTTTCTATCTTAATTACACGTATTTTAGTGAAAATTTGAACAAAATTGGACAATCCATTCAAAAGTTATGGCCATTTTTGTGTTTGTCCGGATACTTTTGGCCGCTACTGTACTTACTTACTTGTTTACTTCTCTGGCCGTATAGATCAACTGTGTTCCATGACTTCTCTTATGTGAAGTCTGAATCTGACTCATTCCTTGGCTGTTCTTTGCCAATTATCAACAGGC
This sequence comes from Chironomus tepperi, assembly GCF_022539635.2. Classification (NCBI taxonomy): domain Eukaryota; kingdom Metazoa; phylum Arthropoda; class Insecta; order Diptera; family Chironomidae; genus Chironomus; species Chironomus tepperi. Next base: position 1,940,468 of record NW_027226222.1, read on the forward strand.
TCTTTCCAAGAGCTCTCTGGCCGGCCTTGTGTCCTCGAACTTTTACCAAACCCTCTTCATATGTGTAGCTCGGGCAACTTAATTGAGAACTACTGACATCAAAAGCATAGAAAAAATAAATTCCTCCCAAAGCTAAATTGAAAAGATGATGAATACTTTAATAGCTTTGAAATGGAAGTCTAAATGTGCATAAACCTCACCAAATGTATCAGTCAAAGTGAAAATAATTAAACACTCGAATGTGGTACCTCGCTCATATTTATTAAAATAAAAATCTCAAAGTAGCAATTCATTTGATGAAATATGTATGTCATGTGATGTAATGAAAAAATAGAAACGACAAAAAGGTCAAATATGAATTATGAAAAATTTTGGTAACCAGGCAAAAGTTGAGTTAATTAATCCTGGAATCTCTTTGATCCAGATCAAATCCAGATGAATAATATTGTAATAATTTGCACAAATTTTAGCTTAACCACACCCATGCAAATGGTACAAATGCGTCAGTTTCATTTATAACACAATATTCATATCAATGCCAACGCCTCCAAATAAATGTATGTACAAAAGAATTTCCTGATGGTGACATAAAATATTTCTCCCTCATACTGCTTCACATTTCTCTTTCCAAGAAAGGCATAATGAATGAATATTTTTAGCGCATTTTCTGGCTGAATGAAGTGCGAGATCTCAGCAACTAGGGGTTGTTGAGAGTTCTGATTTGGAGCATTTGCTCAAGTACTATCGAGTTCCTGGCTTGTTGTTAGGTTTGTTTGCCTAAAACTATTGCTAAATGATTTAATTAATGATTTTTCTGCTTCATTTTCAAAATTCCTTGAAAATTCTCCTCGTCGTAATTTGAAATTTTTTTGACCGTTAATTTTTAAAACACAAATTACCGTTATTTTCTATGATGTTTTTGTTGTGGTTCTTATTATTTAGATATTTTTTCAATCCAAATTCTGATTGCTTTGCAAAAATGCGTTCCTCTCAGTTCCTCTAAAGCACAAGGACTTTCAACATTTTTCCATTCCACCAAATCCTCAATTTCTCTTATTCCTTATCTCATTCGTCTTAAACTCTCTGCACGAATGTATCAAGCTAAAACTACTTAATCTTTTTATAGTGTCTATCATTATGATACTGAATGATTATTTTTCTCTTTCCAACATTCTTCTGCTTTTCATTATCAGTGATTAAGCACACAGCGTTGTCCTTTTATCTGTCAGAGACTCCTTCGAGATTTTTATCGTGTCGATTTCAGATTGTACATCAAAATCCAAAATCTTATCCCGTTGACGGCAATCGTTAAAGCAAAAGACATAAAATTAATTACATGATTTTCACTTCTAGTCATTTGCTTCAATGGTTTTTCCATGGCCAACATTTTTGTTCTCCTTTATCTACTCCCCAGGAAAACATTTATTGCTGTTTGCAAAGGGGACCTAATATTATAATAAAAGTATGAATTACATCTACCATTTACAGAGACTGCTGCTTTTCTTATGAATGAATCTCATTTTACACCTGTAGTAACAAAAAAAAAAACTTTTGCAATTTCCTGCTTATTTATACGCCTTTACGGCAAAATAATCTAAATTGTGGGTAGCAAGTACCGAGAGGCATGAATTTGGCAAACGAAAAGTTTTATATTTATTCATATTTTTTTACTTCCTGCATGTTTACATTTCTTCTCTTTACCGTCATGTAGAGCTTTCGTGGAAATGATATATTACATCCTTAATGAAATTTTATCCTTACTAAGCAGATGCAGCATGCAATCATATGACAGTTTTTTTAAACTTAATTTCAGTTTTGATAGGGAATGTAAATGCTTATGGCATTAACTTTTTGTTCTTCAAATCTGTGTAATCTAAAGCATTGTGATGTTTGTACTGGGAGTTGTACATGAATATGACAAATTAATTAAAGACTATATCCGATATTTCATTTTTGAAATCTTGACTTTGAATAGTTGGATGAAAGCATAGATTACAAATGATTTTTAGTTAAGGGACCATTCATGTATCTCTTTAAGAGGATGGTATCCTTCAAACAAAGGGAAAGAAGGTCAATTGTAAAAGGAGGTTCCTTTTCTAAATCTCATATTGCAAACAAAAATTCATATGAAATTAAGATTTTGCTTACGACCAAATGTCCTACATAAGAATTTACGTAAAATTTAGTTTAAAAGCTGATTTTAAACACTTAAAGATTTATTAATCCTCATGAGTCATGACATCTGGATAAAATATTATTAACTCTTTACTAGTTAGCATCAAATTACATATATAATTGAATTCCAACTATAAATTAATTTTTACGTAAGCACATAACGTTTAGAACCGGAAAATTATTGCTCGTAGATCTACGTAATTGCTCGACATTTGTGAGACACGGGAGGGGGGACCCTGAAGGGAAGGGAGGGAGACCGCCTTCCTAGCAAATAACCCTACAAAACTGAGGATTTATTGAAGCCACTCAGTTACAAAACCAGGCGTTGTTTGTGAACCCCCCATTAGTATAAACTACATTACTGACCCAATTTCTTAAGAAAACAATAAAAAAATTCGGGTCAAAAGAATTAAATATATTTTCACAGTCATTCAGCATTTGCAATAAAAAGATAAAATCTGTTTAAGTTTGAGAAATCTAAGGATAAACACAAATCCTTGGAAATAATTCATTCTGCATTAAGAGAATTCAATGAAAAAATAACAGAACATAGTGATAGATCCATGAAGCGGTACGAACAGATGGATAGTGTTGGATAGTAGATGAGTTGTAAACAATAGTTTTCTAAGAATAATGTTGGATATTTTTGAAAAGAAGAACTTTATTGTGGTATGATATAAGTGACGCATACCCGATCGCCACAAAATATTCATGGCTGTCAAGTGGCTGCCACATAACGTCCAAGTGGCAATTTCATGATAACAGCCATAATGGACACATTGATGACATGCGGTCGCCTTCTGGTTGTCATGAAAAACTTGTGCTGGTCAGGATTCTAAATAAATTTATTAAATTCTGTATGATATTCAATATCAAGCTTTAAATGTCAAAAATTCCTTCCATTTTTTCTCGTCTTCAAAAACTTTAAATGCACATGTAATTATGTAATATATCCGAAGTAATGAAATTACTAACGCCTTACTTCACATTTCAATTACATTTATCAATTATCAAACAAAAGACCGTTCACATACAGCACAGACATAAAGGTGTTTGCAATTGACATGGTCAGCATTTTCAAGGTTTCAAAAACAACCTGAAGCCTACAACACGTATAGATTTATATCCTTATTATCAGCATATTTTTATCTTTGAGTAAACTCATTGACATGAGTGTAAATGTTAGGATATAAAGTATCTTTACACAACATTTGTTTCCATTTCTACGAATATGTTTAGACTTCTTTTTGTCTTTCTTTCATGACACAATAGTAAATGTGAAAAAGCTTTTTCTTTAATGCATGAATGGGGGAGGAAGGGTAGAAATAAATGAATATAATACATTATTTTAAGGAAAAGTTGTGACAAAAATTTGTTTTAAGCACCTTTATGGCTTTATTCTTGACAACTTTCGCTATCATCTGCGATCGAAATTTTGAATTACTTATACAGCATGATATGGATTATAATCAGTTAGATTGCTTAGTAATGAAATTTAATGATCAAAAGCTTCAAATATTTCCAAGTCGAACAGAGGCGTTTCCAGGCTTAACGCACTTTTTTGCACAAAATTATTTAATTTGGTATGGGCTCTCAACACAAACTCCAAAACCCCTCAGGGTTCAAACCAAAATTTCAAAATTCCCATTTCCAAAAAATTTCAGATTAAGGCTGATACTCTGAATTGTCAATAACACATTAAACGGAAGTTTAATACTATAAAATAATGTATTAATTACTATGTGAATAAATTGAATTAAGCGAATTACTTCATTATTTATCACAAACTATTTCCATTATAATTTCTGTTCAATCATAATCGCATTATTAGACTCATGTTAATTAATTAGTTAGGGTATATTCACTTGATATGCAATTTAGAAAGTTATTGACATCATTTCTGCATTAGACAGATTTTATTTACAATGGCATATTATCTTATAATCGCTGAGCTCATTCAAGATCATTTTAGCATTTCTAATTACATTTCAAATTTGCTATTTTTGTGATAGACTGGAAAGGAGGTGTCAAAAATCTATATTTTTGATAGGTTCTCTGTTCACAAGAAGATACCCGCATAGCACATGTCAGTTAATAGATCCAAAATGTGGCAGTGGGCCTACGTGATCATGGCCTACGAATTTTTACCGGATCCGGTATCAAATCAAAATCACACCAACCTAAGGAAAGATTTTTAATCGATTGGCCGATTTGTGCTTTTCCGAGTAGATTTTCCAATTATGTTTATTAATGTAATGCACCTAACCTTAATTTGTATGTCTAAGCACCACACAAACCGAGTTGACCTGACTAGAATAGCGATAAATCATTGAAATTCAACTCTATTTTCACTGGGACCGAACCCGAGTCGTAGAAATCGATTTTCCAACGCTTTAATCCAATTTTGGGCAACCTGAGGTCCGCGGCATACTAGTGTGACGCTAAAATGATTTGGAAATATTATGAACCATATTTTGAGTGTGATTTGATCGAGGCTTGAATCCAAGGGGAACCACGAGAAATAAAAGGTTGCCACTCCTAAGTCACTACTTTGTTTACGCTGCTATATCATTTAAGAACAATCCCTAATTCAATAAACTTCTTTTTGCCATTTATTCAGACCATAGTTCAATATTTACTAAAATACTTTCGTGACAAAGTGATTAAAGTTAAACATTTCTTTATCAAGATTATGCCACATGAATGGAATTCTTGTTCTATTGTTCTACACAATGGTTCATTCATTCTTTTCGATGAAGCTACTGAACTTATTTTCCATTATATGCATATCGTACAGTAAATTTTTCCCATACATAAGATGTGATTACATTCCATTAATTTTTCCCATAATCGTACTTAATGTCATCGAAATGTAGCAAGCATGGAGGATTTGCCAAAAGCTTTCAAATTAAATCTATCGACATTAATTATTCGGTCTAAGAATAAGAAAATTGTCTTTCCTGTCTAAATTCCTCTTACTTTCATCAATTACCGACTCTTTTTACAGCTTCCTAATTTTAGACACCAATTATGCTGCCAAACCGTTCTGAAAATTTAATTTGTTGATGTAAATGGCGTCATAAAGATGAAAATTAAGACATTTTACCTTGGATTTGTTGACTTCTTATTCCTTATTTCCAAATTTTTTTATGTTTGTGATTTCAAGTCAAATATTTTGTTTTTGATGTTTATTTTCTTCTTGCCTTAACACCATAAATGCGTAACACATGTAACCAAAAGCAATGACAAATTTTTTCACATCAACTCTATCGACGCTCGCACGTAATGCAATATCCTTGGGAATTTATTTTATTTTTTTTTCTCTTTGTCATCCATGGCTGTATTGTAAATATTGGAGCAGTTAAAATGTAGTATATTTAAACGCCTACATCTACACGCTTTTTTACAGTTTATCTTTTTTTCCTGATTTAATCATGAACATTTATCAGGAAAATGGCCAGAATAGATCATGTGAACTTCAAACATAAATGCACGGTATTTTCAATGACATTAGTCAAATGTTTATGTTTAGAGGCATATGCAGTCATTCACATGTGACGTCCTAATACTTTAAAATGCAGGCAAATCCGGAGAATCAGATCAGATCATATCAGATCTTAGTACTCGAAACAAACTTCCCTATTAGACTAAGAGCATGTTTTCCTGGTCCAAAAATACCACTTTTGTTGGAATCGGATTTTAGTAACGACCCTTCAACGGTGATTATTGTGAGTGCGATAGTAGAAAAACTTTTCCATATAGTCGAATGGTAGGTGTATGCGTATAGAAATTATAGAACGTTGGTTCAAGTCCCATTCAAGATCCGTATTACGAAATTATACTTTTTCTATCAGTTTGACGACTGCGGAACTCAAAAACCTAACTTAAAAGTCAATTAGTCTGTGAAGGCTCGAATTTCATATGGACTACCCGAACAGATGAAGATTTAAAAAAAATTGAGAATATTCCATTATATTGATTGAGTATACTCATAAGCACGCTCATTTAGATGAGTGTACTCTCATTGTCTCTTAGGACTAGAATCGACTTTTTCTTATTAAATCCGCGACGATTTGGAGCTCTCCCAAGCGACCCTAATGAAGAAAGCTCTTTCTTTAGGACTGCGCTATAGCTGTTTTATTAGGACAAATTCGAAGGTGCCTTCATGTTGCATCCATATGAATGTAAAATAGAGGTGATATCCATTTAAAAAAGACATTTGACGACGCCAAAAAGAATTCGTGACGTAGCCTTCTTAATTTGTGTCGTTCGGGTTTCATGATTTTGCTCATAGTTCGCTTCAATAACTTACAACCTCACAGCATTCATTTCTAAAAACATTCTCATTCATATCTCGAGTTCTCCGAAAAAAAAAAATGCAAATATGCAAATAACCTAAGTGCTTTTTCTAAAATTTTAAAGACAATAAAAGCTTTTTTCTGAGACGTGCTTATGAGCTTTACTCTTCCGTTAAGAGATTTTTTCAGATTTCTTACTATACCATAATTGAAAAAAAAAACTTATTCCTTACAATGCAAAAATAAAATAAAGTTTTGTGTAATTTTTAACTTAAACAAAAGAAATTAAGGAACGTTCTGGTTTTAGATTTGGGAGTTGAATGCTTACCACGAATTAATAAAAATGTACTCAATTTAAAATTGACATTAGGAATGAAAATAAATAACAAATAACTCAACGTGTATACGTCTATGTCTTAATTCCCATTCAAGTCATACATTAAAATGAAAATTTTATATTAAGGAGGCATTTTGTTATTCAGACATGAAAACCGCAAAGGAAACAGACTCGAGAGAATTCTTACAAATGAATTTTCAAGATGAAAATGAGAAGTGTTTTCATCGCTCGTTCCTTATTATATTTGATCAATAAAAAAACCGACATTTTGAAACAGTTGCGGACAACCTGTGTGTCGCGGTACACTTTGGTGGTAAGCCTCGATCGAAACCTTACAAGTTGTACGGTTCATGGCATTTCCGAAAATTGTTAGCCGCATATCAATGCAACGCGATACAAAGGTTGCCCACCACTGCTTTAAAGTCTTTTAAAGACTCTCCGCATTCTTATTAACATTTCTGTTCTCGTGACTTTTGAGGATCTCCATGCATATTAATTTTTATTCAGTAATTATCCCTTTGAGCAGAGCACAATTAAATTTTTTACAGACTTCAACCAACACAGAATGAGGTTCCTCTAATTGCTTTATTTATTCTTCCGAACCATATGCGTGTAATGGTTTAAAAGGGAAAATTTTTCTTAATTATTCTTGGAATCAAATGAATAAAGTGTTTACATTCAAATTTTTGTTTAGGAAGTTGATCAACAATTTTTAAATTTTAAATAAAGTGCGTTGGTTGCGGATGTTGAAGAGACTTTTGAATTGGAAGAATTCCGAGTAAATGGAGTACGTGTAATTTAGAATATGTGTAAAGGTATGCTTTAAAAGTGTGGAAATACATGCTGTTTAAAACCCTCGCTGACCGAGCGACGCAAATGAAGAAGGCTCCACCATGGAGCATCAAAAAGCTCTGCTTTGTCCAAATTATGCCCAATATTGATAAAAGAAGTCTGTCGGAGCCTTGAAAGCTACATTGTGGAGTCTGAGAAAGCTCCATCGTTGAGCCTTCTTTATTTATGGCACTCGGGCTGATACACAAGTAAACCTTATTCCCTATCGCTGCAGGCATTTAATATTTATTGCATATCTACATCAGAGAACAAAATTTAATTTGAAATTTTTGAGTTCCAAAGGGCATCCAACTACGCAAAACAATTGTTTTTAATTTAATATAAATTACTCTTCTTTTTATGAATAATCAATTTAAAAGAAGATAAAATTTGGCATGTAGTTTCCTTGATTATGTTTTTATATGAAAATATTACAATATTGGTATACAAGGGGTGTGAAACTACGATAAACACGTGGTTAAATTTTAAAAGAATTTCATCAAAAAACACGTTTATAAAAATTTGTTGTAGGAAGTGAGAAAATAGTTCCAGTGAAGCTTAAGCAACTCCTGCGGTCTTCAAACAGTTCTAAATGCAATCATCCATAACCTCGAAGTTATATAAAGAATTGTACAGACTTATTCTAATTGAATGTTTCAATTCAATCACAGCATAACAATAGGATTTACTACTGGCACAAATGGGCACAAGGAAATAAACATTTTATTGACTGACCAAAGATTCATTCATAAAAATTGAGCAATAAACAGATTTTTTTGTGAAAATTCAGTGCCAAAAATTCATTGACCAAACCACGGCTATAAATAAGTCTTGAAAAACATTTACGATTGCTTAATAGCCATTAAATATTCGTAATATAATTCCTAGACATTCATGGGAATATCAACATTTATGATTAACTGATTCGAAACATGAATTCCATATCTAAATTATTAAGCATAAATTTTCGTGAAATTCATCATATACATAAAACTCTAATAAGAAGCACGCATCACGTTGTTTATTAACTCATTTGATTTTTTCAGCAAATAAATCCAATATAAACATGCTAAGTATTTGACCTGATCTGCACGTGTAGTAAATAAGAACAAAAAGTAGCCATAAGCTAAATAAAAGTTGAGAATATAAGGAAGGAAAAACAGCAACGATTGGCATAAAAATTCTGAAATCATCTTTGAAAATTAGAACTGATTGCGGAAACTTGCTTGCGAAAATTCTTATTATTTACATTGTGGAATTGTGGATATAAAGTGGTTCATTGGCGTATTCTTGATTCAGGGGTAGTTTAAGGGTCAATGCCCTCACCTTTTTGTGAAAAGTTCTTTAATTTTCTAGGGTTTTGTGAGGAAAATATCCAAAATTCTATTAATATCTTTAATCTGTTAGGGGGAGGGCCTCTAAATTATGGGGACCTAAAACCCCACTCCTGGAATAATTTCTAGCTACGCCTCTAAAGTGGTCTGATTTGAATCCATAAAAATAAATTGAAAAATATAAAAAAAAAACACATCTATTGAGTAAGAAGACTTGTCGGAAGACTCAAAAGCAGAAGATTTTCGCGAAAAATAAAATTTTCTTTAAAGGAATTACTTTGGTGCTTAAATAAGGCTTTAGATCAGAGATGGGCAACCTGTGTGTTACAGCACACTAATGTGCGGCCAACATATTTTGAAAGTTCCATGAATTGTATGCCGTGAGCAGTTTTGATCGAGTCTTGCTACCAAGGTGTGCCAAGTATATATAATACTTGAAAGACCCAGCCTTATGAGCTGGAAGAACTCTGATTATTAATTTGTTGTACCACACCCTTTAAACCTTCAGTTTATAGTGGAATCCGAGAAACTTGCAAGCTCTGCACATTGCAAAGACACGAGAACGTCATAAGACCTGAAGTTAAATATCAGGTTGCTCATCACTGCTTTAGAACATTAAGCTTAGATCCACAATATTCTGTTTGGTAATTCACAGTCGATTCTATTGTGTACCGAAAATTACATTTGCTTGTGTACACACAGCCTTTAAATAATCGGTTAGCTATAAATATTTCACATATATATTAGCAAACATTGTTGATTTTTATCAAAATAAATGACAATAATGTGAATGATTTGCGGAAGGATCAGAAGAAGCATTCGTAGTACTAGGAAAAAATTTCGATTTCAGAATGTTTATTTTCTCACTGCTTAAAGGTTTTTATTGCTTATTTATTTGCGAGAAGAATTCGTCGTAGAAGTTTAATACTTGAAGCGTAAAATGTTGAAAATTGTAAATTCCTTTGTAGCATTCGCAACTCATTTTAACGACTCTAATCGCATTAGTCAGGGAAACGTTGCCTTCAGATAAAAATTATTATATATAAAACAACAATATTTGCTCTTTTTCATAAGCATATTGAATAACTTTTTGTGTCGGATATTTCTCATTCATTATTATTACAGTCTAGAGTGTTTTGAATGTCCCCGCACGTGGAGGAACTATGTGATTCAAATGAATAAATTCTAAGATTTATTTCTAAGGATTTTCGTCTGATTCGGAGAAATTATGAATACACAGCTTACAGGTGTGTTGTATTAAGTGTGTTGGATTTTCCAAGGAAAGCCACATCAACGGTAAAGATTTTTATACTGTCTAGGAACCTTCGGAGTGGAATAATTGGTTAAATTGGCATTCTGTCAAGCACTTCAAGTAACACTGATAGCTTAGTGATAAGAGCAAACACTGTTAATCAAACAAAGCCTTGTAGGACGTGGGTTTGATTCCTGGTCGGAACAAGTTATTGTTAAGTGTTCTAGTTCTGTTAAGCAATCGAGACTCAATATATTAAGCTTCCATTTAGTGTTAATAAAAGAGCTTTTGACAGAGCTTTAAAAGCTCCATGGGGGAGCCTTCTTCATTTGTCTCTTGAATTGTCACAAAAATCCTCAATATGCATTGAAAATAAAATAAGAGCATTTAGTCGAACTGTCATTTCTTGTTCCTCCTTCTTCTTTCCAACAGTTCATTACAAATAAGAAACTTTTCCTATCTCCTTAAATAATCTTCCAGCCAACGCCAAACTCAATGAACAATAAATTATTTTCTATAGAAAAAAAGTCTTTGACCTCTATGTCTAACGCCATCAGAGACTGCTTCACTACTTAATTATTAGAATAATGAACTCAATTCACACCATTTGTGATTCATCTTATGATTGAAATTATGATAATTTTATGCTTATGTGACAAGAAATCAAAATTATTATTCTGACACTTGTTGGGTTCAATAAATTGTTCCTTTGTAAATGAGGTTGTAGTGCTACATCTGACTTTTATTGTGCTGGATCCATAGTTTATTGTTATGTGGAGCAGACAAATTTTAATGAATAAGTTTATGTCTTTAAAAAATCACATTCAATTGGTATGCATCAAAATGTACCAAACTCCATTCTAAGTACTTTACAGGCTACAGATCAATTATGATCTATGAACTCTCTTAGATGAACTTCCCACAGGTGTCGCCCGAAGGTTGCTCTGTCGCTGGTTTCTACTTGCCAATGTACAATACCAACACTATCTCTTTTTGAGCTTCCTCCAAAGTGTTCTTTGATCGTCCAAGAGCTCATACATTTGGTTCTATTGCTGGATTTTGTCTACCAATTTCCTATACCTTTTTCACTTGCTTCACTAGGTCTCATGATATCCTTCTTCCGAATTCAATTATTCTTTTCCCACTCAGTAATTCCATAGGTTCCTTTATCTACATCGAAATTTCAATTACGAAAGTCAAACAATTTCCTTTTTTCAGACAGTAATAACAGAACCTGCTAAAAGCAAAATTGCAAAATGTCACCTTTTAATTAATCACTGATAGCATTAAAAGATAAGCACATGCCAACAACTTAGTGCCTCATAAATAAATTCAATGTCAGCATTTTAAAAATCGATATTGTTCATTTGCTTCCTGTCTAACCTTGAAATTATCATTTTAATATGATTCAATAGCTGGTCTCATTAAAAAATACTCAAAATTAAATTTACTGTTACTGTCTCTATTGTTATCCTGTATCCGACAAAAAAATAATTCAATAATATTCTGACATTGACATAAATATAGCAGATTGAATGTAGCTATAAGAGAATCATTTTTCAATGAAATTTATTGTCTTTTGATTTGGAAAATCTGTGAAGGAATGATATCAAGCGTAAAAATGACAAAAAAATTAAATTAATGATGATGTTCTGAGCAAAACAAGATATTGGGGGAATATAAAGAAGACTTGGAGGCAGTGCAAATTTTTCTTTAAAGGCTGACATTATCATTCTCTGTCATTTTATGATCCTTTTTGGTATTATTTTTTGATGAGTTCTTGATTTCATGGGTGTTAATTGAGTCTTGATGTTTGTTTTTGGGATTATGTCATCGTATTTTGATGCTGAAATAGTTGCCGACGTTACTGTATAGAATATTCGTAAATAAATATGTGGACATTAGCTTTATTGATAATCTAGGATCAATAATTTGTCAGGCAATTTAGGAGCAATTGTCTCATTTCCTCTGCTTTTATGGTGACCCGTCTCTTAGTTCAACACAGCCTTCTTGGAAAGTAAACGGCGTAGAAAATTCGAAAAGTCAGATGTCAGGACTAACACCGACTTGGTGCTGGAATTTTTTTACCTTTTCTCCGTCATATGACTTTAGGGATAGAACTAAAGTTTCGTTTTGATAAAGGACATTAAGCAGTCAAAATTATTTTAAATCCAGACTCTAAATTCATAAATAAAAGACAGATTTGGCAGGAACTCAAGCTAGATGCGTCCAGATTGAAGTCCATACTTTACTAGTTTTGGAGTCTAGACTGCAAGAAATCCGGACTTCAGTGCAGGCGTTTTAATGGAAATTTGGAGTCCTGACTCCCAAAGCTCTGCCAACTCTGATGAAAGGATTCGAACCTATGACTATTGAGATAACTACTTAACCTTCCCGAGCGACACAAATGGAAGTCGCCTCAATTTGGAGGCCATATGACAGATTTATGGCTAAAAAAGCTTTAACGGAACCTGAAAAGCTTCATAGCGGAGCCTTCTTAATTTGTACCGCTCGAACTTACTGACAGCTGTAAATCTAGCCAACTTAAAGTATAAAATTACAAATGATCAATTTCAAAACCAAAGATTATTGTGTACAGGCATCAAATTTCAACATTTATGACATTTCCAAAAATGAACAAGTCAATATCAGATTAACATCCTTTCTTAGAATAATCATCTAAAGTGACATCCAACTCATGCTTTTCTCATCTTGGAAATGAAAAGATCCTTCAGTTATAGCTTCCGATTTTTGATTTTTCTCTCATTGTGATTATTGAGAAAAGCAAGAAGAATAAAAGTTGAAAATAGGCAATAACAACAAAAAACGAATTTTTTTGATCCAATCCGACTTCTTTCCTTTCCTTTTCTCCTTCAATCAATCTTTATGAATCGGACAAAGAACAAATAAAAATTGTTCTTTCTGTATTCCTTTTTGCTTTTCTTATTCTTACCCTATCGTCATCAAAATGAAAATTTATGCCAAAATAATCAAAATTTACTTTATTTGTTCGTACTTCCGCATGGATGGAATGAGAAGGATGAAAATTGAAAGCAATATGAAATATTGAGGCTGTCAATTTGATTGAAAATTAAAGCTGACATTTTCACATTGTTCTTATATTTCCAGATAGAATTATCCATAAAAGAAAAAAGTCTGTTGCTACTTCATTCTTGCACATTTTATTGGGAAAACTTTTTTTAGGAACAATCGTATTATATCTGTATCCAATTTATGTTGTGTCTGTAGGCGTGTGAACGGAGTTGGGAATCAATGAGTTACATAGAAATATTTTATGACAATTCCCGAGCAGCACAATGTTTTCACTGGGGTACCGATATGTCGACGTATCAACAGTAAGATGCAAAGTTGCCCTGACTGCATCATTTCGTCTAATTCCAACCCAAATATGTGATTATGTCGCTCGGGTTAAGGATGATTTAGAGACAATTTCGTGTCTAAACGTAGGCGTAATAATTACATCGTGAATCTACTTCCACCTGATTTGATTTATAGCAAATTAAGTGGAAGCAGAAGTTATTTTCAACGTGCACATGGCATCGAATTGTCGAAATTCTTTTTTAAGAAGAATGATGAAAAATTAGTTATAAATTGCGAATCATGTGATTTAATCTTGCAGGTGACTTTGTTAAGAAGTCTCGAGGAAAAGCGTCGATTATGGTATAGCATTAATATTCGATAAGCGTCACGCTTTGAGTTATGATTTATTGAATATTTTTGAACAATCACATGGTTCTAGAAAGTTTTAAATACATTTTTAATGAATATAATGGAATATCACGTGATAGACTTTCGAGAAAAGTCTCTTTCCTAATTGTTGAGCAGATAATCCGAAATTGTCTTGCATTTTAAACAAATTAGACATGAAAAGTTCAAATAGAATCGATCCGACTTCAATTGATGTATTCTGAATATTACTAAAGCATTACAGTATTAAAATAAATATAAATAGCTATCGGCCAAGACCTGCAGTCCTGATTTCAGGCTTTAGCAGACTAAAAGCAAGCTTGCTTGAAGTAAATTCACTAATAATCATGTTCGTAAGTGTTGCTCTCTTACTCTGCTATTGAGTACGCTCTGCCTGCTAGGATACATTGTAGATGAACAGCTCTGAAGTTTTCGACTGTACCTAATAGTTCGTCCAAGGCAGCAGGCTTATTTTTTTGTCTGCAGACCAACAGTTTTGGACAAATGTTTTAATTTATTAAAATTTTACATAAATTTCTTTGAATAAAATAGAAAGAATAAGTGAGAAGTTCAGCAACAAACTCAGCTACAGTCGTGTAGTGTCAGTATGAAGGCATTTATGTTGCAAGATACAATAAAATACAAAAATAATCTATGAATTCAAATTCATAATCAGACTCAAAATAGGTATACGTTCTAGCTTTAAGGGAACGTTCATAAATTACGTAATGCTTAGGGGGACGAGAGGAGTAACAATTTAATTACGGACTTCCAATTTTGATTCATAACTTTGTAAAAAAGTGCTACGTTGAGACGGAGGGGAATCTACCTCGAAGTCGACTCGGATTTTGTATGGAAAAGTCAACTCAAGTCGACTCAATTTCATATAAAATTCGAGTCGACTTCTAGTTTTGATTTTTAGTGCTACGTAATTTCCAAACATTCCCTTGTAGTGATAAGTATAAGTCAAATAATGTAAATATCAACACCATTTTTATGACATAATAACACTTTTATTCAAATATTCCACTTATCTTTCAAGAATTCCTTCACAACCAAAAGTGGAAAAAATGCGTATGCGTCACAAAAGTCCTTTGTTGTTATAGCAATTCCATAACTTGACTGGGAACGTAATAATAAAAGCAATAATAAGACGATTGTGATGAAAAAGTTTTTTCATTGTTATATGCTTTGGAATTTTTTGATTATGTAAAGACATGAAAATTTTTTTTCTTGGGAAAATGTTTCTATTGACTGTGACGAGAATGGAGAATTTAATTTTTTCCTATCCGATTACTGAAATTACAGAGCATATGAAGATTTTCCTCTTACTTAATACTAGTATTGTTTTAGATTCTTGTTTAGGGTTGAGCCTCATTTTGATCAAAAACAATTGTTTGCATTAATGGATATGAAGTTCTGTTTGGAAATTGAAATCACGTTTGCCAGAAATGTGCATACATATCCTTTCAGGATCTGCTATGTGATGTCTTGAATTCATCATTTTAAGAACGAATATTTGTTTGAATTTTGCCCCGGGCAATGAGACCCGTCTAGACCAAAATACTTTACAATTAGATATCAATATTGAACAGTGCAGCATACTCGCTAGGGTCACTAAGTCGCCGTATTAAGGGAAGGGCGAGAATTGTCTGATTTCACCTTAACTGCTGAATTCGGTTTGTCGCATTGTGCCGCACTAGAACTGGTCATCAACTTTCAACTATCATCCACTTGGAACATGACCTTCACGTGAAGGCAACGGCCATTTGATGCCAATAAAAGCAATAATGATAAAGCAATTAATGAGTCGTGGCGGAGCCTTTTTCATCTATGTCGCTAAGGGACTTCTATTTCGACTTATTGATGGATGAGATGAGAGAAAAATCTATACTGAATAAAACGAATTTAAAGGAAATGACAATTTCTGAAGAAGTCTTTAAGAGGCTCATTCAGAAGAAAATTGAAAAGTTGTAAATTATTTTATATCAAAGATTGATTCATGGCTTTTCATTTCGACAGAAGTTGCCAATTTATTTGGTTTTGTTTACAAAGTCATACTATTGCTATATTTAGGTACGATACAGAATTATATAAGGTGCTGTGTATTTTTGAGGAAATTTTAAAGGAATAACTAGTATAAACGTGAGGACTTGAGACCGACGAGAACGCATTTTTACCAAGTTCATAGCTCCCTTCAGATCATATAAGCTACAGTCTCTATACAAATTCTAAACTCATGTCACATAACGTAAAGTCACGTGCTACGCAATAAGAACATAAGAAGCTTACGCAAGGAGTCGTTCATTTGAGACTTTATTAATTTTATGTAGCTTTTAAAGGAATATTAATTTTAAAGGCTTATTTTAGGCAAATTAACAAAGTTACAACTGCAGAAATTACGCGACAGACAAAATAACTGTCAGTTTACATTCTGAAAATTATTGACATGATCTAAAATTTGACACATCTACCTCAGAATGATGAGAGTAAGAGATCTCACATTTTACGGGTTAGAACAGTGCTGCTCAAACTGTGTGTCGCGATACATTAGTGTGTTGCTGAAATTTTATGCAAATAACATGATCAGTATGCCGTATCTCACCACCTAGGTGTACCGTGACACAAAAAGGTTGGCCAGCACTGAATAAGAAGAAAGTAATTGCAGTCGACCCTACATCACATAAATTCAAAATATTATGAGCGAAAGATAATTGAATTTCATCCTATCTTGATTCTATTTGCTGAATTTACCGTGTGTATGCTTATATGTGTCAGTTATGTAACATCAAACCATTCGAATGAAGAGTTCACATTTCGAAAAATTTCAAATTATTTACACAGTAACATTTTTGAGGTTAGATCCTGTGAATAAAAGCCTTTGCTAGGATTTTATATGATGTTGTTAAGGAAAGCGTGTAAAGTCAAAAAGGAAGCTCATTGTGTGAACAAACATTGTTACTCACTGTTGATTCTTAACAATTCACTCCGAAAAATACATAAAACCCGATCGGCACATATTGAAATGTTGCCACCACGGCGACGACTCGGTCGTATACTTAAAGCCAAGTGGCTGCCACTTGGCAATTTTCGTTGTTTTCGCCAAGTGGCAGCCACTTGGCAATTTTCGTTGTTTTCGCCAAGTGGCAGCCACTTGGCTTTAAGTATACGACCGAGTCGTCGCCGTGGTGGCAACATTTCAATTTGTGCCGATCGGGAAAAAAGCTAAATTTATTGTCATAGCAATCGTTGCATATCACTGCTCAATTGAATCGCGTCTAGAGTATATTAAGCTATGACAGCAGGTTGATAGTAGTGTAGGCGCATTTGATATGCTCGTGCAGAGGTTTACATTCTTATGAATATTCATAGCAAGTGGATTCAAATGCTTTTAGCATTCAACAATGCCTAATTCAATTCAGATCTACAGAAATGTCAGAACAACAAAAGGAAAATGCTTCCTTTGTTCAAAAGAACTTGTACGCTGCGTATTTCCGGTTGTTTATTGTTTCTGTGAGGTTTCTAATTTTAGAACTCGCCATTAAGTCAAAGTGTGTAGCCATGATTTTTTGATAAATCTAACAAAGAAGCAAGTGTGCTTATTCTAATTTCCTAGACACAATTCCGGCATGTTGCTCTGTTTGTTATTGACCGCATAACATTCACAGCTCTGAATCTTGTGATATTCTTTTGCTTAAGTGGTTCCATAATATACATCCACATTAATATGTCAAAAGCAATCGAGTCTATTCTTAGGAATGGAAATAAACTATATCAGCATGATATAGACCGATAACATGTACGAATGATATTTATATCAATTATATTTTCTTTGACATTCAGGCTTCATCTGCATGTATACACGAACTGGAAATTAATTCTCTGCCTAACGTCGTCGTCGACACCAATAACTAGTGATAACATCAATGAAACAGTAGCAAAAAAAATGGAAGCACAAGTTTCCCTGCCATTAACTTTTCTGCTATCAGCCCCGTCTATGGAGCAATTTTTAAATAATTGATTTTTTATGGTGTCTCGTACAGCTTGTGTGACATTTGTGCTTCTTTTCAACGTCTATGGTCGGTTGCTCTTTTCTAATAATTTTTCAAATGTTAAAACTCGCATTATTTCAGTCGTGGACAATCTTTGTGCTGGAAAATGCTATGAATCGCATGCTGTGTGCGGTTTCAGTCTAGACTTACCATCAAGGTGTGCCATGAAATATTAAAGGATGTCCACCACTGCAATATCCCTACAAAATATATTTTTTAAGCACCAATTTAGTATGACAGACTGACTGGATATTACACATAATATCCTCTTCATGTTTTATTCAAAAATGAATTTTAAATTGAATAAAAAAAAGCATTTTGACAAGCGCTTGACATTGTCATGCTGAAGATAATTTCCTTTTTCATAAAACATCCTAATGAAAAATTCTCACGAACTTTTTCCATATAATTCCTTACTACAAGTACATAATTTCCTCTTCAAAATCACAATGTTTATTTTGACCCAACATTTATTCCACTTACTTCCTTTGAAATCGAAGAAAAGAAGATTAAGTGTATTGTAAGGAAATCACAAGTAAACAGAAAAAGCGCAATCTGAAGTCTTTATTGTTGTCAATTTTCATTGATTTAAGATGGTTTGAGGGTAGGATTTGTGATTCTTATGTCAGAATTCAATATTGAAGCTCATGCTGCATTTGAAGGATTTAAACGTTTTTGCCACGCAAACTTATTGAACCTTACTCTAGGGCTTACTTCTAATAAATCGTTTATCATGGGTGCACTCATGTAATAAGCATGCTCTTTGTGAATTAGGGTTGTCTAATAATTAATATTCTGTTATCTAAGTTAGTCATTACTCTCGAGCACCAAACACGTAATCTTAGGCATATTGTCAATGTGACACTATAATAGGCTCAGTCTATGTTTTTATAGTAAGCTTAAATGACTCCTAAGTAGCTTAAGTAGCCCGAAGACTCGGTTTATCACACCAACAGGCAATTGTGATGGTCATTATCATTTTGTGCTAAGTAAACCAACAGGGAGGGGTTTGCTCAGGAAGGGATGGGAGTTTTAAATTTTTCTGGATGGGAGTTCGTATTCAGAAGGAAGTGGGGTGGATTATTCAATTTGCTTGGATTTTTCGTAAATACATCTCAATCTACCTCCCCTAAATTTAAACAAGCCCTACTTCTCCCTCAAAAAATTTATGAATTTGCACCTTGCCAACTGGTCTGACAAAACCAACATTTTCGGAACTCAGTACATGAAGTGGTTTCAACATATAGGGAAAATCAATCAATCAGATCCTAGTGCAAATTCTCGATGTTGAGACCGAGACCGAGATTGAGACCTCCCGGGTAGACTAGATTTCGATCTCGAGAACTTGTCCGTATATCCTAGTGATATAAATTTTGATAAATGACTATATGAATCACAAAATGTTAAATATCAATATCAAAGTTCCAAAATAGCAATAGACATACAATTCAATTAACAATGTCGTTCAAAATTATTCACTTTTTAAGTGACATTGGGTAAATCCATCAATCTTTCGCACGAGCCAAAATGATGACAAAAGCACATCAACTTTATGAAGAATAAAAAATATCCCTGAAAATTCTATCATTAATGTTTTCCTTTTTTCTTTTTTCTATTCTAGTAGTACAATAGAAGGAAATGCCAACAAATATGAGAAATGAAGTGAATCAATTATGAAAGAAAAGGAGATTGACAGCTTTAACTTTATATGGATATATGCAAAATCAGAATAAAGTGAAGTTTATAAAAAAAATATATATTTTTTCATGAATGAACTGGATAATTTACTATAGAATATGTGAATCAAACTAATAGATATGTTGAATAGGACTTGTCATCGAACATTACGTTATAGTTTGTGCTTTCTTCTATCTCTGTGTAATTCAATTTAATACGAAACGTAACAATAAATTACCAAGAAATAACAAAAAAAAGTTGTTATTTTATAAGGAATAGTAGGGGTAGACAAGATGATGAAAAATATGATTGTACCAATTGAAACTGCACAATTTTATGCAAGTTCAATGGGAAATTATGGTTCAACTGTCGAGCAAGATCATGCAATGTTGATGGCATTGAATTTAACAAACGATGAACTTTGTGTTCAATTGAGGGAAAATCTAACCGAATCGCAACAAAGTCAAGTAGATTGGGCATCATTCGAGTGTGTCCATGCACCGCATTTGACAGATAAAATGATTATAAAAGTGATTGTACTTAGCCTTATGGGAATTGCGTCGCTAATCGGTAATGTTGCTACAATTTGGAACATACAAAAGAATCGTGCCACACGAAGAGCTTTAAGACACAGTTGTAGTGCCATATATGCTCTTATCCTTCATCTATCTGTTGCTGACATTCTCGTAACATTTTTCTGTATCATTGGAGAGGCACTTTGGAGTTATACAGTTGAATGGCTAGCGGGTGATGTCGCTTGTAAATTAGTTAAAATATTTCAAATGTTTGCATTATATTTATCGACAAATGTTTTGGTGCTTATTGGGATTGATCGATGGGTTGCTGTGAAATATCCTATGAAATCAAAGTTTCTTAACACAGCTCGTTTTGTAGTAAGTATTGGATTTCCTTTATCCTTATCAATAGAAAATTGACTTCAGGAACATGTCTAAAGTGAGCTTTCTGGATCTTTTTCTTATCCAGTCTGTAAAACTTCTGGATATGTTTCTGTCCTACACAAGTTCCGAACATCTTAGAACAGCCCCAATAGTTCAAAAGTCTTTCACACACACATATATCCCACAAAGTCAATTCCTTTTTATGATTATTATTACTGCTATTGTTGTTGACATAAAAATTTCCTTTTACTTACTTTTCATTACAGGTTTTTATATATGTGCTGTCTTTCATCCTTAGTCTGCCTCAGGTGAGTAGTTAAAAAGAATTTGTTGTTTTTATGATTATATTCTTTATAGCGTTTATTTTTCTAAAACTCTACTTTTATGACTTGAACAAGTTAAAGAAGAGTGTTTATTGACTGTTGTGGACTTTGCGCATTTGCTTGATTCCAACACATTATGTATGGTTTGATGGAAATGTAATTAAAAACTCCAAATGGCTTTAAATGTTGAAAATATTGTTTATTCTTCGAAGTTCAAAAACAAATTGAACTTTTGTATGAAAAAGGGTATTCAACTATGCACAAATATTATTATTCAAATTTCGAATATTCGTTACAAATTTCTTAGAAAATCTCAATCATCAGGCAAGTACTGATTTTTCCTCTCATTAAATCATTTAAAATTTGTTCAATTTCGTGTGAATTTCACATTTATTTTTAAACGTACTTCAGACGTCAAAAAGCATATTTATCACATACACAGAATTTCTGCAGCAACAAAAGTTGAAATGTTTTAATGAAATATTCGAAAGTCTCATCTTTCGTTGTTTATCATTTGCAGAATCAACATACTTATCTTAATACGAAATTTTATGACATTTAGGATTAGGATGAAATAAAGAAAATTAAGAGCGACAACAACGTTTATTATGAATTTAAAAGGGTTAATTCACTAGTTGTGTCAATTATTTGAATTGGTTGCTAGAAGGAGTTACTTCAATTTGAATCACTAAGCTCAAGACTAGAGATGTCAATACAAATCGAATCCCAAATAATCTGATCGACTTCAAGCTATAGACGTAGCTATAAGAAGGAGGAAAGAGGATGTCACCCCAAATGTTCTTAAATGTTGTTTGCCAAAACCAAAATTCTATTAAAATGAATCCTTCGTTATATCAATTAACACTAAGTATAAAGAAAATGCTTACAAATCACGTCAAACGTGAGTTAGATGTAAACGCAATGCCTACAGCAATTTAAATTAAGCTCATAATTAACATATTAACGTATGATGATTATGTTTAAGCTTAAATCTTGACTGAAGAGAAAATATTATTCTAAAAATAATATTTGAAGCATAAGCAATCACGTTATAGCTATGAGAAGGGATTCAATGGCTTATTCGAAAAAATATGTAAAATTTTATTTGCAAATGCTTCATTGAATTTAAAAGAGATAAAGAATTCTCGTGAATTTTATGCTAAAGTGGATAATGTCGAAGCTTCCTGAAAGATTTTCTCATTTCTTTTGATTACCATTAGCTCAATGATTGCATAAATTTGCGGTATCTGTAATCTGATTTGCATAATCTATCCAGTAAGAAATTCTTTTGATGGTATTTAAAATATTGCTTTATGTGACTGATATGATGCATAATCTAGACCGACAAAGCATTTTAAAGCTCTACCAATGCATAAATTCAGCCAATATCTTTTAGGTTCCGTCAGACTTTTAATGTTCCGCCATAGGCAATCCTAATCAGCTTTTAAGGGTAGCATTTGCTATTAGGCTTTAGAGTTTCAATTATTTGGGTATTTGTACAAATACCAAATACCCAGAAGATACCCCCAATCTGTCACCAAATAGAAAGTAGAATTTGTTAAAAACATCTGAATTTTCAAAAAATGAGATTCACGCTTAAAATAGTTCAATGAAGTAATGTAAAATTGTTTTCAAGAATCAGCTAAAAATCTAAATTGTCTAACTTTTTAAACATATTCGTAAGGACTTAAAACATTCTACTTTGGTCAACAACATGTTAACGTATATGGGTATAATCGCACCTCTAAATCAAAATATTTTTACAAGTCTATTTATTGACGATTTTTATCTCTTCGTCCTGATTTTAACTAAATGTGTTAAATTTTGTATTTGCTGTATTTTCCAATGAAGAAACAATTCTAAAAAAATGACTATTATTTGAGAAGCAATTTTTAAACGAACTTATATTGGCTTCAAATTATTTGGTTTGAAATTGTCCATTTGGTGAGTCTACTTTTGAAGCACCAAAAGGTTTTTAAAACCCTATAGGCTTTTAAGGTACAAATATTTGGAGGTTTAACTCATTTGGCTATATTGAAGCTTCAAGGGTTTCGATACAAAGGCGGTTTCCATTTGGTGTTGATAGAGTAATTGGCGCCGCTCGGGATGCACTGATTGGCAAGCTTAGAAATAGTTTCATTCCCCGTGCAAGAAAGAATTTAATCAAGTTTTGTACAACAGCACAATAAATTCAAGCACAACATTTTCCCGACAACATTCATGACAGCCTGAAAACTTTCACTTTGTGAAAAGTACTTTTTACAATATTTACCATCTGTTACTGTTCCTTTCACATTCCTTGAAATTTTCTTTGAGTTAAAACGTAAATCGAAAAAATCGAAATAAAATTTTTCTTCATACACGATTAATCCTTATTTGCCTTTACACCTTTATGAGTGTGCGATTTCGTCGCTAGGATCTTTAAGGACGTAAGAAGTGTGGCAACAACAGTTTTTTATTCTACGAAGGAATGAAAAAAAAATTAATATAAAGTGTGTTTATTAATGCGAACACGCTTCTTACATCAATGATCCATATTAAAGGCATCAATACAGCATCTTTTTTTTTTTGTTTCAGACTTCGTCAGCAAAACATACTCGTAACTATAGTAATATTCATTTGCTTTGACGTGTGAATTTCATTTTGAAAGCTTTTCATTTTTTTCTGAAGATTTCTCGAAGAGGGTAATGAATATTTATATACGACATCAAAAATGTCTGCTACTTTGTGATTTTTTTTCTCTTACCCAAGAAAAATGTGCGATGCGGAAGCATTCACTAATGATGTTTAATACTTGGAAATGAGATCAGGGCTCATTTGTTTGCTTACTTATTTCGTTACTAACTTGCTCTGTTGATGTAAATTGTTAGCCATGACCTCCATATGATTGAGTTTGAAGCTAGAACTCTCGCTTGCCAGTTGTCAATTTCACATGCAACAATGAGTCTATCAAAATCTGATCCTGAATATCTAGACGTGGGAAATTTCACTTTTTGTCATAAAAATGAACGAAAATAGCCATGTGCTACTCAAATTTTGTATGGAGTCGAGACAACTTTCCCAGAAAAATCCGAATCAATCTCAAGCTGTGCATGCCACTAAGGCCGCTTCATGTCTTTCCATCAATGCAGCGACGTAGCGGTGTCCTAGCAATTTCTTTGAACTGTCCAAAAGTATGAATGCATATAAATTTAGAGACGTAACAGTTTTCCTTATTTTAGTACTTGAAGCAAATGTCTTGAAAGTCAATTTTTGTGACAGCATTGATAATCATCCCCTCAAATCTATTCGCCAAATTTCCAACACAATACTTATTTTCCTCTTCAACAATCACATATATACAGTATACATATCAGCATTGTGATAAAATTCGCGTTAAATTTCTCATCACAATCTCTTCAAACCCAACGCATTCATTCAACATGCTTCGTGCCAGATGGAAAGTTCTTTTTTTATCACATACACAATATGAGAATCATGATGAAAAACTTTTTTTTACTATCTACACTTTAAACTTTCTATTCTATTCTATTTTATCAAATGAACCTTCTTCTTTGATTCTTCTTACATTCCTAACTTCCCTCAAGTATGTATGATAATATGCAGCATACACATGTGACAATAAAAATTGTTACTTAACAAAAAAAATAAGAAATGATAGATGATGTGCAGTTTTCTTCGTTACAATTTGATATGCTGTGGTGAATAAAAAAAAGAGGGTAAAATCCAACAAGAAGTAATAATTGAAGAACAAGATTGAATGTGAAGAAGGAGAGGATAGATTGTTGATGTGTGTACCTGAATGACCCAAATGTAAAATGTTTCGGAAGAAAAAACTTTTTATAATTCCATATTCCATCATTTTAGCCAAAACGAGAGTGTAACCAGTGATGAAGGTTGTATATTCATTTATTGCACCTTTACTTTTTATTATTTTCTGACCAGATAAGCAATATTTTTGATGAATTTAATGTGGAGTTGTTTGATAAATGGCGTACAGTGATTCTTTAGTCTATAGCATAGTTGACTTTGGGAGTCGGACTCCAGTGGAGGCGCCGCTCTTATTGGAGACCTGACTCTGGTCTACTAGATATGTTCTCTAGCTACAGCATGAAGAAGGATACCCCACGGAGTTTAAATTCCTCTAAACCTATTTATTAACACCAAATGGAAGCCGCCTTAATTTGGCAGCCATTCTTACTTACTTACTGGAACCAGCTCTTACTTGGAGCTTAGGTTAATACAAAATGTCTTCAATCACAACATCGCAAAGCTTTCAAATTCCTGTTTTGACATCTAACTGACAGCCTGATTAAACTTTGCCTTTGTGAAAAGTCACTCTTTTACAAGTATTTACCATTTGTTACTGTAATCCTTTCACATTCCTTGAAATTTTCATTTGAGTCCAATGTTTAAAATGTGATAAATCGAAAAAAAACGCAATCATACAGGGCATAAATATGAATAAATTTTTCTTCATACACGAAAGCAAATTAATCCTTATAGGCCTTTACACCTTTATGAGTGTGCGATAAAGAGACAAACGTCGCTAGGATCTATTAAGGACGTACTGCAGTTCAAGTGTCAAAGGCAACAACAGTTTTTTATTCTACGAAGGAATTCAAAAAAAATTAATATAAAGTTGTGTTTATTAATGGCGAAACACGCTTCAACATCAATGATCCATACTTTAAAAATCAATCAATCTCAACAACAAGATCTTTTTTTTTGTTTCAGAGGATATCGTCAAGAAAAAACATGACTGAGATAACTATAGTAATATTCATTTGCTTTAAAGGGCAGACGTGTGAATTTCAGTGCGCCAGCCAAAAAGATATTTTTGAAAGCTTTTCATTTTTTTCTGAAGACTTTCTCGAAGAAGGGTAATGAATATTTATATACGACAAAAATCAAAAATGTCGGAGAGTTGACTACTTTGTGATTTTTTTTCTTTACCCAAGAAAAATGATAATTGCGATGCGGAAGCGGAAACTAATGATGTTTAATTACTTGGAAATGAAATCAGGGCTCATTTGTTTGCTTACTTATTTCGTTACTAACTTGCTTTTGAAAATGAAAATTGTTAGCCATGACCTCCATATGATTGAGTTTGAAGCTAGAACTCTCGCTTGCCAGTTGTCAATTTCACATGCAACAATGAGTCTATCAAAATCTGATCCTGAATATCTAGACGTGGGAAATTTCACTTTTTGTCATAAAAATGAACGAAAATAGCCATCATCGTGCTACTCAAATTTTGTATGGAGTCGAGACAACTTTCCCAGAAAAAGTTCGAATCAATCTCAAGCTGTGTATGCCACCAAGGCCGCTTCATGTCTTTCCATCAATGCAGCGACGTAGCGGTGTCCTAGCAATTTCTTTGAACTGTCCAAAAGTAATGAATGCATATAAATCTAGAGACGTAACAGTTTTTTCTTATTTTAGTACTTGAAGCAAATGTCTTGAAAGTCAATTTTTGTGACAGCATTGATAATCATCCCCTCAAATCTATTCGCCAAATTTCCAACACAATACTTATTTTCCTCTTCAACAATCACATATATACAGTACTAACATATCAGCATTGTGATAAAATTCGCGTTAAATTTCTCATCACAATCTCTTCAAACCCAACGCATTCATTCAACATGCTTCGTGCTTGAGATGGAAAGTTCTTTTTTTTATCACATACACAATATGAGAATCATGATGAAAAACTTTTTTTTACTATCTACACTTTAAACTTTCTATTCTATTCTATTTTATCAAATGAACCTTCTTCTTTGATTCTTCTTACATTCCTAACTTCCCTCAAGTATGTATGATAATATGCAGCATACACATGTGACAATAAAAATTGTTACTTAACAAAAAAAATAAGAAATGATAGATGATGTGCAGTTTTCAAATCGTTACAATTTGATATGCTGTGGTGAATAAAAAAAAGAGGGTAAAATCCAACAAGAAGTAATAATTGAAGAACAAGATTGAATGTGAAGAAGGAGAGGATAGATTGTTGATGTGTGTACCTGAATGACCCAAATGTAAAATGTTTCGGAAGAAAAAACTTTTTATAATTCCATATTTCATCATTTTAGTCGACGAGAGTGTAACCAGTGATGAAGGTTGTATATTCATTTATTCGCACCTTTACTTTTTATTATTTTCTGACCAGATAAGCAATATTTTTGATGAATTTAAGCAGGATTCATTTATAAATGGCGTTCAGCTGATTCTTTAGTCTATAGCATAGTTGGCAGGACTTTGGGAGTTCGGACTCCAGTATAGGCGCCCTCTTATTGGTCTCCTGTCAACTCTGGTCTATAGATATGTTCTCTAGCTACACACATGAAGAAGAACACGTCACAGAGCTTTTAAAGCTTCTCTAAACCTCTTTTATTAACACAAAATGGAAGCCGCCTCTGTTTGGCGTTCATACTTACTAATTTACCACTTACTTGGAACCATGCGTAGACCTGGAGCCAAGGTTATTACAAAATGCCTATCATCTAACAGCTGGCACATGACAAAAATCTCCGTTTTGACATCTAACTGACATTCGTGCATTACTGTTCTACACTATATGGCTTGGCTTACATATGGCTGCCAAAAAAAAGTCATATCTTGAAGTTAAATATCTAAAGTTCGTCCAACGTCCTCTTATTGTTACATAACATCCAAACAACCCCTCAAGTATGAACATATTTCATACTGGTCAATCCAATGTTTCCCAGACTAAATTGATAATATCGATTCATCGTCTGAACGAAAAAACGCAATAGCATACAGGGCATAAAGAATGAATAAATCTTTTCATAAAAAATAATCTCCAGATATAAACAAAACGAAAGCAAATATTGAAAGGAGATAAAAAAAAAGGTTTCCACGCCTGAATAGACAGAAAAATTGTGGTTTTTCAAACTAATATTCAAGTTAAAGAGACGCTATTCAAGATAAAAGCTGAATTCTAGACCAAGAATAGAATAACAAATTATTAGGGTATGTATGTTGACTGCGGTTCCATTATATGTTAGGAATATGAATATGTGTAACGACAATAAATTTCTGGTAAGTTATTTAAAAAATTTCGTAAACATTACAGAAAAGTTTTAGCTCTTTTGTATGAGATTATTTAAGAGCTTTTGAAGTAAAATTGTACCGTCAAGATGATTTTAAGTGACGAAAAATATTTCTAAATCTCTTATCCTTACATTACTTCTTGAGGAGTTTCTTATCAGCTTTTTGAGGGGAGAAACTAGATATGCCAATAATCTCCAGAAATTTTGAGTTTAAAAGATACAGGGATAAAGTTTAAATTTATTCAATTAAAGATGCTTCGACACAGAAGTGTCGTCAAAAATTTGTTGATTACTAAAATCTCCCTACCACTGAATACGTCTCTGCTGTGATGAAGCAATCAAGCAATCTAATTTAATGTAATTTAATTTATACTGCCATTGATAAATTGGCAGTTCTCATATGTAATTTTCTATTACTTAAAATTATAACCGGATCCAATTCAAATCAAATTGTTTGCTTTTTGTGGGTTTATCGACTGACATTGCTTTTTGAGTATCTTAATAAAGCTTAAATTTAGCCCACAAGCTACGTCTTTGCATCTTCATTATGAACATGACAAATCTAACATTCATCGGTTTCGAATTCTAGGGTCTCAAGGTTTTCAAGCGCATATTTTACAATTACTCAAAATGCTGAGGGTTTAAACTATCTAACCTAAACTGCTGCTTCTCACAAGCTCTAATGCTATCGTGATGCCATCACCATCATTCCTCTCCCTCATTGAATTTTAAGCCATTTTTTCTGATGAGATGACGGGTTTTGTCTAAATATGATAACGGACATTTTGCTTTATTCCAACTCTGCACAGCTGAATGGCCCAGGGTTTATCAATACAATGTACTTAGCCACAATTTGTGCACATGTGTAGCGAATACACAAATCGAGTTGGTGTGGCTAGAAACAGCGAAAAAGCACCCGTATTCGACCAGACTTTAACGGGGATCGAACCCGGGTCGTTAGAATGATAGGCCGACACTCTAACAACTACGTCACTCCTAATTCAGATATTCCATAAATATGAAAAATTCATAACCTCAAAAAATATGAAAATAATATCAATAATCTTAAAGATTAATAGACACCCACACAAGAATTGAACGATAAGTTCAATGAAGGGAAATGGCAAACTAAATCTTCAAGGATTTTATCTCTAGAGATAAACAAAAAACTTGGCACTTAATTCCAATTTACTAACTTAATAATTCCTTACATTTTATGTGGGAATTATGGTCCATAAAATCCATTATGTATGAATGATGTGTGCACAAAAAATAGAGTATATGAAAATTTAAGGAAAAGTTTATAAGCATAATAGGTTTATTTACATTAGGAATTATAAGTATGCCATCGATTGTCTATTGATGCTGCTGTATATAGCAGAAAGTTTTATTGAAAAGTTTTAAATCGACCAAAACTTTGTGTTTTTCAATAAGCCAATAATGCTGATAAAAATAGAATTAAAGTATCATTAAATGATCATCAAACTGTTGAGGGAATTCATTATTATGATATTCGAGATCCAAACCATTATGAGTCCTCAATAATTTCCTTTATTTTATCGATAAAGTCGATGAGTTTTTATTACAATCATTTATTTCTGATATCATTCATATTTTTTTATTGAGATTTCCAGCATTAATGGTTATGGATACTGTAATTTCACTGGAATTAATGTTTTAATGATTTCAAAATGGAATTTAATAATTCAGGATTTAAACATTTAAATTGATTATTTTATAATGAATATTAACACAGCTTGTAAATTATGCAAAATAATTTGAAAAGTTTAGTTTAAGTGAATTTGTGTTTGGGCGGGAAGATTAAGTCCCGAGTGGAACAAATGAAAAAAGCTCTGCTTTGTCTAAAATTTCAGCTCCAAAAGCTTTTTAGCTTATAAGACTCCGCTAAATCTATCATATGACACCCACTTACTATTTATTAAAAGAGCCCTAAAAGCTCCGTGACTAAGCCTCCTACATTTGTGTCTCTCGGGAGTTAAACTCGTGAAAATTAAGAAAACTTTTATATTAAATCGGAATATTCTCTATCTATGACAACAGTCGTCATTATCTCTATAGCGATTGATTATGATAGTCGCTGACATTATCAATGTCAATGTCAATTTAATTTTGCTTTGGATTATTTAAATGAGATTGTTAATTGATATAAAATTAGTTCATTAACAGAATTCTAAGTACTGGGGATTAGCTCGATTGTTATCTTCTGGAGTTATACAAGCAGAATTTTTGTAGGCATGATTAAAAGTTTGTTATACGATTTTTCTATTGACGAACTTTGAAATATTGTTAACACCGTGTCGAGAAGACACTATACTTAAAACCAAGAAGCCTCCAATTGGCGAGAATGTCAGAGAGAGGTTCTTAGAGAAGGTTTACAATTTTTTATTTTGGACCCATATTTTGGTAAATGAGTCTGTTACAAAGCGTGTCGGAGGAGAAAAGGAAGGGTTAAAAATCTTCTTTTTAGCATTACGTAATTCCCGAAGGTTCTCCTGACAAGGTTAGGATCACGAAAGTTAGAGTTGAATTAAAACACTCGGTTTTGAGATACCACGGCCTCTTAAGTTTAGCAGTTTAATGACAAAAACTAAGAATCAAGCAATATGATATTAAAAAACAAATCGTGTATTTAAAATGAGAAGAAGATTATGAGCTGTTTACCTGAGCTTACACATACATAATATAGCTTTAAAAATTACTTATTATTAAGAATAAAATCGTTGAGCTTTAAGAGTTCTTGCAACATTGTCGCTCGATTTATCAGAAAGGATGAATAATAATACAGTAAGTATGATGCAATGGAAGAATATTTTTATGATGTATAATATCGATCACACACACTTTGTGTGCCTCAATTGAATTAACAGCTTAAAGTGATTTATTTCATATGTGTGAAGTCTTTAAAGTTAAGTTGATAGCTATTTCCATAATTTAAAAAAAAAATCAACCGCATAATTTTGTGATGTTTTGTCTCCCGTTTAGCATAATAAGCAAGAAGAAAACATATTCCGCAGTTTCAGTAATAAATCTTCATCTCTTTTTTTAAACATTCCGTATTGAATTTCATTTTACGCATTTTCACATTTTCAAGTATTAAATAAATATGCCAGAATTTATCTTGTTCAGTGCGTGCAACAAAAACCTCTTCCGATTGACGCTATGTAATTTTTCTGTAAAGCCAGGCAATTGCTGCGAAAAATAAAAAAAAAAGTATATAATTTTTAATACTCGAGCCCATTTTGTGGTTCGTAAGCTTTTAAATAATTCATTTAAATCCTTTACAGAATTTGTAAAATAATTCATTTATGAATTCAAATTATTTCATGAGTTATAAATTGAAAAGGATTTTTTATGCTCTGATGCTCTGATTGTTCAATTTTATTGTAATTAAGTTTTTAATTGTTTTATTCATAAATGTTTCAAATAATTAAGAGAAAAAAAAAATCATTCTGGTTAATTTCAAACAATGAAAAAGCTTTTAAAAATGGTTAGAGAAGCTTTGTGGTTAGCGTTCATCAGGAAAATTGAAACTTAATAATTATGCGACATTCAAATTTTTTAATAGAAATTATTGGTGGACTCTTATTAGAGAGAATTCATATCGTCCAAAAAGACAGATTTATGACGAGATTATTTATAGCACTGCCAGAGTTACATCTGGTGTATGATAAACCAACACTGGAGTTAATCAGCTTTAAGCTTGAATCAGAAGCGCAT
Organism: Chironomus tepperi; assembly: GCF_022539635.2. Lineage (NCBI taxonomy): Eukaryota > Metazoa > Arthropoda > Insecta > Diptera > Chironomidae > Chironomus > Chironomus tepperi. The sequence goes on from NW_027226222.1 coordinate 1,972,171, forward strand.
ACCAGCATTCAAAAGGGGGTTCTGGTGATCAATATTCTCCCATTCCCAATATTTTAGAAAAAAAAAATTCCTCAATTTGTCAGAATAATTAGGAATAAATCCCAAAACTAACCCCCAAATTTCTTTTGGGAAAGTTTTGTATTTTCCGATCAAAAATTTTTCCGATAAAGTTGTTTTCTCCACAAACCACATCCTCTCTCTCCCTTCAAAAAAATTCTGGCTTCGGTCCTGGATGCGTATTCTTAATTTTGCACAAAAAATAAATTTGCTAAGGCCTTTCGAGACTTAAAAATTATGTTCAACCCATCTCCCCAAGACACACACTTAATTATTGCGTACTTTAATCGAACCGTTCAGCGGTATGATGTGTTAAACAACATTTTGAAAGTGCTCAAAACCAGGTCACATAGCTAGAAATTTTACTTAGGACCACTACGGCGTTGCCACTGGCTCTAACAATTACGTTGTGCTGTTATGGATAGTACAGAAAAAAATCTGTTTAAATTCCAACCTAAATTTTTCTTATTTCCTTTAAATAGAACCTTAACTAAAGCTTTTTACAGCCTAAAAATATGTTAAAAATCTTAAATGATACTCTAACTTACTTCCCCTATTACTTCATATTTTTTAACAAATTAAATTTCACTTCCCTAGGATCATTTTTCATCTTTCTTAATTTTGTTTAAAGAAAAACATCACGTACGTTGAAATAGAACAGCTTCCAACAAAATCTAGGAAACTCATAAAAATAGGGATAATCTTCCTGTTTCGCGTTAGTCATGCTATAATAAAAATAATATTTTTACGCCATTTCATTACTTCACAGTTTGTTGAAAACAAAAGCTTCTCACGAAAATTCATGTGATAAAGGATTATGTTATTTTTTATGAGGCTTGTTCCGAGTAAATACACTGGAAATACACTTTAATATCACAACAATACAAAATTACAGATTTATTTTTAAAACTACCCTAGTTGTTACATGGCAAGTGTTTTTGAGCTTTTTTTGATTAAAATTAAGGAAGGAAAACAGTTGTTGAACATTCTCATAATCACAAAAAGTAGATTTTATATTTTTAATTGTTTGAAACCCTTTTCGTCCCCCCAACCACTCTCTATTCAATTTTCAATACCAAGCACAAAAGTATTGAGTTTCCCTTCTCAACTGAATGCGAAAAACAGTTTGTCTAAGTTTGACATTGGGCGGGTATATGAGAATATATATAGACATATATCAAAAAAGTTGAGTATCAAAACTTAATGAATTTAATCTTATGCCAATTAAATATGTAGGGAAGATAAAAGGCAATTTTTGGGGAACCGCAAACTTTGTTCAAGGGCTATGGAAAATAGTAAGTATGAAATTCTAGATGAAATATTCAGTCCATAATTTTCTATAATAATAATTGTAAATTTTTTGAAATGGGATAAAGTTTTCAATTCGAAAGGAATCATAGAAAATTAATGGCGAATGAAAAGGGGATATACTGTATGATTATGGGATATAAGTTATAAGATACTTATACTGATTTATGTATTTGTTGTTTATTTAAGTTAATGATATTTGTGTAGGAAGATCTCAAATTGAATAAGCTTCACAAATATCATAAAGTAAGCATTGAAAAGTATTAAATGGGGTTAGTCCACATATCACGAGATTTAAGGTTTCACCCAGAGCTCGAAGTCGAGCCGAGTCGACTCAAGTTGATTTCAAGTGTATCGAATTAAAGCTCTGGTTTCACCTAACTGAGATACATAAAATTGTGCCAAGTCATAAAGTCAGTATGAAAAAGTTTGAAGTGGAATTAGTACTTTTTCGTAGATAAGTCGACTCAACTCAACTTTATTCATCATGCATGTCGAGTTTCAGCTCTACAGCAAATATTTGTTTTCTTTTTCCAATACTTCAAAAGGAATTTTGAGTCACTTTACGCATCCCATCAGAGCCGCGATATCAGTCATCTTTTCCTTACTGTTCCACTACCTTTCCATGCAACCAAAATGTTCCATATGTATTATATTATCATTTCCAAGAAATATCAATGTATTACTTATGGACCATTTTGGTTAAATTTGGTTTTGGCTTACTAATCGGTTAAACTGTCGAAAATCCGGTTCAAGGCCGGCGTGACTCTAACTCTGTGCCAGATTCAGTTTGATTCCGACATCATCCAGTTTTGATTCGACGCTTTTGCCAATGTGATTTTCGGTTCCAGTATGACTCAAGCATTTTGTCAGATTTCAACCGAATCCAGCACCATTCTAGAGTCATAACATCCTGGTGCCGGATTTCGGATCGATCAAATGACTAGTGCTTTTCGGGATAAAACTCGAAGTCCACTTGAGTTCATTCAAAAACCAAATCGACCCCAACCTCAGCTTTGCCATAGACATGATTAATGAATGACACAAACAAGTATATAAGATCAAAGCAACAAAAAAATAAAGTTACCAGAACTACAACCCGTAAATGAAACTTCATGGAACGTGCAAAAAATAGAAATTCCTTGTTATTAATCCAATAAATTTTCTATTCTATGGAATTGATAAGTATTAGGGTGAAAAAAGGTGTTTATAAGCTCTTTATTATACCAAAACTGAATAACAATTTCAATCATTTTTCTACTCCTGTTATTTACTTGTACACTTCCGTAGAAAGAGTAAAGATTACTTATTATAAGAGGATTACGTCTTTGTTAATCGAACGGAAGTGAAAGTAGGAAAGGAATACCTAGACGTTGAGTTATTGATTCCTTACTATTATTTATTCAATGATTATGTAAAGTAAAGAGTACGTACAGCGTGTTAAACGTTCCCTCGTGTAATCTCCTCTTCTTCTTTCCTCGCATTCGTGAAGATTTATATTTACCAGACCATAGTTGCTATGGCCAACGAGTGAAAATATTTGCACAAAAACATTCGAAAGTGAAAGCATGCGTTGGAATAAAATTAAAATTAATCGCATTTTCATTTCAAGGGCTTTCTTACTGAAAAGTTATTGCGGTTCGCAAAAAGTCATTCTTTAATTTCCATGAATTTCTTATTTTTCCTTACGAAACCCACAGACAACTTAAGCACTTGTAAGAATTACGATAAGACTTCTTCAAACAATCTCATTTATCCACGCAGCGAGAGAGACAAAACCCCAAAATTGAATGATATTGTTTTTGTATCATCAGACAGATTGAATCGTGTTGTGTCATTTTTTAGACAGATTGAATATTTTATGTACAATGACTTTATTGACAACAATAGCACAATTTCATATTTTTTGCTTTAATGTTGTGATATAACTTGACAATTTATATTTATTGTTAGGTTCTTATTAAAGGAAGTACTAGAATAATGCCCCACAAAGCATGGGGCCACTAATCCTAACAGACAATAAGCATACTCACCTAAATGAGCGTGCTAATGAGTGTCCTCAATCGATATAATCGAGCAAGCTCAATTTTGTGAGGATGATCCTATTCGACTCGGATAATCGATCCAAAATCCGGCTTTTACTTACTTAATAGAACTATGATTCGACTTGGAGCCAGGGTTATTACAAAACGCTTTCCATCTGACTCTATTGATGGCCACGTCCCAATGCTTGTAAAAATTCTCTGTTTTCAAAAATCCAGCACCAGTTCGCCGTAACTTTGGCATGGTATCGGATTCAAACAGAATTCGAATCAACATCAATCCAGAGCTATGCCGGTGTAGGCTTGGTGTAGGCTCGAATTTATCATGGATTTGTGCTGAAAGCGGGGACGGGCGGAAGGGACCATCGGCGAAATGTGATAATCTAGAGAAGTGGTCATCAATGGAAGATGGCAACCTGTAGAAAGAGCCATCGATAGAAGGTGGCAATCTACGGAAAGGTTCATCGAAGGAGGGTAGCAACCTGCGGTAGGGTACATCGATGGAAGGTGGCAACATATGGATAGAACCACATGCGAAAGCCTTAAATCGACTCGATTTAACCGATTATTTCCCCTTCCATGTCAACTCTGCATGAGTGTTTATGGAAAGGAGTACGAGTTATAAAATCCGGATTCGCAAACAGAATATTCATGATTATATTATGCTCAATTCAATTTGGCAAATAAGAGAAATTGAAAGAGTCGTGCTTTAAAGAGATTTGCATATCTTCCAATAAAAAATTATGATAACATTAGATTGATTATGCATAAACTAACATACACTTGAATAACGTTAGCATAGAAATAAGAAAAGGATTTCTTTATGCTCAGAAGCTTAGCTTTGTCATGCACACCATGCTACTCATGCACACCATGTTCTATGCAAAACACTTTTAGCGATAATTGACGTATTATTTATGAAGTTAAGCCTTATGAATTTCCGTTCACCATATTATGTTTTGATCACAATGGAGGTAATTCCAATAATAGTTCATTGTTGTACTGGCTTCATTCATGTTTACCATCTACAACTTCGTATTTCTATGCTCGATACAAAAAAGTGTTTAGTTCGCTCGACTAGAAGCCAATTTCTAATTCATTTTCAATATTACTAATTTATACGGAATAACACAGTTCAGTACAGATTGGTATTGTATCAACAACTACCAATTACTCTATAGAGAAACTATTTGAAAATTAATTTTCTATCGTAAAGTTCTATCATCAATTAAATTGTTCAAGCTTTGGATATCCTTTTGATTTATGCTGTTAGAAAGTTTTCATTATTTGGACAATTTATCAATTTTATCATGACATTTGAAAAGTTTAATTATTAGCTCTAGATCAGTGCTGTTCAAATTATGTGATGTGACACACTAGTGTAGAGGTAGGCAACCTATGTGTCGCGGCACACTAGTGTGCTCCAAATATCGAATGCTGTGTCCAGTTTCAGAAGAATCTTATCATCAAGGTGTGTCGCTAAAAATAAAGATGGTCCAAGACTGCACTAGTTTGACGTAGAGCAAGCTAAAAATAGGTTAAATTTTAGAAAATATAAATTTCTTACCAAAAACCTCAATTAAAGTTGTCAAAAACTTAAGAAAAATTCTCAAGAAATATATTTTTAGTATTTTGGAAGTGATACTGACACATATCTCCGTATAGTTTTCAAAACTTCCAATATCATCCATTTCACCATTTAATGATAAACATCCATAGCATCTACTATATCATTCATATCTCGTAGTATGAAGGAGTAGATTGCTAAACCTAAAAAGGACAGTGAATGACGTTTGCAAATTACGTTCATTACACCATAACATTTCTTACCATCGCAAATACAGCTTTATTTTTATAGAGTTTCCTCTAAAGAAATCTCGTTCTGAGTGTTGGACGCAATTAGCCCGAATCTACAACTTGATATAATGTAGGCAGTTAGTAACTAGTCCTTAGGTTGAAACATTCCGGAGAAAATGTCATTTGTAGATACATCGTAGGTCTAGTTAAATATAAGACATTATATCAAGTTGTCCATTCAAGAAAGGTTTGAGTCTTAAAACTATCAACACCTGTTGGAATGGAATTCCTGGAATGTTTCTATCAACAAGAATGCAGTAATAAGGGAGATATAGAAAATGCATTGTTTATATACGGTACTTTGCCATATAGTCGTATAACCCCTGAATGCTCAGTGGTCACGGATCACAATTGATCTGTACTGCCAGCATCCGACTAAAAATCATTTAACGGTGGATTCGAGTCCCATTTGAGATAAATTATTCAGAATCATACCTTTTTCTGTTAGATCAACAGAACCTTTGACTTCTTCTCATTTTGTGTTTGTTAAATACTGCGTTTCCTGCTCATCACCAACACAAGATGTTTATCCACGTCTATATTAACTTGATGTACTCAACATTGTTGTGCAGCTCACTCGTTCTCGTTAAAACATATTGAAAACAGAATTCAGATTCATTCAAATTACTTTATTAATTCATCCTGACCTAAGCAACTATTAATTTATGTAAAACTGGACAAAATACAGCTCAAAACTAGAACTGTTGTTAGTGAATAAATTTACCATTTAAAGCGAGTGAATCACTTTCAAACTAACTTTATGACCTATTTTGTATGATGAAAATTCATTTGTATTACTTCACTACACTTAAATGCTGCAATAAAAAGTTTTAGTATCAGTTATCGAGCAATTTGTATGGTAACGAAACATCCATGAATATTACGAGATATACATGCACATATTGAAATCGACAGATATAAAGATAAAATAAAAATTTATACAAGACTTACTTTTTTTTATGTAGCATAAAGTCGAGGAGAAGCTTCAACCCTTATCACATTACTGTTTCCTTTCTTAAAGGAAGCGAAAAATTGTGTTCATATTTTTGAAATAATTTTACAAGAGGAACAAGAAACAATTTTTTATTTCTTAATGCTACAAGCTTGATGGTTATGTATGGTTGATATTACTCATACTTACTACATATTACTGTACTGAGATGTTCCTAGATCCGCAGTCCGAGCAATACAATGAATCACGACACCGTCAGAGCAACTTGGCGTTTTACTGTTAATAAGGCCGACGTGGATGTGCTTTAAAGAACAGATTGTGCTGGTCGGGTAGAATGGCACTCAATATCAGGAAGTAACGGCAAGCGAGAAAGAAAAATGTGATATTGAAATTGATATCTATCAGATGCATATTTTCCAGGTATTATGAGTTGATGCTATAGAGAAGTAACGTTAGATACAGCTGCGGAAACTACTTCATGTTATTTCAATTTCAAATTTTTAAGTATTCAGCATATGTAAATACATAGTTCGGATAGTTTATTGTTCACCACTGAACAGAGCTTTAAGTCGACTACCACTAAGTCATACACACAGAACGAAGTCATGGCCTTGAAAAACAGCATCTATTATTGGATCAAAACATACAGATGTGAATTTTCATATCAAAACATTATAACCTCAATTTATGAATGGGATATAAAATGTCAGTTCCTTAATTTCCATTGACTCATGGATTTATTTGAGTATTATGAAAATTCTCAGCAGGACAAAAGATATTATGACTAGCTATTTATGCTGTAAACAATATTTTTCTTATGAACACAATAGAAACTTCACCTAGACCTGATTTCAGATATGCAAATGATCCTAACAAAGCTCATGACCCCAAACGTATATTTACTATAATAAAATTCTCATTTCTACGTTTTCCTTCTTCGAAATCTGCCGAAAAGTAAACAAATACGTTTATCTTTTGTCTGAAAATGCCAATTTATGGATGTGGCGTGACCAACAGAGAACAGAGACAATAAGAATGTGTAATGTCTCGTTGCTTTTTCAGTAATAATTCTTCTTAGTTCGTCCTGACCCACTAAATGATGTAATTTATCCCTTCATCTAACAAAATCATCCGAAAGCGAAGCTTATGGAGCATGTTATGAAAAATGTAGCAGCCTTTTTTCATTTCCATCAAGTCTGTTCAGGTACTTGCTTCTTTTTATTTGGAATATTTTGAGGATGAAAAATTATAGATTACACAGTTATGGTTAATGTATGCATTCAGTTGCTGTAATATTTTTTCTACCCTTCCGTACTTCAAAAGTCTGTGCTTTAGTACATTAAAGCACAGCTTAAAGATTTCATTTAGAAATATGTTGGAAATATGAATATCAAAGAATTCAAGCTCTGAACTAATACTGAATGATGTTGTAGAAAACAATTTTTGTTTTGATTCCATTGAACAGGTTTTATTTGCCTTTTGATTCTAAAGGTATATATGGAATCAGGAATAAGTTCCTTGACATATCCATGGAGATGAATCCCGAGTGATACAGTATTTTCGGTTAGGCGTCACTTCTTTGCCGGTTTAATATGGAGATGCACTGTGGCCGGCGGTATTTCTCTGGTGCAAATACGTCGGTGGAACTGAAGGATGGACTGGAATGATGCACCTACACCATTAGAGTACCAATACCGTACCATCGCAAAACACTTCTAGTGCATCATTGGTACAGAACAGGTATTCCATTGAATCGTACCAGTAGTGTAACTATGTCTTATCGTAGCTTGCTGTGTCATACCGTACAACTAATTTTGAAATTCACTGCATTGTGCTGTTCGGGACAATTTATTTGATTCATGACAAGTTGTCTTTGATAATACTATTAACTGGAAACTTTTTATTTCGAATAAAAATTAAATCTGTCTGACTTTCAGTCTGATGCAATCATTCTAGTCATTTTCACATTAAATCAATTTTCACTGAATTCTTCATAATATTTTAAAGACAGTCTGTAACAATAATCAAACTTCTTCATTCCCAACTTTATTAATAATAGCATTGAACCATTGATATCCGTTATGAAATTATATTTTATTATTTGTACTACAAATAACGTTAAGAAAAGATAATGAAAAAGTTCATGAGAATATAAAGAAGAATGTTATCGTATGGCCATTCCTACCTGTTTTGTGAAAGAGAATAATAAGATGTTTCATTCGTAATACATATCTTACTGAAACTTTTTCTTCTGATAATTTCCTCGTGAATAAAAGTCTCTTCAATGTTTTTGGAGATACGTTGAATATTCTTTAATTCTGAATATTTCTGATGACTTTTAAAGCTTGTTCTACTTGTTCGACTTCTTTTCGCTTTATCTTACGCAAGCACTCCCATTATCACTTATGGATCATTTAGTTCACTAGTCTGAGTGAATAAAAATGATATTGTGGGAAAATTTCTATAAGCTTCACACTAGCTGGCAACTAAAATTGCCTTTTGTATGAATTATTAAACAGTAATTCAATTTAAATGATTTTGTTGGGAACGATTGCCTATAACTATTAACACACAAGTTGCAGTAACATTGTAATATCCAATTTCAAGTTAATTGCTTGAGGACTCAATTAAACCTAATCTTCTATATCAAATTTAATTCAAGTTTATTTTCAATCATGATTTAATGTCAAGAATTGTATGTTATAAATTTGGAAGTAGCCTACGTAATAGATCTAAACAAAACGATTAGAGATAAGACAACAGTACTTATTTATTCATAAATTAAATTAGGAACTTCCTAAATAATTTAAATAAAGATTATGTTTATTCTTCGAAGTTGAAATACAGACTAAAATATTTATATGAAGGGGCCTACAACTATAAAAGGGGAAAATCAACTGATTGGAGTTGCAAATATAATTTGAATTTTAAACGACAGTTGAGTTATATTTTAAGAATTTTTGGAAACTAGACATTTACTCGAAATTTATCAGGACAGATAAGAATGCTTGAGTCATGGTTATTACCAGATCTTGATGTCGTCTCGAATTTTATTAAAATACTAACCTGTTTTGTGCGACGAGTTACAAAAGACAACATAGTAAATGATCTCTTCTCCTCCATAGCATACATCATAAATCAATATCCGGACACTTAGTAACTGTAATCATATTCTTATATAAACCTTAAGAATCCAAACGTCATTTAGTCGTTCAATATGAAGTAACCTTTAATTTTTATTCTCTAGATGCTAGACATCACAACTTAATAGACCCTATAACGATATAAGAATTCCAATTAACTTGATTCCATGTATCTAACGAATCTAACGGATCAAAAAGAATAAATACATGTATTTACGATAGAGCAGATTTATTTGTATACTTGGAAAAAAGAAAAACAAGAATCCATATATTCAGCAGGTAGAGATTGCAGCAATGTTAAGTTGAAGCGTAAAAGAAAATTATCAGTCTGTGGCGTAGATGCTCTTAGTATACAAATCGTGATTTGATTATCGATACAATTCAATTATCTCTATTTGAGCATCACATTATTGCTATTTAATCCGTAACACGAGCATCAAGCTTTCTCACTCAATCAGAAAATGTTAAAATTAAGGGACATTACGTTGCAAGAATCATAAGACGCTATAAATCAAACTTAACAACAACAGTTGACCTGTAACATTTACTGAGATCAATCCATAGTCTATATAAGAGTCATCTGTACAATAAACAAGCAAAAAGTGCCAAATAAACGTTTAATGACTATGCTTTATAGCAAATATGTGTGTGTCTGTGTACGTGAGTGATATAATATTCTGAAATACTTTTTATGACCGTAAAGATGACTATCTTTATTGAGCATTTTCCGAGTAGGACTAATATTATTACTGTAAGAAGTCAGAGACAATGTTATATTGTGTCTAACCTCAACTTGACAATACCAAAAATTGTCTCGGATCCTAAAACTTTAATGTACCGAAAAATATATATCAACACCCATATATAAAAAAGTAAATGTTTTTGATGTCTTTGCTGTAAAAGCAGCAACCCAGCTCCCACAAGAACTTTTTTTATCCCAAACAAAACTTCTATTCGGTCACAATGCAGCACCCTTGTGACAATAACATCCAACTTGAGGGCAAAACTTTCGTTAAACTCGCCTGATGATTCTTTTTTGTTCTCTCTGTTGCTCCAATTTGAGTCAATTACACTGGATACAGTTTACTAGATGCTGAAATATGATATTATTATTCACTCTATTCTTTATCTGTCATTTCCGTTCATTCTATTGTATATTTTTATTTTATTTGTTGTAGGGATTTATGATATACAAAAAAAGGGCGCAAAGCACGAATGAGAGATATAGAACAACAACAAAAAATTATTACAGCTATTCAGATATTTACGCTTGTGTGTATTTCCAAGCTATGTATACGAAATAATTTGTATTATCACCAATCTCAAAAGAACAGCTTCTTAAGGATCATTTTCTTTAACAGTCGTGCTGTTCTCAGTTCATTCATTCATAATAAAATGTATTGATTTATGCTGAACTAGATAATTGAATGATAATTTAAGGTGTTGTTCAACTTTGTTTTTTTTTTATAAAAGCTTTTGGTTCCGACATCTGCAAATTATCTATCTTGTTATCAACATAATTTTGCTTTTGGTAATTATCGTGTTCCATTTTGCTTCAAGCTATTTTATTCACTAATCTTTAATTTTATGGATTTAGCATTTAGATTCCAATTTTATTGAATAAGCTCGTAGCATTAAGAGCAATTAGGAATGTTGCAAAACTGATAATGAATTTGAACTATAGACATTAAACTTTCTATTTGTTTCGTATCATCTGGTAATTTGAAGAATTTTAAAGCTTTCTGATTAGCATGCCAAGGGGTCGTTCACTTATTATGTTCGTATTTTAGAGGAGATGATGGTTTGAGTTTGTATGACAATGAGATTGTGACTAAAAGTGAACTGGTCGTTAAAAGATCTTGGTTATTGTCCATAGCAAACGCTTCAGACTGGTGAATTCCAAATGCAACCCAAGCGAAACAAAGTAAGAAATGAAGTCGACAACCAGAACACCGTGTTCGTTAATGCACCGTTATGTCGCCGTATTAATTACCTGTCGACCACGTGGTTTTCAATTCCTTTCCGCATTGTGCCGTTCGGGCATAGATTTAAAGTTCCATTGGGCTTCCTAACAGATCCTTGTGTCGCACCGGAAAGTACCACATTGAATATGTCGATTGCCTTTTTATTTATAAGCTTATCAGGCGTCCCTTTGATCTGCCTATTCAGACTACTTTAATTTAAAGGAGCAGTTAGGAAGTCTGGAGTCTGTTCATAACATGTTTACTCCAAATTTACTATAAGAAGCCTTGTTTACTTCGATTTATTACACTCTTTTTAATCTAAAAAACATGGAATTGTTGAATCTTTGTTGATTCTTTTCACTATGCCAGCATTCCTATATATCGAATTAACTCCCGCAATTCTCCTATATTTAAATAAGTGTTCAGGATACTCTATTATACTTAACAACAGCAATAACCATAACATCTTAAAAATAAATATGTGCCGCCCTAATTCAATCTCTAAACATCGGCATCTTTAATCATGGATTAAATTCTCTTTAACGAAATATAAAGACTATAAGTATAAAGGAAATTAGTCGAGTCAAAGGAGCTGTTAATTACAAGGCATTAATTTCAAAAGACACGTTTCTAAATGATATTTAGAATTTTTTTGTACTTTGTATACCAACCTTCCAACCCTAAAAAAATAAATACTTATTATCAAGGGAAAAGGAAGAGGTGCAAAAGTTGTGGAATGAGAAGCTATTTTCATTCCTTATGAAGCAATTTTTTACCAAAGAGATGTTAAGAAATTGGTAAGAAAAATTTAATTACGCGCAATTTTTAAAAGAATTTTGTTATTTTGAAGCAACAAAAAAAATAAGAAGTTCTATAGATCAAGGCAATTTTGCGTAACTGAACATGTAGAGGAAGTAAACAAATTTTAATTTGGAATAAATTACATTACATCAAAGCATAATTGAATGTGAAAGAATTTATGATTTGTAATTAATGAAATTTCCATTTTTAGAACCGATAAAAATTGGCAAAACATAATTTGAATTTAAAATGTTCGTTATTTTTTCAAATTTTTTAAAACATTCTTTAAATTGACAAAGTTTTTGAATGAACATTCATTTTTATTCAGAACGTATGTAGGCTATTTCCGTTGTTATTTTGTCAACCCACATTACAACAAGAAATAATCCAAATGCTGGCCATTTAAAGGAATTCAAAGCGGATAAGCAATCACATTTTTTGCCTCAAAATCCGTAAAATAAGAAGATTTTTAATTGACATTACAAGACTAATCTAGAAAAATCTCCAATTTAATTAAAATATAAAATCAAAAGAAACTCTCAAAGAGACATTTTCAAGAGTTTTGCTAATCTTTTCATTCAAGCACTTCCATAAGAATTGTGATTTTTGAGGAAAAAAAACTTAAAATAATTACATGTTTGAGTAGTTGTAGAAAAAGAGGATGTTCTACCTACAAAGGGTAATAAAAAGTTTTAATTCATAAAACTCAATTATCATCGTATTTAAGGAATCAAAGAATTAAGCAAGTCAAGCATGATTTTAGCGCAATTTTTTAATAAGCTACAGACTTTGTTCTTCTTTTTGGACTTCTATTTATGAATAAAGCTCTCCAAAAGAACCAGAGTTGGCAATCGACTGTTTACGGTCATCTTTTGTCTTCTATCATCAGCAGTCAATGGCGATCGACCGACATCCGTTGCAGGTGTCATTTCTAGTGCAATCAACACTAATGACACCTGACACTGACGTCAGCCGGTCGTTATTGACTGTCGATGGTAGTTGATATTCAACGGGATTTTTCCGGTCGCTTCGTCCAATTGCCAACTCTGAAAATAACAGAACTGCTATTTTTTTAAAATCTGTCCTTAACACAATCTCTAATTTTCTTTCTTGTCATTTCTAGGGTTTTATATTTCGTGTTGTTCGAGGACCATTCGTAGAAGAGTTCCATCAATGCGTTACATTCGGTTTTTATACAGCTGTATGGCAGGTAAGCTAAAGTGTATTAATTCAACTGTTCATTTTTGCCCGATCATCACAAATAATTCATAGCAACCATGCCCCAGCAATACCTGTGAAAATGATCAGCTATGGAACTTTTAGGCTCCACTAAAACTCTTTTATCAACACCAAATGAGAGCCACCTCCACATGGCTTCCCCATGGTTTGACGTCGCAATAGCTTCCAAAAAAAACTGGAGCTTCTATTTGGTGTTTATAAAAGAAGTTTAACCTAGGCTTATAAGCTCTGTAGCTGAGCTTTCTTCATCAAGTTTTGGATGTAGCTACCATATGGCAACTTTCATGTTAGCTGTCATAAAAATGGCCAAGATACCATTTGACTGTCATGAAAATCTTGTGCCGATCGAGTAGCAAGTCGTTTCCAATTACATAGAATTTTTAACTTTTTAATTTATCCGTGAATCTGCTACGACGTCAATCAGAAAACTCCTATTATACAGAAACTCCTCTCATTCCTTTTGTTTTGAAAAATAAAAGCTTGTTGCTGCTGTATCTTAATTAAAGTTTACTGTATAATATAGGGAAATTAAATATAGACAAGAGTCAGGATCTAGTTCGTGGGAAAAAATTTGTTTTGCGAATAAGAAACTGCTGTAACTTTTCATAATTCATAACTTTCCGACTCAATTTTTCTTGTGAATTTAATGCTTGCTTAGCTTCCACGAAGAGTGAAGAAAATTTTCTGAATTTCATTAAATCAATTGAAAAGTTTTTCTTCAATTTCTGCACGAATATTTTTCTGACTTGAATAATTTTGCTCAATTCCGATAATTAAAATTTTACTTTCTTCTTAATGACTTGAACACATAACAAAATTCGTGTCATAGCTTTTCATTTCGACTCAAAAGCAAAAATTCAAATTTCATCCAATGGAAATGATTCAAAAGCTATTAATACGTAAATGAAAAAAATCTTTTGCAGCTTTTAGTCGAGATCAAGAAGAAGTTGCGCTTTAGGCTAAGATACATCATCATCATATCCAAAAAGTTAACAAGACAGCCATTTAATATTCACTTCAACGCTTAAGATTCATAACTTCAAGATGGTATAAGATTTATCAGCAGCAACTCAGAATTTACAAAGAATCAGCTGCAAAATCTTTAAGAATTAAAACTGATCACCTTACACTCACCTTTGCTCCTTCAAATGACCTGGTGATGTCACAAACAGATTGTGCTTTTAAGTTATCATAAACAGGACAAGAAGTAAACGATGCTGACAATCCTTTCATGTTTTTTAACCCTTCTAAGATGATACCTCTTTTGATCGTTTACAATTTAAAATTTCTGATCCTTCAAAATATCTTTTTGAAGTTTCTTGTGATATTTTTATTCGCGGTGTTTCCAATGTCACTTGAATGAGAGTTCATAGATTCTTACAGCAATATTCTTCAGACATTCAAAACATGGTGCAAATTTATTTTTAACTTGCTTATTAAGGTTCAAGCAGATAACGCGGTTTATGAATTCAAAGTTCTTGAGACTATAAAGTTGAACATGATCTAAGAATGTATTTTTCTTAAATATCTTACTAGATTATTGTCAAAACTTTTTTTAAGCCACAGCACACTTTGGTTGCTAACAAAAATGTTTTACAGCACACTAATAAGTTCAAAATACTTAAAGAATAGTTTAGAATCTTAAGGAATTGATGATTAAATTGAGAAAATTTAATCAAAAATATGAAATTTTCTCAAAAACAAACTTTTGCTGTATTTTTTAAGTTTTTTTCGCGCTTGTTCTACCGTAGATTATTATGCTGCAGTACACAGTTTTGACAACTGAGCAAAAGATTAACGAGCAAACAAATAATAATTTTAACTAATATTTTCCTTTTCCAAGACCAAGGGGTCTAAAACTACGAATTCGCTCCATTCAGGAAAATAACAATGAATTTGCTTTAAATTTAAATTTAAACTGTAATTTGACAGTTATTTAAGAAAAACGTTATTTAATCCTAGACATCAACCATTTGCAGACTTTAATAAATTGCAGCAATTCCCTCCCATTAATGATTTATGTCATTCACTTTTTTTTCCACAACGTTAGTTATATTGAAAAAAATATACAAAAACAAAGAGCAAAGAAGTTGGAAACAATAAGAAAAAGTTGTAATTTATCATTTTGTTATGAAGCGGAATGTCACATCTCCCTTTTTTCTTCGTTTTTTGTCGAACATGAATAAAGAAATTTCATGAATAATTTTAAATTTTTCAAAGCTTGAGTTGACTTTTTTCTAAAAAAAAAATTAAAATGTTCCGTTTATTCAAATTGAAAGAAGTTCCTTAGACTAAACAAAAGTGAGGAATAAGAAGAAATTTAAAGTCAACTTAATTCTATATCCATCACCAAGAGACAGACAGAATTTTAAATTAATTAATAAAAAATAATTTCATTGTGATGCTTCAAAGATATTCAAAATACTTCGTGAGTGCAAAAACCATAGCTTTATATTGTTTTGTTAGCGTCTAAATAAAATTATGAAAATTTAATTAAGAAAATAATGTGATATACCCATGTTGTTCCTTCCATAGCTGCTTAGTGTGTATCTTTTGAACTTTTTTCATAAGCTTGAAGATTTTAGGTTGTTGATCTCTTGCTAGTTTTGTGACTGTTCTCCTTTGTGTCTATTTTTACTGTTTAAAGGACCATTCAGTAACGTATAATTGAGAATCTTTGATCCACTACCCCCTCTTAATTCATGTGAATACCCGAAAGACATAAATGAAAATGGCACGTGGAAACCTCGTGGGCTGCTTAACTCTCAGTCATTGAAGAATCGTTGACGTAAAGCAGTTCTCGTAAAGTTAAGATTTAAAGCTTTTGGCTATTCAGACCATTAAGATCTAGCGCTATGCTAGGGCGTTTCAGAGTTTAAAATTGTTAAATAATTCCAATCTGTTCATCAGTGGTTACCAAACAAATACCATGAAAAATGTTTGATCCTCCGGAACATTCAAGATTCATACAAAACTAGGGTTCGTCCAAGAATTGCAATCCTGCATTTTTGGACAAATCCTTGCCTCATTATTTTCAATTCCTTATAATTCCAATTAATTAATGTTTATTTACATTTTTTCTTTCCATGAACCCATCAGGAGCAACTTTACACATGCTTTACGCTGGTGTTTATGTTCATAATACCACTTTTAATACTAGTATCGAGCTATATATCAACATTTCGTACAATTTCAAGTAAATATAAAATTACTAAAAAATTCATTAATTTTTAGACTGAACTTATTGTTAAATCATGCTTAAAATAGACTATTATGACTCTGTTAAAACAGGTAGCGAGCGAGTGTTCAAATTAGAGGCCACAATACATACAGACCACATACGACGAAGTGATTCTAATCGACAAAAATTAATCCATAAAGCGAAAATGAAATCGCTAAGGATATCGGTTGTGATTGTTGCAGCATTTATTATATGTTGGACTCCATACTATGCAATGATGCTCATATTTATGTTTATGAATCCAGATGAAAGGCTTAGTGAGGATTTACAGAATGGAATTTTCTTCTTTGGAATGTCAAATTCACTTATAAATCCAATTATTTATGGAGCTTTCCAATATCAGCCCATAAAGAAAAGACGACAATACTTAAAACGAAGGTAAATAGATTCGATATTACGATATTATATAATAAATTATTATAGAACTGTCCTTTACCACTCTAGAGATGGTTCAATTTTACATCGAAGCCTCTCAACGAATGCAACAGTAAGTATGCTTGAGAATTTAATTAAGTTAACATAAAGGAATTTTTCATATTAAATTTTTATATTCTTATTCCAATTTTGTCTGTAGACTGTCAGAAATTTGAACAACTTGAATACTGTGACGCATAAGTATTCAGTCAACTCACATGAATCATACTCTCATGAATACCCAAAAGTGCAAAATATAGAAGAAGAAATATCACTGATGAGTTTAGAGAAGGATTTGAAGACATTGGAGGAGCAAAATATAGCATTGCGTAGAAAAAAAAAGTTCTCCGAACAATTGACGAGAATTTTTAAGAAAAGACGTCCACATAAATATAGAAAATGATCGAATATTTATTTTTTGTACACGGACTCTTCTGTACGTTCTTTGGAACAAATTGAGAAATATGGATAAAACTGTATTTTTAGTAAATGTCAAATAAGATTATGATGTTGTGATTGTAAATTTAAAAATAAACGGAATCATATCCGGGAAATATTTTTAAAAAAATTTGCACATTCTTTTCATTTCTTCCAGAAAATTGATCTTTAAGTTTCATCCACGTGTTGACTTTTTCTAACGTTTTTTTTGAAATTGAAAACCTTTCAATGTTGTATTGTTCACAAGGGGTAGGAAAATTTTCGTTCAGTTTTTAACGGTCAGTTGAAATTTGAATTCAAATGTGTCCGCTAGAAAAATAAATCGAATTTTTCACATTAAATAGCTAATGATTCTCACCGGTAATGATTCCATTCTATATTCTACAACATCAGAAATAAACCTTACATTAATTAAACTTGATGTCTTTCTGATAAAAACGATTTTCATTTTTAACACAAAAAATAACGGTTGATAAAAATTCAAAAATTTTTGCAAAAGCAGTGAGACAAAAGCGTTGAAATTTTGATCAACAAAACATTTTTCCGAAAAATAAAATATTATTTTTACTCGAGAAATACGGCCATAACTCGACAAATAGATGACTACCTTCGAAATTCCGCTCAGAGACACCGATGAGGTAAGTTAATAAGTGTAGAAAACGTTGTAAAACTCTGAAAATTTCATTAAATAATATTCCACGAATAAATTTCAAAATTGCAACATTTTTTACTTAAAATAACTAATTTTGCTGTCATTTTCAGGTGATCGAGTTGGATATTGAGAACTTACCAGAAGGAGATGAAATTCTAAACATTTTAAGTCACGAACGATCGGCATTGAATATTTGGGTTAATGTTGCTGTAAGTTGCGAATTTTATGATCCAGACATATTGTTTTACAATACTGCTAATTTTCTTGTAGATTGAGTATTATAAGCAAGGCAAGAAAGATGTCTTCCTCAAAGTGCTCGATTCAGCAAGGCAAGAAGCCTTTCAAGACTATCGTGATTATGAAAAAGACCATATGCGAGTTATTGACAGTTTGGGTGCTTATTATGTACAAGAAGCAAATCGAGAGAAGAATAAGGACAAGAAACGTGAATTGTTTCTCAAAGCAACACAACTTTACGCAACTGGTGACAAAATTATTATGTATGATCAAAATCACTTGCTTGGAAGAGCCTATTTCTGTTTGTTGGAAGGAGATAAGATGGAACAAGCTGATAATCAGTTTAATTTCGTATTGAATCAATCACCAAACAATATTCCAGCATTATTGGGTAAAGCTTGTCTCTCATTTAACAAGAAAGATTATCGTGGTGCATTAGCATTCTACAAAAAAGCTCTTCGTACAAATCCAAAATGTCCAGCTGTTGTTCGATTGGGTATGGGACATTGCTTCTTAAAATTGAACAATCCAGATAAAGCAAAACTAGCATTTCAACGTGCCATCGATTTAGATCCACAATGTGTTGGTGCTTTAGTTGGTTTAGCAATTCTCAAATTAAATCTTCACGAGCCTGATTCTAATCGTTTGGGAGTTCAAATGCTTTCAAAAGCTTACACAATAGATCCGACCAATCCAATGGTTCTAAATCATCTTGCTAATCATTTCTTCTTCAAAAAGGATTATATGAAAGTACAGCATTTAGCACTTCATGCATTCCATAACACGGAAAATGAAGCAATGAGAGCTGAAAGTTGTTATCAAATGGCTCGTGCTTATCATGCTCAACGTGATTTTGATCAAGCTTTTCAATATTACTATCAATCGACACAATTTGCGCCTAATAACTTTTTATTGCCTCATTATGGGCTCGGACAAATGTACATTTATCGTGGTGACAGTGAGAATGCAGGTATGTAGCATTTAATGCATCATTAAGTACCTTAATTAATCCACAAAACTTAATTACAGCTCAATGCTTTGAAAAAGTCTTGAAAATGCAGCCAAACAATTATGAGACAATGAAGATTCTCGGTTCTCTTTATGCAAGTTCACCTTCACAGTCCAAAAGAGACACCGCAAAGAGTCATTTAAAGAAAGTCACTGAACAAGTTCCAGATGATTTTGAAGCATGGATTGAATTGGCTCAAATTTTAGAACAAAATGATTTGCATGGATCATTGGCAGCTTATTGCAAAGCTACATCAATTTTAACAGAAAATGTTGGGGATGATGTACATCCAGAGATACTCAATAATGTTGCTGCCTTACATTATAGAATGGGAAATTTGCCAGAAGCAAAAGCAAAGCTTGAACAGGCACTCGAACGTGCTAAAATCGAAGCTGAACATGATTCACAATATTATGACTCAATATCGGTGACAATGACTTATAATTTGGCGAGACTTTACGAAGAAATGTGTGAATTTGACAAGGCTGATAAAATGTACAAGGACATCCTTAAAGAGCATCCAAATTATGTTGATTGTTATTTGAGAATTGGATGTATGGCAAGAGATAAAGGTTTAATTTTTGTCGCTTCCGATTACTTCAAAGATGCTCAGAAAATCAATATGAATCATCCTGACACGCGTTCCTTACTTGGAAATCTTCATCTTGCAAAAATGCAATGGACATTAGCTGAAAAGAATTTTGAAGCCATTATGAAACAACGACAAGATCCATACGCACTTATTGCTCGTGGTAACTACTTCCTTCAATGTGTCCATCAACCAATTCGTGATAAAAATAAGGATAAAGCATGTCTTGCAACAGCTCAAAAGACATTCTCAGATGTTTTACGTATTGATGCCAAAAATATTTGGGCTGCTAATGGTATCGGAGCTGTTTTGGCACATAAAGGATATCACATCGAAGCTCGTGATATTTTTGCACAAGTTCGTGAAGCAACTGCTGATTACTCAGATGTCTGGTTGAATATAGCACATGTATATGTTGAACAGAAGCAATACATAAGTGCTATACAAATGTACGAGAATTGTCTCAAGAAATTCTACAAGTATCATAATGTTGAAATTATGCAATATTTGGCGAGAGCTTATTTCCGTGCTGGAAAATTGAACGAAGCAAAGACAGTTTTATTAAAAGCACGTCGTGTAGCTCCAAATGATACAGTCTTACTGTTCAATGTTGCATTAGTTCTGCAACGATTGGCAATGCAAATTTTAAAGAACGAGAAATCAGTTTTGGCAGAAGTATTGCAAGCAGTCAGTGAATTAGGATTGGCACATAAATATTTTACATATCTGAATGTTCATGGAGATAAAACGAGATTCAATATAAGTGTTGCTGGTGTTGAAGCAGGTCAATGTCAAGATTTGTTATCACAAGCACAATATCATGTTGCTCGTGCACGACACATTGATGAGGAAGAAAGACGAATGCGTAAGAAGCAAGAAGACGAAAGACTTGCATTTAAACAGAAGCAGGAAGAGGAACGTAAACGTCGTGAGGAAGAAAGTAAGCGTTTGATTGAAGAGATGCTGGTTAAACGTCAAGAATATAAGGAAAAGACAAAGAATGCGCTTATTATTGAGATGCCGGATGGTCAAGGGGGCTCATCAAGGAAACGTGGACGCGGACGAAGAGATTCAATTATTGACTCGGGAGATGAAAGTGGTGGTCCAAGACCTGAAGGCGAGGAAAGAGGCGATAGACCTTCAAAGAAAAAACGAAAGGAACATGGTAAAAAATCACATGGTCGTCGTCGTGAAAAACGTAAGAAGGATAATGCTGGATCAGATAGTGATGAAGGTCCAAGTCGTAAACGTGGAAAAGCTAAGCCTACTGTCACACGTATTAAGAATAATGATGATATACCGAAGGGCATGAAAGGAAAGATTATATCAAAAGCTACAATTTCAACTAGCGAATCTGAAGATAGTGAAGGAGGTGGCGGTGCCAAACGACCATCAAGAATTATCAAAAGATCAGAAAGTGGAAGTTCTCGTTCTCGGTAAGTTTACAATTTTTTGTAGTGATATTTTGAGGTAATTATTGACTTATTTATTGCAGATCCAGGAGCAGTAGTGCTAGCAGATCGCGTAGTAGAAGTAAAAGCAAGAGCAAATCCAGAAGTCGATCAGGTAAATTTCACGAATGTTTTAGAAACTTACAATTGTTTTATTTAAAACCTTTGTACGGTTTTGAAATTCAAATTTATTTTAACCGTTATTATGAAAATTCGTTACTAATTTTTGCGTCTATCTCTTTTCGTTTTACAGGAAGCTCCAAATCAAGAAGTCGTTCTCGAAGCGGAAGTGGCAGTCGTTCACGCAGTAAGATCCATAAATTTATTATTTTGGAACTTTTAATTTAATGTCTATTTAAATTAAAATTAGGTCGTTCAGGAAGCCGTCGATCAAAATCTGGATCACGATCACGCAGTGGCTCTCGTAGAAGTCGAAGTGGATCCGCAAGAAGTCGTAGTGGCTCTCGTAGAAGCCGAAGTGGATCACGTAGAAGTCGTAGTGGAAGCGGATCTCGTAGAAGTAAAAGTGGATCACGCAGAAGTAGAAGTGGATCAGGTATGATGTTTTTTGGGAATTAGTAACTTGTTGCTTCTTGTATTAGTCAGGAACTAAGTAAATCTAATAATCTCCCTTCTCACTCACAGCACGATCAAGAAGTGGATCAAATGCATCAAGACGTAGCAGCAAAAGCCGTTCAGGAAGTAGATCAAAATCTCGTAGTCCATCGAAAACACCAACCTCTGACTAAATTCTTGGATAGTCGTCCACAATCGGATTCGTATATTAAATTTAATTATATTTTCATAAACATAAAATTGTAAACAACGCAGAAAAAAGTATCGGATATGAATAAAGATTTTTTTTCTCAACAACCTAACATCTTGTTAGCCTATTTAAGAACTAACTTGTCAATGACAATATTCATGACATGCTTAAAAAGGCAATTAAAAATAATAATAATTTCACATGACATCGATACCATAGCACTTGAAGCTTAAATGCTCCCTTGACTCTATTAATTAAATTTAATTTTTTTTTATGAACCTACATACTTCATTTATTAATTATGGAGTGCTCTTCATTTATTTGTATCCCTTGATTTTATGTCAACATAAAAATTCATTGCCACAGCCCTCTTTATTTTGGGAAAGTTTACGTAAACCGTTATTCAACATCGTTTACCGACAATAATGCACAATAATTATACTCGCCTTATGCATACATACAAAACAGGAAAGGAAAACATTCCGAATTAATCCTATTAAACATTAATAAAATCTGACTACCGTTCGACTCAAATTAAAGTTTTATTTGGACATACGTAAGTACAAATTACATTCTTATATATTTATAAGAGCGTGAGATGAGTAATTACTATAACTGTAGCAAATCAAATCCTATCACGTTCGTATGGATTTATGCCTTTATCCTGAATTTTGTTGAAATTTATATTAGGTAGCTGTTTGTTGCAGCAGTTTGTTCCAATTTGATGGATTGTGATAATCTGGCTGTTGGATCTTTGTCTATCTGACAGTTACATATGTAAGTATTGATGAATTCAGTGAGTATGCAGCTTTCCATAGTCTCTAGGCTGGCCTGTTTTAAACATTTTGATTATTTTCAATTCCAAGTGAAATTTAGCAAATTTCTTTGGGTTTTAGCATTAGAGGACATCATCTGAAAATGCATATTTTTACAGACGCTGTCATTGACTGAAAGGAAGCGTCACTTTTAGGATAAATTGCAAAAATATATCAATTTTGAAACAAATTTTAACTTTCTAAATTTCATCATTTTATTCCTTAATTAAATGAACTGGATCTTTGTTTACAGATAAACCTGCTAAACCTTAATGTGGAACCACCAATATTTTAACATCCAGCAAGAAAAAATCACCTAGAACTCAAAAATTTTCATTAGGTACCAAAAAACGTTGTTTTGGTGAAATTTCCCATTAATCAAGTTCAAACAAGACATAATCTGCGTCACAACAAATAAATCCCTTCCCTGACATCCCTACTTTCCTGATACCATTGATGAGTGTAAAGTGATTTTGTCTGTTCAACAATACGCATCAAAATACGTCTAGCATACATGAAAATTATAAGTTGTAATGAAACTGTACAGCCAACATAAACCAATGAAAATTGAAACTGACAAGGCGTAAAGAACTGATGCAGCAGCACGTTATTATGCATAGTATGTTATTGATAAAGGATGGCATGACTGTATGAGTAAATTAATAATTTTTCAGTTTGTATGTCATGTCTGATTAAGAATTTTTAATGAAACTTGAATTATTAGGTATGTACTGTCATTGACAATAATTTTTCGAGTTCCAAAAGTCAATGGTAAATTCATGAATGAAATTTTTTACAGCACTAAACCTCTCCAAATTCCACGAATTAGCAAAAAATTCATCCGAAATGTTTTTTTGTGTGATGAAATAAATCCGTCGGCAAATTTTCAAAAACGTAAATGCCTTAAAAGTGATCTCTGTCGCCTTTGTGTCTGGATGTTGAAAGAAGTGAGCATAAGAAATTGTCAAGTGAGGCGTACACAATAGAACAGTTCATTCACAAAAGGAAGGTAGAAAAATGCAATTTTGTGCAATAAAAATGTTTTTTTCTTTTTAGGTAAAAAAGCAGGCGACATGCTGTGTGATTAATAGTTGCTAAAAATAATTTCAATTGCAATATTTTTACAATTACCGAAGGAATTTTTTGGTTATTTAAGACTTATCCTATTGTGTCCAAATTATTTATTTCTCTTGAGCATTTTTTTCTCAAGTTTTTTTTTTTGTATCTATTTGAATAGACAATCAAGTGCTTTAAGATTCTTCACCTAGAAAAATGTCATGCGGTGATGATGCTCTCTTTTCCATAACTGCAGAATGTAAACTACCATTAAATACAAAACAATTGATTTTTTATGCACTCTTACAGTAAATCACATAAAATGTCCTTTTCATAATGCTTGCAAAAAAGACTTGCTGTATCTATGCCACAGAGATACAAACATGAACAATTCGATGATATCAGCATGTTTTATGCTTCAAAGTGTGGGAAAAAAATGATCCTAGAGGCAAAAATACTCAATATGATGTGTTTTATCACTGATTAATCAAGTCGGATCATAAAGAAATGGAACTACTTTACATAAATTGGTAATGACTAAATTATATCACGACTTTCACATCATATGATACTTAATTAAGAGTGCTGATAAGCTAGCTATCTATTTTTAGTGCGTTTTCTGGAATTTTGTTTGAAATTGTCAGCATTTTGACGGTGATCTAGTCTTAATATTATTTTCCTTTAGATTAAGCCTTGATTTTCTCATTTAGATGCTTCCTTTCTTGTGTGCTGAACCTTAAAATGAATTTTCTCACTGAAAATTTTTGATTTGTACTAAAAAGTTTGCGCCTAAAATTCCTGATGTTCGAACTTTGAACTTCAATTTGAATTTTGATCTTCCGTTACTTTTCAAATTCCAAATTACCGTTTATTTCCAATTATCAAATCAATCCAATCAAACTCAACAGTACATAGTATGATGCGCTTTCAAACCCCCAATACTGTTACCTCTCAAACCACATTTACTCTATGTCATCATTTTGAAAATACTACTTGTCATCGCATAAGCGGCGAGAGCAGCAAAAAAAAATTAATTTCGTGGTATAATGAAAAAGATGATGTAGTCATAAAAGTATACGACTTTATGAGCATTTTCACACCAAATGGCCATCATGTTAAATGAAGTCTGAATTTATTGATATTTTGTTAATTAGAGAACGACTAAAAGTGTGTCAATAACCTTTCTTAAGCAGTAAATTTTTGGAAGTTGAATGGCATTGACATAAGGAATTCAGTAAGGCACTAAGGAATGAATTAAAAAATATTCAAAATTCCAATTTTCTAAAATTTTTGACATTAATTCCAAAGATTCCTACTGTGTGACTGTTTGAATTCTATAAGTTTGAGGTTGATATTCCATAAGCCACAATGAATGGAAAGATTAAGGATAAAAGTCACATTTTGTACTATAATAAAAGGATATGACGAAGCGAGAAATATAAAAAAAAAAAGTTTGAAAAGCATTTTGTGTGCAAAAAAAAAGGATTCTTGTGGTGCTGTTTTTTATGAATGCACAAAAAAAATTTTTCATTCTTTATTCCCTCTCACTTCCTGACCTCTTGGGGATAATAAGTATAAATCGGATCAATATTAATGATGGATTTTTCATCCATTCACAAAGTCTTCATCTCATTTCATAATATAAATCTTACAGTTATGTCGAAAAAAGTCTTTTTCGTTTATTAGTCATTAGCAGAAATTTTTACGACACACCCGAGAAGCCTTTAAGGCATAAGAAGGTGCCGTAGCATATAAACCGATTTTCGCAGATTTTAATGTGTTTTTGATAAATTAGTTTTGATACTAATTAATCAGATTTCTTTGGGTAAATTTATGATTTATGTTTGCTTCCTCCAGCTAATGAGGGGGTCGTTTGTAAGTGATGTCACATGACATATTGTGGAATTTTTGCGAAATTAAAATTAAATTCTTGTTTAAAGAATTGGATTGACCCACAGAACTAAACTAAAAAATTGTGTTCCAGTCCCATAACAATTGCATGCCGTACTGTAACGTACTATAAATCGGCCCCAGACTCACTAATCCTTCCAGTTCCAAGACACAACATTTCTACACAACAAAACCTTTGCTTCTATTTAATATGACTTACACAAAACTTCAGAACCCAATCTTGATTCATACTTTCCACATTCCTAACTCTACATCATAAGTAAACGACCCCGAATATTTCTTTAAAGAGCTGAAGCTCTCATATTAAGCATTAAAGTCTTGTCTGATTTTTGCAACATTTACAAATCGAAAAATTATGAAGTACATGGGACAGTATCCTTTCAACCTTTATAAAGTCAGTCTGCAACTGTAAGGGTCTACTATATGATAATTTATCTTTTAGAGCACGGACCAAGAGTGCTGAATAAAAATGATCAGAAGTGGTCTTATGTCAAGATACAAAAAGAAGATTTTTAAGTTGTAAGGCACAATTTATTCAATTCACGTTCAGAGTCAAAATGTGATGGTCATCAAGAGTTCTGTTGCTTTCTGAATTGCATCTTTAATGAGATATGTATGGCAGGTTGAGAAATCATTAGAAGCTTGTTTCATCAACTAGGATTTAGTTTTGTAAAGGAATAAAAAATGCATCTGCAGCAGTTGTTATTTGCAATTTCTCGACTTGAGATTATTAGAATTCTATTAATCATTCTTGTCTTGTTTTGGCATGTTCCTCAAATTTCATACAGACTTTGTGATTTTATTAAGTTAGCCTCAGTACTGCCGCAGACTGATTACTATTGAAGGATTGAATTAGAACTAGGACACTGGACCAAAAACTATTGGACATAGATTTGAATTCCACACACCAGTTAATCATTGTTGTGTTATTATGATTGTAAAGTTGGTAGACCGACTAACTTAAGTTAAGACAAGTCCTGAAAATTCACGTTCCTTTATGGAGAGCAATAGCCGGATCCTTAAATTATCCGATTAAATGCACATATACGTCTAAATGATCGCAAAACTGTTTGGCACATGGCCGACTTTGCTTATTTAAGGCTGGATCATCTAATTTGTTCTGTGCTAGATTTATGCTGGTCAACTTGATCGAGATCGAATCTAAACCGGTAAGATTCAATTAAAACCGGCATAAGACATCAACTAGGTTGATCTGGATCTCAAGTCACGTTGGCCTAGAATCGGACTATCGCCAATTCTACGCCATATAAGAAACAATAATCTAGGCACAACCAACACGATCATCAATAAATCATCAATTTAACTATTCATCATCTTCAAATAGCAGACGCTAGAAGAGATGTTGACAATATTTTGTACAATTAATTTTCCGACCTCATTTTTTACAGACGTATTCACATTACAGTATTAATTTTCATACGGAATCATATTCCATGAATAACATTATGTCAAAATATTATTTTTCGCGAAAAATGAATGAAAAGAAATTAATCTTGTGAGCACTTACACATGCAGCAAAGGCATTGAAATTATAAAGAAAATAAATTTTTTGTAGAAATCATGAAAGGAACAAACAAAAAATTTCAAGGACATGATGGCATTTGAAGCACAAACAAAATATAATAGAAATAAAAATAAATAGAAAGCCTGACGTAATGGAAACTGAAAAAAAAAATTGGATTGAAGACAGCACAAATTAAAATCGATAAACTGTAAGATTGAGGATAATTAATCAACAAAATTAATTTAAGTTTAATTCACCGTCAAAAAAGCGTGAAATTGTGAAATTAGTATTTACTATAGCTGATCATGGGCATTGGCAGGGGAGGTACAAGGAGGTAAAGACTCCTTCACTCCTTTGAGATTGAAACTTTTATTAGAAAAATATACAGACAAATCTCATCGAATAGTCAGGCGCCTGCTAAATGAAGCTATGATATGACAGAGTATACCACATCTAGTAAAACTATAATTGCTGGGATATACTGTAGGAAAAAAGGCTCAGAAAGTATTCACGCCCTCATCTAGCCCTGCCAAAGACAAACTCCTAACCCTACTCATGGCACCACGCCTTACCCAAGGAACACTCGCATATACCTACCTTATACGTCCTTTTATCTCTTAGGAATACCCTATAGTGCCATATGTAGAAGGCGACAATTTGCGGAAGTAGCCATCGACAGAAGACGGCAATCTACTGAACGAGCCACTGGCGAAAAATGAACTGTTAAGCGGCCATATCCAACTTTGCCAACTCTAAAACCTATAACAGTGGTGGGCAACCTTTTGTTTTTCACGGCACACCTTGCAGGTAAGCCTCGACCATAACCTCACACGCCATAAAATTCATGACATGATCAAAAAAATTTCGAGCAACACCAGTGTGCCGCGACACATAAGCTGCCCACCACTGGCCAAGAGTATGCACAAAGTATAGTTGTGTACCGATAAACCAACCCCTGACTACGACTCTGCAGCTGATGTTTTAAAACAAATTTATCGATTAATGTAAATATGTTAACAATACACCACGGTTCCTTCCTTCGAGTCTGTTTTAATTTCTCCTCGTCAGTCAAGAATGAAGAAGTTAACCCAAAGCACACAAAAAGGCAGATTGTGACTTGCAAAATTTTACAGAATTTTATTTTTTTTTTTTATCGCTAGCTGATTTTCTTGTTTGTTTGTGAATTTCAGAACAAAAGTTTGCTTTTTTTTATAAGCAACCGCAAATATTTTCATGTTCTTGATCCGTGCTAATTTTCCCGAATAGCATAAAATATTGCTTTAAACATAAGAAGGGAAGATTCAAGATGGAATTTTCGGCCAGACATTAAATTGAAAATTATACAGAAAGTTTTATTAACAAGATATGGCAATAAAGTATGTGTGAATGTCTGCGGGGAAGAAAAACGTGGTTTCATGGAATTGAATAATCATTTATTATAGTATGTCTAGCAATTTATCGTAGACTGGAATAATTTGCATTAATAATTTATAGTTTGAGGTTGGGCATGCAAATTTGGGTTTCCAGACTGAAATCTATTTTCCAATGTTCTTGTATGTGACTGATTCAATAGGAATTTCTGATTTTTGTTCTAGTTCAGAGTTGGCAGGACTCCATCTTGACTCCATTGTGGAGTAGCCTCTGCTAAGATCCGAATTCCAGAAAAGACGTCGTTTTAGACTTTTGGAGTTCGGACTACCAGAAACCAGTCAATCTATGGTTAATAGAGGAATTGAAATCAATTGTCAGGTCTGTTCCCTAACAAAGATGTACAAAAAGTCTACGGTGCCTGAAAGCAGTCTTTTCGTCTGTTTTGGGTTTCTTGGTAGTATGTTATGCTAAGAATTAATTAATTTCACTTATCCAGGGAATCCCCATAGAAGAATTGCGCGGGATGAATCTGTCGACATAGCTTACGACCGAGCTATACACTGGAATACGTCCGTTAAATACGAACTCAATTGTTTGATTAAACAACCTCATCTGTAGTGCAAAATGCTTGCTATTGAGTAGTGAAGATAAGGCTCATAATCCAGCATTTCTAAAATCAACTTTTTTAAAAACTAGAGGTTGGAAAGAGGCTGTTGCTAGAGAGTTTAGTATTGGTAATTGGTAAAGGGCAGCCAGCGAAAGAGTCTGCTTCAGACGCCAACTATGAGAATTCATGAATCATAGTTGATCTTTATGGCCAACGAAGTAAGTATGTAAGTATAAAAAAGGTAAACGAAACTAGAGAATCTCTCACTCCTAAGATAATTCTATTCATAGCTGTCTATATGCTTAGCATCATCTTGAACTCTCATCCAATGATTACCCCAACAAAACAAATAAAAATCCGACCTCTGACCGAGATATTTTCTGCCAACACTTATTTTTGTCCAAACATTTTCATTCGATTCTTAGATAAGATAAGATTCTTCTATATCCATTGAAATATGAGCAGTAGACAAGCTAAATTGTTACAAAAAAATAATTTTAATGACACAAAGTATTTTTGTCAAAGACACAGCAAGTTTAATGGCACATAAGAGTAAACTATAAAAATTTGAAGATACAGACATTTCGACGACTTGAACAGAAGAAGAATGGCACATAGAAAAAAAGAGAAAACAAAGTTTGTTGAATGAATAGCTCACACCATGCAATGTCAGAACATCACTCGACAAAAAGCCATAAACTGTAAAGGAGCTCCATGCGTAAATTCTATTGAAAATCATTTTGTGACTGAATAATAGACAAATTATAAACTATTAACAAAGTACCATCAATTTTCGACTCATCTTTTTTGGGTGACAATAATAGGACATTACCGTATGTATGGATATAGGGAGAAAATTATTAGAAATACATACAGCACATAAAATGCAGTACACAAAAAAAAAGCTTGTAAAATTCTATTCAAATAATAATTTATTGTTGAATGATAGTTCATAGTTCTTCTATACAATAAAGTTTGAAGCATTTGGAAGCAGAAAAGTATCATCGAGGGGCGGGGTTGTTACAAGAATGTGGCATAAAATGTATGTATGTTACGATTTGTATCTATCCCATTCATAACAGAATAGAGTAAAAAAAAAAAATCATCAGCACTCGAAAACACACTGGATTTTGTCAATACTCAATTTTGGAACTGAAGTGTGTTATTGGTGTTGCAGATTGTCTTATGATTGAGATGGTCATATAGTTGCTTAGTTGAGGATGTTAGGGGTTATCTCGATCGATACATATTGAAATGTTGCATACACGGCGACAAGGTGGCAATATACGTGACAGTCCTTTAGTGAAAACAACCGAATTTGCCATTGGACAGCCAATTATTTCCAAGTATATTTCCACCTCGTTGCTGTGATGAAAAAATTACATTATGTGCCGATTGAGTATATTTGACTTCCGAAATCCAGTACAGTAACAAGAGGGAAGTTCTGCTCTCCAAATTCTCATTTAATTGAAAGTTTTGACGGACATCTTGTATGAAAGTTGTTCATAATTTTGACAAAAATCTCAGCTCAGTCTCATATGTCGTGCACAAAACATCTTTGCAACATTACCTTCAAAAAATTTGAAACTTTCAACTGCCTTTCCACTGGTTAAACTGATTGTGACTGATTTGACACTCATCGCGAGCAGGAACGTTAAACATACAAGGAGCATGTTCATGAGTATAGTCACAAAATTGATCAATTATGCTGATGTTCATTGTCTGTTAGGGAACAAGTACCATAATATGTGCTTCAAGGCTATTGACTGTTTGCAGCTTTATAAATTTTCATAGATCCAACAAATCTCAAAGAGTATCTATAAGCTGCACATAAAGATTGCCATTTAAATTCTGAAATTGAAAAGTTACAGCAACCTTATATGCCACTGACCTTTCCAATCACCTTCACTGATTCTCAAGGGTTAATTGGAATTCTCATCATGTTCATCCTATCTGTAACAAACAGAAGCAATAATCAAAATGCGTCACAACAAGTCACTCGAAAGGGTAATGACTCTGCAACTTATTATTCCTCAACAAGAAAATTGTTTGCCTGCTATTACTCATTATATTAAAGTATAATAAATAACAAACAATTTTCATTGAATGGAACTGATGCCTGCTGATGTTTATTTGTTCTTTGGATAAAAGCCAAATGCGTACATGATGAGATGTTTCAAATGATGATACTTTTTATGGCTTGTAAGTTATAAATTTTGTTCATTTTTACCTTTTCATGTGCATTCAAATGTTTAATTATTTAATTTGATTTTATTAAGTGAAAATGACGTGGTTTTAAAATGTTAGACGTTAAAGAGCTTCCCTATGGTTATTTGATTATGCTGCTGTTTAACGCTCATTTTTTGTAGATGAATTGAGTTTATATGGATGGGAATTGAAATGCAGTTTAAAGGATATTTGATGTATTTACTGGATTTGCGATTCAGTTATTTGGGGAATGATGTTTGCGAATTTCTAAGTATCTGTATTGTGCTGAATGGTTTTGCTTCCCGAGCGACACAAATGAAAAAGGCTCAAACACGGCGCTTTTGCCGAAGGGTCCACACAACCTCTTTTATTAATACCAAATGGAAGCTGCATCCGTTAGACAGACGCCTATTTTTGGCAGCCAAATGGACGCCAAACGGAGGCGGCTTCAATTTGGTAATAATGGAAAAGGATAACTGGAGTCTTTAAAGCTCCGAGGCAGAGCCTTTTTCATTTGTGTCGCTCGGGCTTATAAATCCTCAAAGTACAATAAGGCTAACTTATGATTCCAAATGATGTTCTTCATTTTTGGAAGAACTCGCGAAATGTGCTTCGGACACCTTGACGAGTTTGACACTATTTCTTCAGACTCTTCAGACCTTTCAGAATCAATCCTTTGTTTCACAACTTATTTACAAAATATTTGTTTAATCTTACCTGAACAACATCAACCAGCGAGTTTTCTTGCTTTTAAAATGGACAGAAAACAGTCATCATGTAAATTTCATGTTGACAAGAAAACCATACTGAGCTTCAAGGACTGTAAAGAACATTTTCTTGAATTAAGCTACGAATAGCTTCTATCGAATCCAACTAGCCAAGTCAACAAGAAGAACAGACTGCAATTAGTCACTGAACGTTTAATTATAAACTTGACATTTTTCTGATTTGTCATGAACAAGACATATGGTCGACTAATTGCAGCCTGTTGCGACTCAGGTCTATTTGCTAATAAAGTCGGTATTGTAGAGTCTGAACTTAGTGGAATTTGAGGTATCGAGGCATATATTGGCGAATTATGTCAATGTGGGAGAAAGGCATCTGTGATTGAGTATTAAGACAACAGACTGAATGTGCCACACTTTTGTTTAACCGCATGTCGTGTGTGGTTTCAGTCGTGGCTTACCACCAAGGTGTTCCGCGAAAGATAAAAGGCTGCGTACTACCAAGGGTTATCGATATGACAAAGATTCGAACAATGCTCAAGGCATTATAGCAGTTATTTAAGTTGAATAATAAAATTTTGTCAATTTAAGATCAGCCATCAGGTCTGAAATTTCCAAACAATTAAAAGAGTCTCTAAGCGTGCTTACAAGAAATATAAGATCCTATAAAAATATTGCTTCCATTATCATTTCATGTAGAAAATTCTTAAAAACACAATTTCTATCACCTTTTATTCCATTCGTGCGACAATTCTTCTTTATTCCTTTTCATTCACCAATTTTTATAAAAAAAGAGGATAATAAAAAAAATTCTTCAAGCTTCTTAAGTAGAAACGCCCAACATTTTTTTCAATTGCACAATAAAAGTTCTTATTCTTTAGCTTATTTCAGTAGAATTCATTCCATTTATTGACCATTGAATTAACAAATAACATAAAAAAAGAAAATTGAAGTGAACAGCTCATGCTCTTGCACAACGTTACCACCTGGATGATGCACACTTCAGTAACAATTCACGTGTGTTATTGATAAATCCTCTCAATTTTTATTTTTTTTGGAGATTTTTATGTAATTTCTTTGTGGATGATTTTTTTCCTTAAATTTATAAAAAGAGCACTTCTAATTGATGGCTGTTTACTGCTCGATAGCATTGGTGGACAACCTTTGTACTTCGGTAGAATAGTTTTTGTAAAATGCCATGAACCAAGGTGTGTCGCGACATAAAAAAGACCCTGTACCAGTGGTGGGCAACATGTATACCGTGGCACTAGTACCCTCAAATTTATAATAAATCGTGAGTTGTGTGCAGGATTCAGTTGAGGCTCACCACTAAGGCATACTTATTCACATCCGTCGCCGAACAGACCAATTGCTGTCCATGGTTTCCTTCAAATGCCGCCAGGAACTGTCCTTATTGCTGTATTCCGCTGGCCAATTTCGAATACCATCAAGGTGTACCGTGACATAAAAAAGAAAATTATTGGGCAACCTGTGTGTCACGACACACTATTTTTTGGCAAGGCCATGAATCGTATACCGTGTACAGTTTCGGTCGAAGCTATTCACCAATGTATACTTACTTAGTTCGCTTGTCGTACAGATCAATTATGATACATGTCCTTTACGGCTTCCACTTGGCAATTTGCCAATTTCCGATAGCAGCAATACAACCAAGATGTGCCATATAATAAAAAAGGTTGCCCTATACAGTTTTACTGGTCTATACAGTAATTTTTTTAGTCGAGAGCATCAAAATCAATCAATTGATAGATCTGAAGGTGTTCTCAAATGTACATGTGTGCGAATTAAGTGTGAAATATTGGAAAGATGTTTAATGATGTGGAAAATTTGAAAAAATTTTAATTTCCTCTTTTCCATTCATACACAAAAAAAAAGAAATAATTTGTTGAGGATCTGCACAGCTACAAACAAATTTTTTGTATTTTTTTAGGTAGAAAAAAAGGAAGGTCTTTAAGGATAATTTCGATTCTTTTGTTAAAATTATGTTTATTCACTGTAATACAAATTGAATGGAACTGATGAGGAATATTAACATTAATTTACCTTAAAATTAACATCAATTTAGTAGTTTCAAATAATCATTTAGTGGAGATAGAAGAAAGTAAGAAATCATCATCTATTCATGCATTCCAAAGCCGGAAACTTCCTTTCCTCTTTTTCATCTTCCTATTCACTATACCTTTTAATCTCTAAATGCAAAATTGCTATTCAAATATCATTTTCTAATTTTCAATAGCAAATAGCTCTATTTCGGTCCATTTCTGGTGATTCAGCAAACTCATCATCATCTGAACAGAATATCTGACTCATAACATTTTTGAACCTTTTATAGTAATCAGTTCGACACAGTACATAAATAAATGGATCTAATGCGAAATGTAACAGAAGCAGCATGTCGGCAAAATGAAAGAACATTTCCATCGCCTTTGAATGATTGGCATTTCTGTAAAATTGCGCTATCGGGATCGTTATCTGTTATAGGATAGAATAAAAAAGATAAATAAACGATTAACTTAATGTCTTTTTTGCGATGTTGAGTTTTTGTGACTTGATTTGAGTGATTAACGTTAAATTTTCATCTTGACTGATTAGCTTGGGATTTTTGATTTTTTGGCTGCAACAACAGTACCATATTTGCATGTCGATTTGATTTTGCTTACAAATTTATTAAAGCTGCCGATTGGACAGGTTTGAATTAGACTAGCTGTATCTCTAGTACTAAGGATGAGTACTGTCGTTTATTTGCGAAAACTAAAGTAGTCCAATTGAAACGTATTCAGGATTCGACCAAAACTACGGTTCACCGCATTGTGCTGATTGGGGCATGCTAAATACCGTTTCTTACTATACAACTTGTTAAAAAATTATATTTTTATGATTCTAAGGACCACAAATTGCCGCATTGCACTGCCAGGGACATACTTATTTGCTCTGGATTTGGACAGTTTTGAGTTACTCATATCCTAATGCAACAGGCTGTGATTAATCGACCGTTTATCTAGTAAATATGACATATTCCACAGATGTCAAGTTTCTAAGTAGACATTAGGTCAAATGACAGACTGTTCCACTCGAAATACTAAGCCTTTCGCGACTTTTTATTAGTCATTAAAAGTGAGATTTAAATTTAACTAGACATCCATTCTCTGACCCATATTCCGATCTTAACTAGAAAATTCAAATTTGCTCTGAATATACAAAATTCAAAAAAAAAATGCGTTCCATTCATCAAGTAACAATGACTTTCCAAAATATCTTAATTTAATGTCATCGTCAGTCAACGTAACGATTCAATTTTTCGTAGATCGCATGTAAAAGATGAGACATTTACAAGTAATTGCATGCTAATAGCATGTACAGTATAGAATAATAAGCAACATCCATTTAATGATTTAATTTATATATTTTGTTCATCATCCTTTTTAAAAAAAAAAGTAAAAAGGGGTTGTAACCAACAAATTCATTCAACTGTAAGTAGATGCGGAACCGAATAAATAAAAAAATTACAATAACAATGATAGTTTTATATGACGACGACAAATGTATGGCATAAGAAGTGAATTCAGTAGCTTTTTGAAATTGATAGAGTGGCTTTTTGTTGTTACCCTCCTCTTAATACACATATGACATTATTATTATTTCCCATTCAAGATATAACCTAAAATGGGAATGAATTTATAAGAGAGTGAGTGAGTTAGTGAGATTGGAATAAGGACAGGGAGAAGTTCATAAAAATATATGCTTTTTATGATTTAAATTGGTACTTCATTGTCAGAGACAGGAAAATTATATTATGTGACATAATCAATGGGAGAGAGAAATGGAAACCGTGAAATAAGTATGGCACAAAAACGTATTATACCTGAATGCGGTTGAATCGAGTGTACTATTTATTCGATTTATAATATATATTGTGTTAAAATGACATTCATTTTTATTAAGTTCTCGGAGATGCAAATCACAGCAATTGAATATTTACGTGACGTGACGTGTGTGAGAAAAAATAATTAATTGGACAGTCAGTTATTGAGAACATTTAACATGCTTTGGATGACATTTTCATTAAAATTTGATTTTGAGTTGTTTAATTGATGTTGTGCATGAATATGCTTAACTAGGTTTTGTTGATTTTTCGGTTCAAGCCAACTTTCTTAACTGGCTAAGGATAGGCTCGAAATATCCCCCCAAATTAGTTTGTTTTAGGATTTGCTAAAATTAAATGCCCATAGATGCAAAAAATTGCAGGCCTGCACATCTGGGCGAGCCCTAGTTTATTTCCAATGGAGTTTGTTTAAATATTGTCCACAAAGCAGCTAATCAGATAACATACTTAGAATCAAACAGTTTGAAAAATTAACCAGGATTTTATAAGCTCTAGAATTTACATAGAATCTAAGTCTATTATCTCAAGTGGTACAGGCTTCGACTACGTCGAACGTATGTCTAATTATAAAGCTGACATTTCAAGGAAAGTTCTACAAATAAATGCAAAATTCGTTACAAGACTTATGGTTGGTTATTCTCAGTCTGTTTCACTCGGATCCGAATTTTAAATTCACATATGCGACTGCCTTGCAGACATAGATTAATCAGAGACTAAGTTCTATAAATTTTACATTAAATAAATAAATAAGTAAGTAAGTAAGTTCAATAGTATCCGTCCGCCTTACTCTTGTAGTACACAGTCTGCATTCGATAAATAGACATTTTATATGTCATATCTGTATAGCACAAATCATAGTCCCAGGCCGACGTGACTCTAACTTGGTGTCAAATTATGTTTAAATCCAACACCTTTCCAAAGTTACGACGGCGTGATGTCAGATTGTGGATCAGTCAATCGACTTGTGCTAAGCATTCGGGTTAGTACATTTGCTTATAAATTGTCAAAACCGAAGCTGCTTCTTTGCTCAAGTTGGACCATACAACAAGTCACAGTTTCATAATTCCAATCTCATTTTCGAACAGCTATGATTCTCAAAATATTTTCTAATCTCTGAAGTGCTGAGTTTCAAAATTATTTGATAGAACTCAACATTTCACTTCTTCCTTCACAAGAGGAACTAAATTGATAGCATAATCATAGCAACAAAAAAACACTGGCGGGCAAATATTTTGCATCAAAATTTAATCTTCAATATCCAACAACTATAACTGATTTATAACTTTTTAATTTAGATGGAAACTGCTGATTCTTGCAAAATACATTGTATGTTGCTTCCAGCAAGTATCTCACTCTCAAGTCAAAATGTGAATCAACAACACGAAGGACGCGCAAAAGATAAAAGACAAAATTGAATTAAATTTTACTGGTAAACTTCTCTTACCATACCGGTTCCCCAACAGATGACAAAACTTCCAGTCAGCAAATTCACCATATTTATAAATGCAATTTCATCTTGTGTTATGGAAACAGATTTTGATACTGTACTCGTTGTGCTCACTTCACTTATCTGATGATGAAGCTTAATTGATTGAATTCGATTAAAATTTTCCGATGAGCTGACTGTTAATTGCTTCATGTTGCGATATGACCGATAAACCATTCGACTAACTGAGACGTTACATACAACCATGAAGATACATAGAGTTGATCCTTTTTTTTGTTCATTGTTGTGTGGAATGGAAAGACAGTGAGAGGAAATTACATACATGACTTTTACTCTTATGTCTTTATCACGATGAAAAGTCAAACAAGCCGTGGAAAGACTTACCATTAAAGAAAAATAAGAAAGCATAAGCAACATCCCATGTTTTAGTAGCATCACGATATCGTTCACACTTTCTTGCTTGCTCGTCCAAGAATATCCCAAATCCACAAACTGGTGCAAATGAAAGGACAGCAGCAAATGTCCAAAATGTAAATATTAATCGCTTCATAACTCCATTTGTGAAATGTCTACAGTAGAAAAAAGGTTTAGTCAATGCGAAATATCTCTCAACTGCCAGCAAAAATGCCACACAGCCAGAGCTCAAGCCAAAGAATCTCCACAAAATTCTTGAGAAACAAAATATCGAAATGTGACTTTTGTATAGATGAGGCAGACTTCGCTTTATTATCATTATTGTCAGCATACCAACCAATCCAACAAATTCCAGTGTCATTAGGCATCTTTAAGAAGAAAAAGGATATAACGTTAGAAGAAGTATGATTTATTTTCTTTTGAGTGTGGCAGTGGATCTTATTGATAATTTGGATTTTCAGAATAATTGGGTTTGGGGTTATCCATTTACTGACGTCTCTTTATAGTTCAATAGAGGTTTAAGCCTAACTGATTCCGCTAATCTAATAGAAATTCGTTTCAAATACCGGATGCCGAGTGGGACTTGAACCCACATCTTACGATTTACGATCTATCTAGCTCCTACAACTGAGCTATCGGAGGTTATACAACTATATGGCCAAGTGACATATATAAAATTTTCGTTTTCTGTATCCACCTCACTACTGCAGTCCCAATATATACTGTTGAAAGGGTATTGCAACAAGAGAATTCCCAAAACCAAAGTTCATTAATAACTGATTAAAATTTCTTTGAAATCTTATACTTCACAAGTGGTAACAGAAAAAAATTTCTTGCAAATTTTAATCGGTTTCTAGCAAACCGGAGCGAACTTAAGTCGTCTTCTATCTGCACATCTCACTCTTAGTTTATGATACATAAATTATGAAATTTTTAAATTTTTTAAAATTTTTGAATTTTTGAAAACTGTTACGAATGTCAAAAAAATAATTGAACCAATTTCTCAGTATAAGTACACTTAATCCTGTTCAGTGCCTTATAATTCCAGATTCAATAAAGATTTCATATTCACTTCCAAATAACCATCCATTCTTAAAAATTCCTTCAAATCCAACAATCCACTGCTGCACTCAAATTTATTGCAACACTATCCACTCACTTTAACATAAAAGCCTGTTTTGTATTCCTAAAAGTTTTCCTAGTATAAAGATGCAACAAGGCAAGAAAACAGCCACTAATGCCAACAATATAAAACAGAGCCAGCAGATCGACATGCACTAAAGATTTATGATCATCTTCAGTTGTTGTCGTATTTGTTAGATTAGTTGTGACACTATCGCTCATTTCCCTGCTGTCAGCTTATTTTTGAAATAAACTTTATTTTTTTCCTCCTTAAATTTAATATTAAGGACGAAGATCCAAGAGATATGGACAGTTTGAAAACACAATAGCGACTGATTGTAATCATCCTAAGTGAGAGAAAGAAGCGGTTTTTCAAATATTGTCGCCGACTTGTATATTTGTTATTTCATCAATTATGATAGCATCTATAATAATCATTAAGTTACTGCTGATACTACTGCTGTTTATAGAAAAGAGGAATGGGAGCTTTTAATAATGAATTATATTTTCAAGCTCACGTCGACTCGTTACAAATTGCACGAAAGCTGGTGTATCTATATTGGATATTTTTACTATATTTTTTTGCGCTGACTTTCATAATAAATAATGTGAGTGAGTAGTTGACTTTTATGATGCCTGTTTCTATATAATATTACTGTGAAGTGAAGTGAATAAATATTTTTATAGACTTTATCGTTCGAAAAATATTTGACTGTAACATCCATGTTCGTTTCTTATTAATTAATCACTTATTGGCAGGCGGGCTTGAAGGAAGGAGAAAAAAAGAGCAAGGCTATATGTTTTACGGATAAGAAAAATGTAATAAAGTATGAGATGATTAGTTGGATAGAACGCAGTTTTGGGGCTGGGAAATCCAACTTTTCATCATGTCATGAATGGCTATTAAAATTCTGTGAACCCCGAAAAGACAAGGAGTATGCTGAAAAATATACTTACAATATAGAACAAGTTCATTTAGATTGGTTGAATATACTCATGAGGACGGTCATTCATGATGAATATGTTTATGTTGATGAATATGTTCATTGTCTGTTAGGGAACATAGAATTCAAGTGTGAGATTAAGCGCCCAATGAACAATAACGATCTTACTTTCTAGAACTCTAGTGGTAGATGAGAATTTGAATTTAACGGAATTCTTTAAATTTGAAAATTATCTATGGTGAAAATGTTGAAAATAGGGTTTCTGAAAGCGGTTTTCCAAAAACCGCGAAACCGCACTTTTTGTCCCAAAATGCGGTTTTCAAAAAACCGCGGTTTCTGAAAGTTAAAACCGCGGTTTTAGAACTATGGATGGAAAAATTTACTTAAATTCACAAATAGTAAATTTTGAAGATAATTTTGCAAAAATAAGTTTCAATTTAATATTTTATTGAAAAACTGGATTGAAATTGAGCAAATTGGTAAAAAAAAATTGAATTTTAAA
Source organism: Chironomus tepperi (assembly GCF_022539635.2). Taxonomy (NCBI): domain Eukaryota; kingdom Metazoa; phylum Arthropoda; class Insecta; order Diptera; family Chironomidae; genus Chironomus; species Chironomus tepperi. The sequence continues at coordinate 2,012,882 of NW_027226222.1, forward strand.
AGTTTGTACAAAAAAAAAATTTTGAACTATTTTATCAACCAATTTGGAACTGAATCTCAATAAAATAGAGAAAAATAGAAAGTTTTAATTCTTTTATGCATAAAAATCAACTTTTCAAATTTTTCCAAAAATTTCAAACATTTGTGTGAAAATTGAAAACCGCAAAAAAACCGCAAAACCGCGGTTTTTGCAATTTTATAAAACCGCAAAACCGCGGTTTTGAAAAAGTGCGGTTTTTCAGAAACCCTAGTTGAAATCAATGTATAGGACGCGTTCAGTTGTTGAGCTTATTACTTTATGACATTTATGAATTAAGCTTAGAGAGATTCTCATTTTTAGTCTCTAATATAGTCGACTGGCAGAGGAAAATCATGCTTTTGTGGTGCAGAAATACCACCATGGTACCAAATAGTCTTCTCGTTGTCTGTTAGGGTTCTTGATCAAGTCGAGTTACTCAAAAATATTTTAAATGGAGAACTGATCTAGTGTCAGTCTTTGATCTCGATATAATGGTCAGTCTTTGTTCTGGAGCTAATTCCAAGCATTAGCACTTTGTTCGCATGCTACATGCCCTAACAGGCAAAGATACCGCTTTCTGGTACCGTACTGATATTTCTGTACCTTAAAAGCATGCTCTATAACTCTTAGGATGGTTCCTTTATCCAATCAATTCAACTACAAATATTAAAGAAGCTACTATGAAGTTACTCAAACTGTAACAAAAAGAACACAATATCCAATAAATACGCATCAGAAAATAAAACTGTATATTGAATTTGATGCCGATAAATGACAAATCGATAGCAGACCAACATGTAATAAAATGTAGTGCACGTAAAAAAAATGCTGTATTGAATACATTGCAAATTGGCATTTATCAGAAGAGAAAACGAGTGTTGCGTTGACATATTTTCCTATCCATCACGCTCTCTCGCGTGTATTTCCATATTATGACTGCTTCGTGAAAAGCCATGAGTGAGCAAAAGGAAAAAAGTAATAATAAAGTATGTACAATTAATTTTACGTACGGGAGAAGTGGAAATGGAGATGGAAGGATGGAGAAAAATGTTCTATTTTGGCTTATGTCTCATGAATAATTTCTAGATTACAGCACATAAAGCATGAAAATATTTACAATTCTTCAAGATCAAGGATCTATCGCATTTTTCATTGAAGCTTGAATAATTGGTATACAGCATAAATTTATGCACCAATGATCACATCTTTGATATTGTTGGCGATTATCTGCCACAAGTCTGCACTATCATATCCATCAACAATCAAAAAAATCATGCGGCAAAATAATTATGTCTGCCATCTTCATTCCTCAATTTGGTTCTTTCCTCTCCTTTTTGTTGTCGGTCGACTTGCCGACATGTCAAATATAATCTGAATGGGAAAATTTATGTTTCAATAAAATTCCAATCCATTGACTAATGTTGATTTAATTGATTAATAAAGTTTCATATATAGATCGATGTTTGCCAAAAATATTGGATATTATATAATTTTTTTAGAGAGGGAACCCCTTGAGGCAGAGTTACTTAATTGAATTGTAGATATTCTATAAATGTATCCTACGCAAATATATAGAATGAGAGCACATAAAGTTTTTTATGTGTTTTTTAATGTTATCAGGTCACACACATGAGAGAAATCAAAAGCATAAGCAGCATAGTTTTCTAGTACGTTGAGGATTGTAAATTGCATTTTACGTGGCTGTTCAGTACTTCAGCATTAGTTTTTGTATAATTTGAAATCTTGCACGTTTGAAAGTTTTTTCATCAATTTCACTGAATGGTTTTTGGAAGCAAAGAATTTTTGCATCAATTTTACTGAATGCACTTTTGAAGCAAAGAAGTTTTTGCATAAATTTTACTTTTGAAGCAAATATGTTTTTGCATCAATTTTACTGAATGCACTTTTGAAGCAAACAATTTTTGCATCATTTCAGTGAATGCACTTTTGAAGCAAGGAGCATTTGCATCAATTTTACTGAATGTACTTTTAAAGCAAAGAGTTTTCGCATCAATTTTACTGAATACATTTTTGAAGCAAAAAAATTTTGCATCAATTTTACTGAATATACTTTTAATGTAAGAAATTCTTTGCATCAATTTTACTGAAAGCACTTTTGAAGCAAAAGATTTTTGCATCATTTTTATTGAATACACTTTTGAAGCAAATATTTTTCTGCGTCATTTTAATGAATGCATTTTTGAACCAAAGAAGTTTTTGCATCAATTTCACTGAATGCACTTATGAAGCAAAAACGCATTTGCATCTCTTTTACTGAATGCTCTTCTAAAGTACCTAAAAGCATTAAATTAATCTTATTAATGCGTCATAATATCTCAATTGAACTCCTAAATCTACAATCTAACTTAATCAATATTTTAAATATAAATAATCCAACTATGGGAATGTGAAAGGGTTCACACAACACAGAACCTTTTTTTCCCTTGAATGCATTAAAATGCTTCTCCTTTTTCATCAATAGGACAATATCATTTAATTGAACACACAAAAAAGGATTATAAAAATATTTGTAAACATGACGATTATTTCATCAAAAACATTTTCAGTTTCATTTTTATAGGATGTTTACAAGTCGGTATCTTTCTTTTAATCTTGATGTCGAATTGCATCATCAAGAGAAGAACTATAAAATATCGAAAAGAGGTAGCTTTAAGGATGCCTTCCACATCTAATCATCGATTTTTCACATAGTTTAGGCGGTTATGTGCCTCCGATCAATTTTTATTTCATCTCATCAGATGAAGGAATAAAAAAAGGCACAGAAATATGAAAATAATAAGAAGAATCCTTCAGCGTGATTAATCGATTACACATTATTTGATGGTTTGTTAAGTTGTGCTGATGCTGATGTTGCAAAAACAGAAAGAAGATAATACATGTAGGAAGATGAAAAAAGAGAAGTCCTTTACATTGTCATATTCTCCTTGCTTTACAATCATTGTCTTGTACTTTATTGTACATTTCAAGCACCCTCGAGATTCTTTTTCCTTTAAGAATGTGCTATTCTTGAAAATGCTCATGTGCAATTTCATATAAAAGACGAGTTCCACACTTTTATCTCTGAGAATAATGAATTTCTGCAATTAAATAAAATATCCTATGCTTAGTCGAAATAGACAATAAAAGATGGAGGAGTTCAACAAATCATCTATCAAACTCATACAGTCCATTCATTCATTCTTGCAGTTTTTTTCTTTTGCCTTTTTGGCGTGAAGATTCTTCTTTTTTTTTTTGCTTCGTTCTTTTGTGCTGTTCCTCATTCATTCATAAAATTTATGAATGACCTCGTCTTCAAAAGTAATAAGTTTAAGTAACTACAATAAGAAAATGGGATAAGTTTGGGATCAATTGGAATTAAGGTGTGAAGACGAATTACATTTTACCTGATCGAAATTTAAGTTGATTGTGATATTGATGCTATTAAAGTTAAGTTTTACCTATTATGGTCATTTATTAGCTTTGGTCTATCAATGGTGGAGATGCCCACGCGTGCAGATTCCAATGAATTGAGTTTTATTGATGGACAATGAAATTATACAGAATCAATTTAAGAACTACTATTATATCCATTATGAGATCATGAATCCGTTACTTTTGTCATTTATGTAAGATGCTTTATCGATACGAAAATTACTGGAACTGCATACCTTCTAAGAGTGAAATATGCTGCAATTAGTCGACCATATGTCTAGTTATAAAAAGGAGATTTGTATGCATTGTTGTATGCTATGCAATGTCAAGTAACAAACTAGACATACTGTCTACTGATCGCAGCATGTCTCTGATTTTAAGGTGCATACATACTTAGCCTTAATCATAATTGCATGAACTGAAGATATAAGATGGGCTAATAGTATGACACTATGATATCAAATAATTGACACAGTGCCAGTGATCATAGATTAGAGACTTATTATTGCTTGTCGTTTTCTGAATGATATGAAGAGAAAGTGAATCTTTAAAGCAACTTTAAAAGGCTTTAGATATTAATGTAGTTCAAATTGAAGGGTTTGAATTCCACAAATAACTATCGATGGCAGGCAATTACCAATATTTTAAGCTTAGACTGAAGATTGTTCAAAAATTGGGATTATGCAGAGCTCGACCCAGATTTTGTATGGAGAAGTCGGCTAGAGTCGACAAGACTCCATGCAATTTCGACAATTTGAGTGAACTTCGCGCTCTGGTATGATATATGCTAAGCAGCACAACCATTGGAGCATCACAATGTCACCCTGCGAACATAAAACTGACCTTGAGGTACCCTGACGACTGGTTTTGGTCCTCTACATATGATACCGAAGATAAGATTTACCACAGCGTGTCATTCAGGATAAGAATCAGAATAAACTCACAATCAGTTTCTTAGAACTGAAACACACTTTCATTGAACACACAGATTCATTCAACTTCATATCCCACAAAAACAATCCAGGTCACTAAATGCAACTCAAATAACTTATAGCTCATGGACATTCAGGTCAACTCTTCATCAAAAAAAACCTTCTAACTTTATGTCAAGAAAAATAAACTTCCATTTTTTCTACAATTCTTAATCCATTGTTCCAATATTTCGATGGCAAATAAGGATAAATTTTTGACTCCTTTTCTATTTACTATTATTCCTTCTAATTTGATCTAATTGTTGAAAAATGAAATATATACCTTATTTACAAAAAAAAAAACATCTAAGACATGATCCGCCAGCAACAAAAACACACACAAGGAGAGTGAATGATTTTTTTGTTTGAAACATAAGAACGTTATTGTATTTGCAAAGATTTGTCTTTTGTGTAAAGCGATCCTTCCAAAATCATATTTTTTTTTTGTGAATGAATGAATGAAAAAAGAAAATAAATTTTGGAAGGAGCATCTACGGTAAGGATGCATTGTACATAAATCCTCCGCTCAGGTAAAAGACTCATAAACGTAATCTGACACTCTTAAAATTGGATATTTGTAGGACTTTAATCTTAAATCGTCGTGAAAGGTGCATTAAAAGGCCTTAATTTGATAATTAACAGGTTTTTATGGCTTTCGTGTAACAATAAATTGATATATCGTTTGTTTGTTATGGTTTTTGATATTAATTCGATTTAAAGGTGATGAAGCATAAAGTTGATGCATTCATTACTATCCATACAATCTGCTACTCGAAAACATGTGTCACTCTTTTCACAGATTATGTGTCTACTGTGTCTCTCTCATATCTTTTACTCGTCAGACATTGCGGCGTCTCGTTTCCTATGGTTTCTATAACTTTTTTTTTCTCCATCTATTATTTGCAAAAGTTTTGTCATATCCATACACGTTCACAGCTTTAATACTCTTCTTTCAGTTTTGGATGAATGCTTTCGAATTAAAAAGCATGGCTGATTATTTTCTGCTCCATTTGCCTGTCTCGATGTCCAGTGGTTATCACTATTTGATACTATTGTTAGTCTTATAGGAAATGAAGCGTTGACTGACTTGTAAAGTGTCAATCTGATTTTATTTCTACTGGATGTTACTATTTACTGCTTTATTTGATTAATGCACCAAACTTTAACAAGTTTCAAGTATTGATTTAAGGAATATTCACTAGTACGAACATTTTATGAACTTCCAATCCAGTCAATATTATTCAGATCAAATTATTAAACTTTATAAAGTCAAAATAGAATTCAATGTAAATTTCTGCTGATTCAAACTCAATTCAAACCACAACCTTAACAGAAGTGCGATGAAGCAAGTCACAAATGTAATTTTCTTCTATTATTTTTCTCGCCTATTTGAAATGAACGAGAGGAAAAGTGATTACGAGGAAAAAGGAAAATCCACAACTTTGTTATTGTAAAAATGAAAAAATAACTCGATTCTAATGCCAATTTAAATGCTTGTTGCCTTGAGCTAAAAATGCGAATCGAGAAAATAAATAAAAGAGCACTAAAAACCAGCTGTGTCGAGCAACAAAAAAAAATGGTTCATACGCGATGTTCAAATATTTGCTTGTATAATTTTAAGGAATTGTTCGCGAAAAAGTTTTTATTGAAATTTACATTTTTTGATTGAATTCTTGATGAGCTTTGGGACAGTTTGTTTAAACGAATTAAGTTAATTGATAATTAACGTGAATTAGAGTAGTTAAAGTTGATATTAATGCTCATTTGAGTTTATTTAAATGTTGAAATGTTTATTCTTTGAAGTTCTAATACAGTAAAAAGGGGTTTTCAAATATGAATAATAAATATTATTCAAATCTAAAATGATCGTTGAGAAGTTTTAGAATTAGCAAATGAAATTTTGCATCTAAAGCTCATTTGCAGCAATTTGAAGCGATTGCAGTATATTGAAATTAAAACTGAATGTCCTTAAATGAAGATAATCGCAAAAAATCAAGTAAAGACCCAACAATTTTCGTATAAAATTTAAATAGTCAACAAATAAACTTCCAAAGAATATTAGACTATCTTTCGTGGTAAGAAACAGCCGTCGACATCATTAGATTATTGAATGGAAGTGAAAAAAAAGTAGCATCAAGCCATAAGCAGCGGGTAAAGATCTATGGGCGGTTCTAAAAACATATAATCACTTTCACATCACAGCACTTCAATGTCCTCGTTTAATAGCTGTTAATTCATAGCATTCAATAGGGTGAACAAACAATATAAAAAAAAAATCAGTCATTATAGAGATACAATAACAAACATGTTTAAAATTTATGTTTTGAGTCCTTTTTCTACATCCATTCATTCTGATTCGTTTGTATTCATTGCATTTTTATTTCTCTCTTCTTCTTGCATGTCAAATTTAATAAATTATCCTCTTTGAGGTGAGTACGCACTTACACATATGCAGAGAGTATGAACAATGAATGATCGCAAGTGAATAGAAGGGAATGGGAAGGTAGAAAATAGGTAAAAAAGGATCTATTTGAAAAAATGTATAAAAATAAATTCTGAAATTGAGGATCGATCAGTTGCAAGTTAGATTTCAAAGTGAAAACTTCAAGAACAACTATTATTGGATATACCCAGCAAAAAAATAAAATAAATTTTGTGACTTAAAAAAAATTAAAAGACTGAAAAAAAATTAAAGACAAGAAAATGTCTCGTTCATTCTTAGTAGATTCACTAATAAGTGATAAGTGCAGTTCCAAATCAGTGAAATCAGAAATGCCACAAACCATTCTAACACCATCTCAACCAGCACCATATTCCCCATCGTATATCGGAAGTTATTTATTTTCATTAAGTCTCCAACAACAGCAGCAACAACAACAAATGTTGCAAAGACATTATCAATCACCGTCGCGTGATCATGTACTGGATTTAACAGGACATAAACCTTATATTCCAACAAATTTACCGCCCATATTCGTGCCAACATCTACAAACTATTACGAAAGAGCATTAATCCTTAAGAGCTCACCAACATCTGCTAGAAAGCATGCCGTGCTTGAGTCTCGTTCGCCATCAATTTCACCTCCAATTATGAGAAATGAAATAAAACGAAACTTCTATGCTCCATATGATTTAAGTGACCGTCCACAACATCCAAGCTCACCAAAATCAAATTCACCGTCGCCAACTCCACAAGATGATTCAGATTCATCTAGTAAACGAATTCGTACAGCCTTTTCAAGTACACAACTTTTGGATTTAGAGCGTGAATTTTCGACAAATCAATACTTGACTCGTCTCCGTCGCATAGAAATAGCAACACGATTGAAATTGTCAGAAAAGCAAGTCAAAATATGGTAAGTTTTCATATTCCTGTGATTACGTCGCTTCCAAATCATTTTTCTTCTTCATTGTACTTTCATCACATATGTGTGCTGCTTATCAGCTGTGTATGAAATGCTTTCGAAAAAAAATGATTTTCTCGTTGACTGAAACTCAAACAACAATTGCATGATGAAGGAAATGAAAAGTTTCTTCCATCCTCAAGTTGATGTTTATACCTCAAACCCAGACTACATTACTTATACTCGGTTTTCTTTATTATTTATCTCAACAGGTTTCAAAACAGACGTGTTAAACATAAAAAAGATGATTGTCCTATTTCAACAAGTTTTAATGAGCAGCAACTAATTCACTCACCAAAAAATGGAAATGTTGTCGGCTGTTGCACGAATTGTAAATGCAGTAATAGCATAAATCCATAACTATTAGCATGAAATGATTTTCACTTCTTTTTTTACTGTGCTGTGGGACTGAATAAACATGAGTGCCTTGTATGTTAAGTACTCGCTTATACAATAATTTGCGAAAGTTACAATTTCAATCAACAGGCTGCTTGTGGATATATATTGGCAAAAGTAGGAATTATGCGCATTTTATTATAGTAATTCTGGCATCGATAAACTTAAATTTAAAGACAATATTGAATGTTGCTATAAAATTACTAACGGTTTTCAAAAGTTTAAATTTTGCTATAAAAATTTCAGATTTGAATTTTTTAACGGTTTATAAATTTTTAAATTTTGCTATAAAATGTTTAAATTTGAGTTTTTAACGATTTTCATTTTTTCAAATGTTCCTATAAAATATCCAAATTTAAATTTTTAACGGTTTTTTTGACAAAATTTCAATTATTTTAAAGGACAAACCGATTAACTCTAAAACTTTCTTTCGCAAAATGACAGCACAAACACAATTATAATCAAACAAAAATTGCACGAATAGTTAAGTTGTACAAAGTAGTTATAATGAAGGAATTAAAAAGTTTATGTAAAAATGATGTAAATAAAATTTATGCAAATTACGAAAATTGTTGCGAGTTTAATTGAAAATGAAAATAATTTTATTACAGTTTGGCAATAACTTTTGTAAAGTTATTTATTCATTAGCAAATTAAGTACTATCAAATATTTAATGGTAACTGTTGAGCTCACAGGCTAGCTCGTCTTTTTTGAATTTTATTGTTGAATTAATGAAACGTAGTTGCTGGCATTGTTATTTTATGTAATATTAATGTAAATTTTGGCTCACAACAGTATGTAGACCGTAGACTAAAGGCCAATATGCAAACCGAATAGACCGTACGGATAGTGCTGTTTAAAAATTAGATTCTTAAATGTTGTTTCCAATTAGGAAGGTCTAAACCACAAACTGTGGTTATGGCCATTTGGTTTTCTCGCTAAAGTTTTATAATGTTTAAGCTACAGATTTTTGTGCCTGAGAATTTTTCGCTTCCCCGAGTGGAACATTCTGCGATTAGTCGACCATATGTCTAGTAACAAACTTGACAGTTCATGGTAAGTTCCGCAAATCTTAGATTTTTTAATAGACATAAAGCCGACTAATCGCAGAATGTTCCTTTTCGGGTTGTGTTCAGACACTCTTAATTAAAACTGGAATGCTGAGAAGAACTAGCCTTATTGTTGAAATTTTACCGACGGAACTTTCTTCCTTTAACTTATTTTTAAAGTTCTACCCGAATAGCTATAATAACAAGTCAGTTAATCGAGTCAAAATTGGGTACCTGGCAATCATGACTCTAACATGATATTGGATTTAAATCGAGTACGGAATCAAATCAGAGTCACGCCAACCTGGGGCAGGATTTGTAATCAAAAAACTGATTTGTCCTATTTGAGATTAAGGATCTGCAACTTCAATAATTAAAATAATTCCTAGTCTGAAGATCTCAGGCATAAAATTCCATCATTGTCATATCGATATCTCTAAAATTCAAGTTTTAATATCCTTAGGTCTATATAACATTTATTGCAATTAAAGCATGTCAAATCTTCAATAAAATTGTCACATTTTATATCCAAATCTATAATAATATCCCAAAATTTCTCGGAGCGTCGTCATCAAAATCAAGAGAAAGTTCCTTAATGAAGCATAAAATAAGAATGTGATAATAAAATTGCAACAGGCTTTAAGGCATTATTTCCTTAAATATTCCATCTACAATCAAAATGACAATCCTCATATTGCTCAACTTTATCTGCTTAATAAATTTTATGACACTTAATAACTTGAAAAGCTCTCCGAACGGAAAAAACTGCTAATAAAAATCTAAGCTCAGTCGACGGTCAGATAAGCAAATTGCGGTGCCTATATTGAAAGGCATAGGAAAAAAAGAAGTAAATCACAACGAGACAATGTAATGGAAAAAGTTTTGTAATTAATCTACTAAAGTTGTTAAGTAATTCTACTAGACTCATTACTACAACTCAATCTGGAAAAGTGTTGAAAAAAAAAATTGTTAGGAATTATGCGGTGATGTGTTGTGTGAATGTTTCTGTCTATCCTAACAAGCCTAACATAAAGAATGAATAATGAATTTACTTTGAAAATTTATGCACAGTAAATCATTTATGACGTAAGAATTTTGCCTCCAATGGTTTCAAGGTTTGTTTCAGAATCAGGAAAGCTTTAACAAACACAAACTCATGCCGTGCTTGAATTTTTATTTTTTTGTGCTGTGGATGGAAACGTTTTCAATTTTCTCGTGATTTTTTCATATTTTTTACATTTGACCCATTTGATAAAACACTTTTGTTTCATTTTTTAAACTGGATTAATCATAAATTACGGTACATAATGTTTCCTGCCTTAAGCATTATTAGAGATTCCTGATAAGACTATAGTTGCTCGTCCTTATGTTGCATTTGTGATGTGGTCTAATATAAAGATAAGAGCTGTTTAATGAGCACTGGATAGTGAATGAAAGTTTAAGTGTGCTTTATGCTATGCTCCCTAACAACTTCCTATAGCTCTGTGATAGGAAAATGTGATTTGAAATCGTAGGACGTGGGTTCAAGTCCCACTCGTGCTAACTAGTGGCCGAAGTGTACTTTTTCTGTAGAATCTTAGAAGTAGTAAGTTTCGGAACGTCTTAATACCTCAATTTAGAAGGATCATGGATGTCATGAATGTCTAGAAAGTGGAAGCCAGCGATAGAGTCAGCTTTAAGCGACTTAATTTGGAAGGTCATGGATCACAATTGATATGTACGACCAGCAAAGTAAGTAAGAATGAATGCCTGGATCTATTTAACTGGAACTTTACTTCTTAAACGAATGTTCAAGTCCAAATTCAATTAAAGTCAAAATTTCCATACCAAATCCAGTAAAATCCCTAGCCTCTGTTCTATCATGATGACCACTTCAATTGGCACAGATTGTCCATGTAGCTGCTATATGACGTAAGGTGGCACTTTTAATGTTAATTGCCATAAAAGTTGCCTCTTGGATGCCACGTATCTGCCATGTAAAACTTGAAACGATCGGACACTTTAGGTAACAAGCATAGTTCCAGAACTTACGAACGATTCCACTTCATTTAAATCTCTGCACTTGAATAAAAAGCACTTTAACATAGTCAGTAAATGATAATGGCTCGAAATGAAAATCATTAACAGTTGCAAGTACATGATGAAAAGTTTCCGGGGCTATTGAAATTTTGTACATCAATGTCATCAAAGAGGTAAGAGCATTAATTATGTAACATACTTATAAAACAATTTGTAGCCTACATGCATCTGCACACGGATGGATAATCACAAGAATCACTGAAAATGAGAGAATATAAAGTAGAGGAAAGGAAGGCAAACAAAAATAATAAAAAGGAATGAAACAAATTTTCAAGTTGTTTTTCCTGACGTAATCTTATTCTCATTCCAGCAGTAGCTCCAGTATTATATATGTACGTAAACATATTCTCAGCTACAGCACACAATACATTTTACTTGCACTGTAGGAGATATTTGCTTTAATAATGAAACAGCAAATGAGGCACAAGAAGTCTTCATATCGGCATTCGGCACGTCATGAATTTTTTCTTTCTTCTTTATTTGTATGAATCAAGTATGAATATTCATTATTCTGTTTTTCACATTCGTAACATACAATAAGCTACGGTGTTGAAAAATATTTTCGATTTTTTTTCTTCATTTCCACTTCACATACTTTTTATCTTATTCCGTTTTAAAAATACAATTTGATATCCCCCAAGGTAACAAAGAATTGAGTATAACTCATTGGCAATTTTGAGGTTAGAATTTAGAGCGCATTTTGCTAACTTATTGATGAATGATGATTTTATTAAATTGACATAATTGTGTAATGACTTCCAATGAGGGTCACGCTCAGGATTTTTAGTTCTGGAAGTGAATTGGATCTTAATGGACACCTAGTGACCTGGATCTTACTGGAACAGTGGGATCTTACTGGTGAGGTCTGGAAGTGACCTGGATCTTACTGGATCTTGGTTTTTAGATGAAACTACTCAATTCGATCAATAACACGAGGACTTTTGTAATTTTTTTTCTTCATTTCCACTTCACATACTTTTTATCTTATTCCGTTTTAAAAATACAATTTGATATCCCCCAAGGTAACAAAGAATTGAGTATAACTCATTGGTATTAGAATTTAGAGCGCATTTTGCTAACTTATTGATGAATGATGATTTTATTAAATTGACATAATTGTGTTGTTCATGATCATGCCAAGTTGGGAGTCAACTAAGAATACTATCGAACCCCATCCCCTGGGCAGACCTACAGTTATATTGTGAATTCTATAAAAAAAATATCATTTCCGAATGTAGTTTCAGATAGCAGTCAAATGCGTATCCAGAGGGAGTTAAACTACCACCTCCCCATTCTTCCCTTCCTCCATGCTAATATTCTTCCTAATTGATTTACTCTTTTGAGTATGATTGCTCAAATTATCAAAGAAGCAACTGCGAACTGCAACTCAATTATTTTCAAATAATATCCAGTTGAAATATGTAGTTCCTAGGTCAAGACATAATTTATTGACAAAACAGTAATTCTGTGATTTTCCCCCACATCACCAAGCCTGTAAAAGTGAATAATAGAAGGCATACTTCCGCCGCGAAAATGCATTGAAAAGAATAAGCTAAAATTTTCCTATTTTTCTCTCTCTCTTTCTCTCTCTCTCACACACACTCTTCTTTTCTCTCAATTTTTTATCGTCTTCAGTCCACAATGAGTGGAATATAAATGGCAAAGAAATGTGGGAACGAAGTGAATAAATGAATGAATGGAAATGGAAAAAATGGTATGGGATGTGGTGTATGAGTAATCAGTGATTTAAAAAAAAGAATTCACCAATTTTGAGCGCGCGTTACGACCTACATTTATGTTTTGTTGGCGTCAGGGGTGGAATCAACAACAATGAATGTGTTTAGTTCTTATGTTATAGATATATTTGTCTCTGAACTGTCGTACTTCCAAAAATACAATAGATTTTAGAACATAGAGAGAAAAAATATGGGAATTTAAGGAAGGAAAGAAGGAAGAGAAATGTTTGTCAATAAAAAAGCATAAATTTTATTATGTTCTATATTTAGAAAATATACACGAATAATGTATGTATGTTTATGCTTGAAAAAATAAGGCAAAAAATAGAATACAAAGTAAAAGAGTGAGAAGAAAAGCTTGTAGGAATGATAAAGTTTGTTTGTATTCTCTAAAGCATTGAAAGTCGTATTCAATTGTTTGACTAGCTGAATAGTACTGAGAAGTGTTTCATATAATTTTCACAATTATCTAATGGATTTTAAGATAAATGTTGTGAGTCATTTACATGTGACGTCTTTATTTGAGCCATTTAGATGTTCTCATGCAAAGTACGATCTCAAATATCAATAAATACATCATTTTTGTTATAACGTTCATTTGAGATTTGAATAATATTTATCATACATAGTTGAAAACCCCTTTTTCATACAAAAGTTCAGTCTGTTTTTGAACTTCGAAGAATAAACATCATTTTGAACAAAATCCGCAATTCATTTAATTAAACTACAATAATACGATTACGAAAGTTTAATGGCTATTACTAGTTAGATTAGTGAGTAATAAAGTACTTGCAATGACTCTGTACTAACTGAATTAAACTAGAAGTAGAAAATTTTTCAAATCAAATTTCGAGAAATTTCTTTCATAGTGTTAGTGTGAACAAATAATTCAAATTTTTGACAGTTATAATGCAAATTGACATTTATACAATTTCATGAATATTTAGCCCAATTTAAGCCTGTTTATCATTCTTTTAACTGCAAACTATTTCAGGAAATACTCAGTTTCTATATCCACTTGATTCTAAATCTAAATCTATAATTAGACTTCATTTATAAACGATTCCTTTAAAGAAATTCGGGAATTTTCACAAAAATTTATATTTATCAATATGAAGTTGGGTTAATATGGTCGATAGTTATTTTCATACATCCAAAACAGTATTTTAGTATTCAGGAAATTTATTAAAATGATGATAAAACTTTATTATAGCAATTCTATGGTTTCTCGACACAAAAAAGAGCGGCTATTGTGATATCATATTCACGGTTCCAATGGGAAATTGTAAATAGAGAATAAAAATTCATTAGGATCAAATATGCGAGTATTAAAAAAAAAATTCGATATTATTCAATCAATTTCATTAAAATTTGCTTCCAAATTAAATAAAATGAGATTTTATGATAGAGATCATATCACAAAAGTATATAAAGCAAGCTCGTAGAAGCCGATATTCAGTCAATTGATATTTTTTATGCTTAATGATGTATTTTATATAGCAGTCTGCTCTTTTTATTTCTATTCCAATCTAACGTCCAGTGACATTGAATTAATGTTAACCATTTTTTGTACTTCCTGAGCCAATAATCATGGATTAAATTTTTGGGAAGTCTAGTTAAATTTGGCATTGAGATTGTGATGATTGTAAGGTTGTTTAGATGCTTTGAATGAATTTGAAGGCTTAAATTCTTCGAAAGTCATTTATTTCAATAGCAACGAAAGCCAGGATGTATATCAATCCTGAGAATAATCTGACGTTAAGTGGACTTTATAGTTGTCAAATAAATGTTAACATACATTCTCAATCATAAGCATAAAGGTCATTCAATGGAATTTACAGCACGTGAACAATATTCTCTTATTCAGAATATCGTCTTCAAAACTATCAGCACTTCTTAATATAGTCATAACGTTTATTGATTTTCGTTTGCTTCAAATGGCTTCAAATGATCGAGTAGTTCCTTAATCTAAACAACTCAATAACATTTTATTGATTATGCTCGATTAATATGCTAAAGTAAATATTTAATGTAAAAATTATGCAATTTTTCGCTTCAATCTATGTGGAACAGCTAAAACTAATTGATGGAATAATTTGATTCCCTTCCATCTCTTTGCTGCTATTCGAACTATTCTGGATAGAGTTATAATGAAGTTCTTGAATTAATTCTTAGTCATGCCTTACGAGATATCATATCTAGTAAGAATACAACAAATTTGGTATTTCTTCCTCTCTTTATATCCATTTTATTCAAGCTAGATTTTTTTTTATCGTGTCCTAAAATAATAAAATTGAAAGAATACATTCTTTATATCGAACATATAAGCTTTATATTCTCCTCCTTCTTCGTCATTTTACCAATTATGGATTATATACCGCAAAAATGAACGTTTAAAAGAACAAGTCAAAGCGCCTTCTACTCTGTACACAAAAGGCACGAGCTTCGAAGAAGAGAGGTTAGGCTGTAAGTACGATGGCTCATAAAGGAAACCTTTTTTCAAGTCAATTTCAGATTTTGGTTTCAATCTAGGTTAAATTCTAATTCCAATTCAGGTTAATTTCAGAGAAAATCATGAAAATTTTGGATAGATATTTGGAGTTTGAAGGGATAACAAAGGATTTTGGATGTACATGACTTGAATTAAGAATGTATTTGAAAATCTATTTCTACTTTTGTTTGTTCGTTCTTGTTCGGGTAGCAGATGTTGTGATGGTGACTAAAAGCATATATTGCTGTCCTTAACGTAGCCTGAGTCACAACGTAGCCCGAGTGGGACTCGAACTCACGCTCTCGTTATTAAGTCAAGTACTCTAACTCACTGAGCTACAGGAAGGTTGATAAAGAATATGGCACAATGCTCACTTAAGCCCTATTCTCTATAAAAAGCTCATTGCACAGCTTTTGTCGTTGTAATGGACTAAGACACAAAATCCAACTCAAACCCAAGAATTGTTATGGGATCTAATCAGATTCACAACCAGACTAACTAGTCAACTAATCAGTAATATACTAATCAGATTTACAACCCCCCTTCCCCTCGCCCTTTGAACGTAATAAGTAAACGACCTCTAAGTCTCTAAGCAGATTCCGTTAAAGAAATGTCACCGTTGGTACGCAACCACCCCGCCCTTCAAGGTTCACCTCTATCAATTATTCCTAAGTTTTAAAGTCACTCATCCCCATTCTGGAAATGTTGGAAGTAATGATTTGAGTTAACTCCTTAAGAAATGAATAATAAAACTATAATAACCATTTGATGATGGCCTATAAATTTTATTGAAATACAAATTAAGTTTCCCATTTCTTTGCGGCCGCTCCCTGAAGAAAACTTACTTTAAGAACTTCGTTTTTTTTTTAAGCGAGATTATAACGGAAGTGATGGAAGTAGAAAGGAAAAAAAAATAATAAAAAAATGTGAACATGATAAGTGAAAAAAGGGGGGCTCGAGTGGCAACAAAAATGAGAGAGTAACATGAGATACAATTTTTGGTGGAGGCAACATGATATTAGAAAATGTAAAATTCATACATCTTGAAGTTTGAGTGAATGGAAATGTGCTGAGTAAGTGAGAGAGAGAGAAGGAAAGAGAGTAAATAAAAAAGATTTGATGCCGTTCCTTACGCTGCTGCTCGAAACATATTCATATTTCAATGTGTTATGTTAAGATACATGAAATATAAAGCTTTTTATGCTTTCCATTCCTTTATATATCCTTTATGAACAGTAATATAATATTTGAGAAATTTGAGAGTAAAACTAACAAAAAAAAGTGAGCGAACCTGCGCACAAAATCACTCGGACCGAAAAAAGCGAGCAAAAATCTAAGCCTCGATTTTTCACTATTGGCAGTGAAGAGCAGATTGGGCACGAAGGAAGCTCTGTGCAAAAACTGGTATCAGAGCTCGAAAGTGGATAGGAAAATAAAAAAAACTAAAATAAATTTTCTAATTCATGTTATAGACACAAAAAAAAGTTCTAATAGTGGACATAAATTAGCACTTCCTTATCTGATTAAGTGTAAAATAAGAAATTGTATGTTAACATAAATATAGAGACTGTATAGATTAACATTTAAAGTAAAGAGAGAGAAGAAAAAAAAAAAGTTTTTTTTTATTCGTGTTAGCCATCATTGTTATCAGTAACTTAGTAAGAAGAATAAAATTAGAGAAAAAATAAGAATCAGTTGTTCATCTAGATAGTGTAATAAGAAGTTTATAGTGAAAATATTTTTTATCATCATTATTCGGAAACTTCTTAACCCAATGTCATTTGTTATTGCTCAAGTGGACGAAAAAAAAAAAAAGTAATTTAGAAACTCCTTTGTGAGACATTGTGCTGTATAAGAAAAAAAATTATATATAAAGAAGGAGGAAAAAGTTTCCATTTCAAGGATTCCGTTTCAAGAGACTTGTGGGCAGATGAAAAGAAACATATTTCCTATAGGGAAAATATTGAAACAAGGACTTCACTCATAAAAGACATTGGAACTGAAAAAAACAGGAATGAAATGAAAATTAATGAATTTTTCTAAAAATAAAACAGTTTCATAGATGAATGACCAGTGCATTGTGACTATGTGTGTATGAGTGCATTTAAAATATTGAAATAAATGTTATTTACTCGAACTTTACGTACTTCCATAAATTAGTGCATAAATATATTTATCGTCAGCGAATTTTTTTCATCATCATTCTGAAGTAAGTGTTGGAACCAAAAATAGAATCAAATTATAGTTAGTTATTTAGTTAGTGTGAAAGTGAGTTATAGCGCTTGTTTGACTTGACAAGGGATTGAACTTTTGTGACATTATATAAAGCTCATGCTGTGGGCTTTAAGAACTTTGCAAGTTTTGTGTTTACTGAGGATATTCGCGTTTTATGATAGTTTAGTTTTATGGATCTAAGCTTATATGACAATTGAAACAAAAGAATTAATTTCTTAATTAAAAATATGTCTAATAACAGACTTGACTATTAATAAGCATGTTATTCATGTTACGTAATTACTGAACGATCCCTCAAAAATTAATTTCTTGAAGACCTTCTTTGAAATTATTTTGACTTTATAACTTCAAAAGTTAACCTCAAAATCTTCTCAAACTCCTTAAATAAAAAAAGTTTGAGAATCACTGGATATCACCATGTGGACAGATTTTCTTTTGGATTACTGTATGTCAGATTCTAAGGACTAGACATATAACTAGTCAAACAAAAGCATATCTACTCAGGGTCAAAGTGACATGCTGGGGAAAATCTCATCCAATTTTATATCGACAAAATTTCCCCCAATAAACCACCAGAGAATCCCCAAGCCTTCAGACGTTAAGACATAGCAACCGAGTAGTACTCAAATTGCAATGTGTTATCGTCTCTTGTTGATTTGCAATGTGAAACTTAATTTCTTAATTCCCACACATTTTTAAAGTTTCAAACCAAGTTTAATGATTCTCAAACTTTAAGGTTCGTGCCAAGCCAAATAAGTTCAAAAATTTCATTATACTGTGCACATGGGTCTAAACAACCATCATCTCCATTCCTCCTTTTGGACAAAATTCATCAATTTGAAAGGATATTTAGAGAAACAATTCCAAAAACCACCAACTAATCACTAAATTTATACATTACGCACGAAACAATTAACAACCCCCCACAATATTGTTCTTGCCTACACCCCTGCAGGCTATAGATAGATATGAAATTTAAAAATCTGACATAATTCTTATGTAACAATGATTAATATGAATGCGTCAAATGTTTTAAGCAATCATTCATGATGTCCAAAATTTAGAAGGGTGGTGTCTGTACAAGGACGAAGTCAAAAAACTTTCAAGGTTAGAGATCGTTCACTTTTTATGTAGCATGGGGCGGTCAAGAAGATTAAAACTATAAAAAGCTATAATAATTGCATTTTCTTGGAAATCTATTGCTCTGTTTTGTAAAAGGCTCGTCATAACGTTACGTAATCTGTCAATGGCCCCCAAGGGGGTTTCCAATTTTTTGGAACGATTTTGAATTTTTTTCTCAGCAAAGTTTAGCAAATTCGGGTTTATTTTTGACTAGATTGGTTTATAAGGATTCTGAAGAAAGACTTACCTTCGGTGAACCCTCTTGCTACGACCCTGTGCCCAGAGTTGCAAAATAGCCACCTGTAACAGGCAAAAACTAATAATTTATTGATAATTTATATGGTTTTGTAAGAAAAATCATACAAATTATTAAGAGTTTGTATGGTGTTTGCCTGTCGAAGGTGCCTGATTTGCAACTCTGTCTGTGTCTTTAATTTCAAAACGCAAAGCCAGGGTAGTAATTTAAGATTTTTATCATCCATCCTCCTCTTAGATTTAAAGTCAGACTTGAACATTTAAGCTGATATCTTAGCTGTATGTGATGAGTAACAAACTTCGTGTTAACTTCATACATATGTATCGACCCTCCTTTTTATCAAACGTCTACAGACAGAGCTTTTTAAATTAAGTTACAAACATAAAAAACAAAAGCTTATCATGACAAAGTGAACAAGTTATAATAAAATAGTGCATTCTCATTGTCCAGCCTACATTTTTAAGCATAATCACCAAATACATCAAAAATAGAAACACGATTACGACTAGAAATAGAAGAAGAAGGAAGGAGAAGGAGAAAAAATATATTTTTCTTCGTGATTTTCAATCATGACATTGAATTCATGAATGAAAATTATTGTTTGCCTTTTTTTCTGCTATGTGATGTGAGGCAAAAGCAAGGAAAGTTTCAAATGCAGAGCATACTACATGCGAATTACGACTGCTAAGAGAACGACTCTATTTTTATTAAGTTTGTTATTTTTGGAGGAAATTTACCTCGTAAAAAAAATTGGAAGGACAAAAGACGTAAAGGAGCAATATAGTTAAGGGAAGGGAAAAAAGGTATAGGAAGAAGCAAAATAGTGATTTACACAATCCTTTCCAATATGGCAGGAGTGGGCAACCTTTTATTATTCGCGGAACACCTTGGTCGTAAGCCTCGATCGAAACCACACATGGTATATGGTTCATATCCACATACTAGTGTACCGCGACACACAGATTGCCCACGACTGCAATATAGTTAGTTCTCTCCGGTGGTTTCGACTGAATAAACAATGAATGGATAATTTTAGTGGCACAAATAAATTTTATGTTGTCATTTGACAACTGTTGAAGCCCACAAGTACACAAGTAGTGGTGTTTACGTAACAAACATTTACTCACTAAACAACCTTATAGGATTTTCATATCAGTAAACATTGGATCTGATTTCATAGAACAAAAAAAAATACATTTTCTATTTTTAAGTTGGATTTAGTTAATTCTCAACATAATGTCATATAAACGACTGCATATATATTGTGCTAATTATAATACAAAACCTCGTCTTGTTGAAACTTCATGTTTTTTGGCATAAGCTTCTGTTTTATCTGTTTATTTTCATTTGGTTTTTGTGAATAATATTTGGTGAACGAAAATGCAAAAAGCATGTTTCTCTTCATCTTTTCTTGTCACTAATGAATTTCAATGGTTTCAACAAGTTTAAGTCTACATGACATTCTAAATGCTTTATGGTTAAAGGGTTTCTAATGATGTTTTTGATCTACATAGTGTTTTTGTAGATTAAGTCGATTGCTGTTTTTTGTTCAATATATCCCGAGCGTCACAAACGAAGAAGGATTCAAAATGGAGATTTTAATGTCTCTCCTCTTTTAATAAGTCGCTCTGGCTTGTTTAATTTATTCTTGACGAAAAGGGGGTCCTTTGTTTGGATACTTTGTGTACTGGATTATTTTTATCCCAAACTAAAGGCCAAGTGACATGTTGATTTGGCTTCTCAATCCTTTTAGCGTGTTATTCACTATATAAATTATTAGTCCCAAAGCCACTGGACCAGATTTTCAACCATTTCTATACCATGTGCCTTTCGAGTAAGATTTTGTGACGTCTTTTCGGTTTTCCTTTATTTTCAAAAACTCCAAGACAACATTATGTACCTTTTTGAGAAGCATAGTTTAAGCTTGAATGACTACAATACTGTGATTCATTGTTTGCGTAACACTGATTTACAAATAATAAGAAAAATATAGTCATAGTTACCTTTTCTTAGTATTTGGGGTATTTTCTTGAATTATATTTAAATCAGCTTTGGTGACAATCCAATTTACTATATCCCACTTCTTATAGTCTTAGATCCGAATAGTAATTCTAGGCAAAAATGAGGACGTCGTCAAGGAAGAGTTTTTTGGGTCTACTTTCTCCTTCGATTAACAATTTACTTAAATTTGCTGGATTTTTGAAAATTGAAAACAACGCCTACTTTGAAAATTTTTTGACCCTTCTATTCCGAGCGACACAAATGCAGAAGGCTCTGCTAAATTTCTCTTATGCTAAACCATTTGAGGTCCAAATGCCTGCCAAAATTAGGCGGTTTCCATTTGGTGTTAATAAAAGTGGTACACGGAGTCTTGTTCATTTGTGTCACTCAGGTAATGACGGCTACACAGTGTGTCTTCAACACAAACTTTTCTCCTCGAGATAATTTGCTCAAAAGCAGATTAGTAGGAACACGAATTGTCGTGTTTTAAGGTTACATGCTATACATTCCTAAGTTACATTACATATCTTATAATAAAAGAAGGTTACAGCGGTTCATTTCAGAAGGATTAGCAACCAAAGCTAAAAGAACTATCCAAAATCTTTAATCAAATTTCATCCATGAAAGCTCATTTTACAAAATCTAATTGGGAACTAGAACTAAAGAAACAAGAATTTGTTTCAAAAACATTTTCATCCTTCATTCCTAACCCTTTTAATAGATCGTTTTGAGTTTATGAAACTTTAACTTTTAATTGGTCGTGCAACAAAAGGGAAAACTTTCAACCTTGACTACACTTTTTTTATCTCGATGCTTACAAGCTACAATGTTGAGTCATTTTTTTCCAGTCACACTTAAGTTTGAATTGCTTGTCAGACAAATGTAAATGATACAGCCACGACAGTTATTACAATGATCCACATTCATAGTGATCTTTGGAAAAAAAGGAGGATGTTCCTCATATTGTACATGAAAAATCCTTTGATATTTGAATAACACGAGCAGATTGCTTGAATGTCATTTGAATGAATCTTAAATCCAATAAAAAAATGAAATGAAGAGCTTTTCAGTACAAACATACATTCGTAGTGCCATTTTTCTTTAATAACAGCTTTCTAACAGCTTATCACATTTTTTTTTCTGTCCGTTTCCAACGGTTTTCAATTGCTACGTTCTCCTTCATCAGGCGCTTTTTTTGCCTTAACTGTGAAATGTAAACGCTAAAAAAACATAAAAATGTATCGCGAGAGAACGAATAAAAATAAGTTGGGGAGTAATTTTGAGATGGAAGGATGAAGTGCTTTTGGAGATAATTAATGAAGTCGTATGTATTTTATGATGGCACTAAGTTATTGCTACTGCTGGGGATGCATGAACAACTCTTATCTTTGATGATCCAGTGCTGCGCTAGGGCGTTCCTGGCTAATGATTGTTTAAAGAGTGAGGATGCGCCAGACCACTGCACTCTAATAGCTCTTATTGTCTCTAGCCTACAAAGGGAGGCAACGAGCCACGTATCCACTACATATGATTCGAAAAAGGTCATGCGAAAAATTTCCCATGCCAAGTCTCGAACTCATGATCGCTGGAGCGATGTAGCAATAATTATGTACCAAAGAACTAAACCATTCCGCCACCGAGCCACTTCGACTCACAGTAAGGTCATAACATATTTTAATATATAAGTTTACGGAAGTTGTATAACTCTCCACAAAAGTCGGAAATTATGTTTTGTGATCCATTGCCTCTCTCAGATGTCGCCTTAACCTGGTTCTATCGCCGGCTTCAACCTGCCAATTGTCAATACACCAATGCTGTCTCTATCTACAGCTTCCTTCGAGGAGTTCTTCTGTCTACCACGAAGTACATCGTTCACAAATGACCCATGCTTAATTTTCCGAGCACAAATCCATCTAAATCAAAATGAGCATGAAAGTCGCATTTTTATTTTAAAAAGTTGGCAAGGAGAACGTAATAATAAATCTAAAGTTATTTTTTTGGTCGGATTGCGAGTGGCAGTGGGGTAATAATGAGAAAAATACTTTTTAGCTCTTCAGCATTTACACGACCTAAAATCATTATCATATTCCTCACTAATACACAAAAGCCATCATTCACATAAGCATAAAGATTGTGTGAATATAACATTATCCCTTTTTGTTCTATGGTGGCTTATTATATTGAGCCTCACGCGTTACTGACTCAGCCAATGAATTTTTTCTCTGTTTTATTTGTCGCGTTATGATTATTATAATATTATATTTGATTATATCATCAAGAATTAATGTTATGAGTTCGCATATGGATAAACTTTTTATTCAATTTGGGATTAGACACTAGGCACATTAGACAAATTAGAAATTATGACTTAGACAAATTATGGTTTTTAACACTTGTCAATTAGCACACAATTACTAAAACTAGTGTCTTACTAGAATAGTCCCAGTCAAGCAAGTAGTCGAAAATTGAAAATTATACTAGCTTTCAAATTGGATACACAAAAGATCCAGTAAAATTCATCCAGTGAAATGATACAGTGAAAGTCTCGAGCGACCTAATTCCGCTCTTAAAATTGAAATCAGACTTCTAGATGCCATTAGGGGAATCTCGTATCTTACCGATGATATGGCAATGTAGCGGTATTTTAGCAAGCATGATGTGTGATTCGGGATTCAACTCAAATTCAGACCTTCTAAAAAGTTTAATATAACTGCTCTGTTTCTCATACCAGAAATTAATAAAAAAAAAAGTAGCAGGTATAGGGTCAGAAGAATTATTTGCATTTAACATGACGTTCTGTTGTTTGATGTTTACCTTATAGTAAATGATAGTACAGCGTGTTCGTTATGGGCAACGATAGATCGCCATGTTAACATTATGATACTGAATTGTCCTAAAGACAACATGAAGTTAAAAATCTCTAACTGAGTATAATCCAGTGTGTTTCAAACTTTGCTAAGCGAAACACGGTAAATCACACATCAGGGATTGTAGCTAGAAATTCGACACCAATTTCACTAATCGCGTGTAATTTTGGATTCAACAAACTTTTCGCGACACACGTGAAAATTTGGTCTGCACACTAAAAAGTCCCAGTGCAAATTTAGTTTGAGAAGCACTTACTTACCCTCTTACTGGAACCATGCTCCGATGTGGAGCTAAGGTTTCTACAAAAGGACTTCCATCTGACTCTGTTGCTGGCTTAATCACAAAATTTGTACAAATTTTCCGTCTTTGCATCTAGCTGACTTTGAGAAGCACTGGAATAAACTTACAAAAAATTGTTCTACTCACTTAATTAAATAAACAGTAGTCTAATCCTCAATAAGCAAGCCAAAAAATAAAATAAGGCAAAAGTTCAAGTCAAAATAAGCAGCAAAACTCAAGTCCATTCATTCACAAAAAGGAAAGTAGTTTAATCAGTTGCCATTTCAAAGGCTCATCTAAAGGTTGTTCTCTATGGAGTCATTAAATAATATTTTATGTATGGAAATAAAGTTGTTGTGAAATTTATAATACCTAAACAATAGCCTATAAAACTGTCTATACTGAAGATTTCAATTAATTCCTTTTCCCATTCTCTTTTGGTTAATTTTCGTTAATTTGACAGAGTTTAGGAAAAAAGGCCACCAAAATAAAGAGGAGCTTAATAAGAAGAAGAAGGCAACAGAAAAGGGCAGAAGGAAAGGATATAATTTGGAGAGGAGTATACGTTACATAACTCCATAAATCAAAATAATTGGCAAAAAGGATTAAGCAATCTCTTAGATAATTTAATGATAAAATGGCTACACCGCCGGATTCGCCTATCGAAGAAGTTGTTTATGAATTAGAGACAACAAGTAGAACATTTCCGAAGCCTATACCGGTAGCATTAGAGGACCTATGCCGATTGACGAAATTTACACGCCAAGAAATTCGAGTTATGTACAGAGGATTTAAAGTACGTATATATGAAGATTTAGATGGTACCAATGGAATCAAGTCATGTTTAGAAGATGAAAGAAATTAGAAGTTATGTTCGAAACATTTCTGTACGATATGCAAGTATGGTTGACATTCTGATGTCGTGAGCATTATACGACTCCTGTCATATTGAGAACTGCCTATCCTGAATAGACACAACTGGATAATTTGTCTCAATAGCATTGTAGTCAAAACTGTTTGCGGCGATACACTAATGTACCGTCAAAATATATGAAAATGCCATGACGTACATGTCATGTGCGGTTCCGGTCGTGTCTTGCCACCAAGGTATGGCATGGCACAAAAAAGTTTGGAAAACACTGGTAAAGTGTACCGAGGAGCATAGATTAAGCAGTACTGTGTTGTCTTAACTTTTTGGTACCACGGGCACACTTTGGTGGAAAGCTATGACCTAAACCGCACATGGATTCCGAGTCCGCCACCATATCAGAGTCACGTCTGCCTCTGGCTGGACTTTTGATCCATTTGATTTGTGTTATTCATGCTAAGATTACATTCTCATATTTTTACACACAAGATTCCATTCTGCTCCAACACCACAAACAGAACTCCAAAAAGCTAAACAGCTTTTCCATTGGTACATGCTGGATTAATGTAAAAGGAAATTTCCACTGCATTAATTTTATTATTAATTGCGAAGTATTTTCTTATAAAAATTTTTCTCTTTTATCTTCTTTGCTACCTCCGGTACCTTTCTCATCGTTTCCTTTTTAATGACGATACACAAAAGGCTGAATGCCCCGAAGGAGTAGTACATGAGAATTCTTTTAAGGATATTTACGCAAAATTCTTTCCACATGGAAGTAAGTATCTTCTTAATAAGATTTTTTTTTTATTTTGTTAGTTTTCCGGGTGTGGACACGGGAACGATGGTCGTTAAATTTTGAATATTGAAAAATTAAATATTTTCAACTGTCAAAAAATATTTGAATTTTTTAGACAGTATTTTTCAAATTTTAACGGTCATTGTTCTCGTGTCCACACCCGGGTTTTACTATTACAATTAATGTTTAATACTATTCTATGCTGTATACAAAGGTTGAATTCCTTCTTCCCTGCTGAATTGTAATGCTATAAAAGTGGCTTGAGCTTTTTGTAGCATGAAAGGTCAAATGTATCAGTTAAATTACAATGATTTCAAATTTTTGACCTCTTTTTTGGGGCTAGATATCATGATTCAACAAAGGTTAAAAGGAGCTTTTAATCATTGCTTAACAATTCCCATATTTGCAAATCCGATTATACATGTATATAGCATAGAATATTCAAATAAGCTATAAATTTTATTTCTAATCGAATCACGTTTTTCAATTTAGATTCGAGCCTTTATGCTCACTATGTCTTCAAAGCATTCGATGTAAATTGTAATGGAGCGATAAGTTTTAGAGATCATATAGTCACACTATCCACATTGCTTCGAGGATCCGTTTACGAGAGATTAAAATGGACGTTTAAATTGTATGATTTGAATGGTGATGGATGTATTAGTAGAGGTGAATTAACAGAAGTTGTTCAGGCTGTTCATGAACTTATGGGTAGACGAATACCGGATGATGACAGGAAAACACGTGAACAAGTAATAATTCGATTTTAACTGCTTGATTTTACCATTTCTGACTGCATTTTTAGTGCATTTTTGAAAAAGATTGCTTAATAATATTCTTTGTTTGGCTCCGTGCCATCAAGTTATAACAGCATCATGGTTTTGGAAGCCCAAATCCATTTCTAAGTACGTTAATTAATGATTTTTCATTTCATAGGCAGAAAAACAAGTTTTTAAAGCGTTGCTTTTAAAAAAATTAAATTTTTAGTTACCGTTAAAAATTTGAATTTTGAAAAACCGTTAAATGATAAAATTCGTTGAATCAATAACTGATCGCTGTGACAAAAATGCACTGAATATGGTCGATAATGTCGAGTACAATTTTAATTTTTTATGTTTATTCCAATACAGGTTGATCGAGTATTTAAAAAGTTAGACCTTAATCAAGACGGTGTTATAACGATAGAAGAATTTTTGGAAGCATGTTTGAAGGACGAACTGATAACTAAATCACTAGAAATGTTTGACAAGGGATACCTCTGATGACAATCTAGTACACCATCGAAAGCAAGTAGCACAACAAAAAAGAATATTAAACCACGCGATACCACAACGCTAATTCATTTTTAATAAAAATACAGAAAATGCAAAAGCGACAGGGGGAAAAAATATGACAAGGAATAAAGCCAAATTCTCTCATCATGACATAGAATAAATAGTAATTTGCTGTACTACTTATCAGTCCAAAACCATAAAATTATAATGATGTATCATTAAGTTTACTCGGTTTGCGTGCGTTTTGGTTCTATTTTTTTCCATCATCGTCCGTTGTTGACCTCCCCGAAAAATTACGCTTATCCATTTTTTTCCTTCTTCCTGCATGTCTATTTCAGTTTTGCACTGAAATATTAATCAGCAAATGACTTTTTAGCGACAATGTTTATGATATTGCAGTGACATTCATTTTATTATAACATCGATGCCAATGCTTATAATGTTATTTGTTTTCTTTACCATGTATATCCATCATCCAAAAAAGCATGCTAACGTTATCTAATATGTAAGTAGCATGGTCAATAATATTGTATATCGTTACAAAAATATTAATATTTGGAAATTGTAACTAACGACGTTTCTAGATTCACACTTTAGCGTATGATCAGTAAATTGATTTTTTTTTTTTTTCAATTCTCACATTGAAATGGGGTTGTTCATTGATGACGTCTAGTGTTTAATTGAGATTCTATTTGATAGCATTTGACTCGACAAACTAAAACATTTTTGAAGTCGACTCGATTTTGAACTGAATTACCGGTTGTTTTTTTCAAATCCACACTCTGATTCAAACCATCATTTGGTGAAGAAAACGGCTCGACAATACGTATTATACTGTCTAGACCAGAATTCGAAGTTGACTTTTCAATATAAAATCCGAGTTCGAATTTGATTTTTCAATACAAAATCCAAGTCGACTTCAAGGTCTGGTCTAGACATTCAAAATTTATTTAACAATCTCCTCCACCTCACACATCTCCTACTGTATTACTTCATATATTCTAAGAACTCTGGAGATGTATTAATTTTCCTAATTGAAATACAATTTAAAATTTGCAAATATAAATACTTTCTGGACATTTTACAATCTGATAACATATTGAGTACATAACTTTGAGCTATAAACTAACAAAAGATCGATAAAATGACAACCAATTATGCCCAAGAATGTTAAACTTTGTAAAACAAAGAAAAAATTCAGAATGTAAACAAATATTTGAACTTTCGAATTTTGAGCTTTTTTGAAAGCTTTTTTAACGAACGAAATTGATCTTCAGAGTCGTTAGAATTTATTAACTATCCAATTGAACAATTTGAGACTAGAAAGAGGTCATTCAAATTACGACACAACACCTCCACCAAAGAGGCTGTTCTCTTATTACGTAACGCTTATAGGGAATATGAGATTTTATTACTTCTCAAACCTCAAATAATAAAGAACTGAAATGGATGAGGGAGAAGGATGTCAAAAAGTTGATTGTTCGCGGTACTTAATAAGCGAACAAAAGCCTAAAACCCAAATTTTCCCACAGGCACCATTTATGAACGACCCCATAAATCTCATAACGACACAGAAAATACATTTCATTTTTTTTATTTTTCATTAAATCAAAAAGGCAGCACATGACGTCTATTAATTTTATAAATTATAATTGTACATATAGTAACATGGAGAACGAAAGCCAACGTTAGGTATTGAAATATTATCATGGGGGTCATTTTGAAATTAAAGGTAGGAGGAACATAAAATTTGCATTTATGACCACGATTTTCATGCTGATAAAGAATATTCTTTTGCCATAAATCACATGCATGCAGTCAGTTGGAGAATAAGAAGAAAATTGAAAAATTTTCACCCATTTTCCGCGGGAAAATTTAATAAAGTAAATGATTCACGGATGGGAATGAGGAAATGTGCGGTGGAAGCGTCTATCTTACAATATTTAATTAATAGATTTTCATCATGAACAACCGTAAAAATTTTCATTTTATGCTTCCTTTTTTGTACATTTCGTGTTATCATTCAGAGCGACGAGAGCGAGCATTAAGCACTAAGCACTCGAAATAGTTGTATATACCTAAATGGAACAATTTATTTTTAATACCAAACAAACTCAAATGATCCGTTGCCATTACCATTCTGTTTCTAATCATTAAGACTTTCGAGAGAACTTAATCAAATCAGACATAGCATAAAGCATTAAATTTAAAGTACCATTAGCTCCATGAACAAAACTCTAAACTTCTTTTCGGGGAAACAAGAAGCTTTACTCTATATAAAAATAATATACAGCAGAACAGAGGAAATACCGTATTGAAACAAATTATGATTGTGCTGTAAGATATTTTGCATCATGGATGCTTGAATTATCTTGAGTTATGTTGAGGTCAATAGCGCTTTTAGGTCAATTAACCTAATTTGTTTCATTGTGCAATAGCTGAAATATAGAAAGAATTTAATGGGAAAATGTAGATGTAGCTGCAGTATGATAAGATATTGAAGGACAGGAGTTGGATGCTTGATCCGGTATTAGATTGGCATGCAGGTGGAAATAATCGACGAAAGCCTGTGGATTCATGTCTTCTGTAGATGGCACTTTTCTCAGATTGTCACCAACTCCATCATCGGAAGATTGCAACCTGCAACAGAGGCAATCTGCAGCTTGGAGAAGAGACCATCTACAACTTGCAGAATAGATCATCTACAACCTGCAAAATGGACCATCTGCAACCTGCGGAAGGAGGACTAGCAAGCGATAAAACTCGGCTTTTGCCAGTTTTGCTCGGTTTATTAAGTTATACACAATACTCATATACTCATATTTCACTTGGTATACATAGTCTACCAAGCAGGACACCTCCCTTTTTTATTAGTTTGTGTCTAGTTCTAGAGATCAGAAATCGTGTTTAGATGACATCCCGAGCAGCATGATACGACAAATTCTATATTTTACAGTAAAAATAGAACAAAATCAGCAGTATAGGTAGTCCTCAGGATACCCACACAAGTGGCTGCCACTTTTTTACCGTCAATATAGCGACGTGGCAGTGTCCTAATAACTACATTGTGTTGTTCGGGCTTTAGTCGTCTTAGGAACACATCTAGTCAAATAGAAATCCCTTTGTTCAAGAGCAATCTAATTTTATATCTGCTATAGACATTCTACATTAGATAGATTAAGAGTAACTGGAACTGACTCAATAATCAAGCTTGGATATATAGAAAACCAATACAGTGATTCCTTCAATGTAAATGATTACAAAAAACTGAAAAATCGTCTTCAATAAACAGAAACAACTAATTAAAGCAATATTGTATGTTGAAAGGAATTCCAGGTTGATTGATGGCACCGAAGGCTCAAAAGAAAGTAAAAATAAAGTATGGCATTGAATGTCACAATTGCATGTAAAAGGAATTTATTGGGGAAGCATAAAGACATCAAAATATTGATATCAATTTTTATTTTATTTAATTAGGTATGCCATACCATCAATAATAAGTAATAAGTCATGACTCAATTACTCACTCCCTTAAGTAGCAATAAAATATTTTAATTTTATTTATTGACTAATTTATTCACTCAACAAATCACTTCCATGAAGGTTGTATTTCCATTTCTATTTTTTTGTGTCCTGGCTGTTGAAAATATTTGACATTTATATCCTTAGCATAATTTATGTACATTTCAACGCAATGTCATTAGTATGGAAAATTTTGGTTTTTTTGCGTAACGGCACTAAAAACATTGTTAAAATTGACATTTAGACTTAATATGATTTCGTAACCACGTGAATCTTGTCTACTACTCCATGTGTGTTATTGTGTTGTCGTTAATGTTATAGTTTGTAATGATCTATCTCTCTCTCTTTCTCTCTTACTTCCCATCCATCACTCTTTCTGTTCTCCTTGTCATATGAAATTATTCGGGTACCTATGTAAAACACTAATTAAACTACTTTGATGAAAATTGTTCCCATGTGTGGATATACCAAAATTAAATTAATAATTAACTTTCAATAATTCCATTCCACGTTCCTTCTCTTTTTTTATGTCCCACGTGGAAATGAAAGAGCTATTTTTACTACTTCTCATATTTATGTATATTGTGGGTCAAATGATTAACAAAGAAAAATAATAAGTCTATGTCTTTTTATGCATATAGAGTTTTACGTGGGAGATATAGCATAAAGGTTGTTGAAT
This sequence comes from Chironomus tepperi, assembly GCF_022539635.2. Taxonomy (NCBI): domain Eukaryota; kingdom Metazoa; phylum Arthropoda; class Insecta; order Diptera; family Chironomidae; genus Chironomus; species Chironomus tepperi. The sequence continues at coordinate 2,044,358 of NW_027226222.1, forward strand.
ATATTCATTTTTACTCTTTTATCCTCGAAATTCGTCGTGTGATCTAAGGTGGAACAAACTTTTTAATCTCAATCTTAGAGTGTATGAGCATACAAATAAGCATGAATTACTCTGACATAAAGAGTTCATAGAAACTTATTGATTGACAATATTACAGAACACAGTTAAAAATTTGAAAATTGAAACTTTCGTTGAAATTCAAATTGATGATCTTCGTTAAAAAATTTGAATTCCAAAAATCCGTTAAAAATTTAAACTCTAAAAATCCGGTAAAAATTTTGAAATTCAAGAGTCCGTTAAAAATTCAAATCGAAGATCTTCGTTAAAAATTTGAATTCTTAAAATCCTTAAAAAAATTCAAATAATAAACCACCGTTAATTAAAATTAAGAATAAAAAGGATTTATTCACCTGATCACACTTTTTCCTACCGTTTTTATCCGTATTTTTGAATAAAATTTATTTTTAATATTGACGTGAGAGAAAAATAAAGATAAATTATATTGTAATAGCGTATAATGATGTACAAATGATAAAAAAAATCAGAATTTAAAAGAAGCAGAAGAAGTAAAAACCTTTTAAACCATTTTTCCGATATATGTGTGCAATTTAGAAAAAAAAATAAATCGTGTGTCCTATTTTTAGATAATCAATCATTATCATTAATATATTAATGATGACAATTTTATCCCTTTCTTAAAATGAGATAAACGATGCGTGTTGGATTTGAAATATTTTTCAATGATGTAATTGAGTATGGAATTAAATAATATTGGAATGAAGAGGAATTATGGATTAAACAATATGTTAACATTTCAGAGATTTTGATTAACATTTGAAATAATAAAGAAAAAAATTTAATAAGAAAATGTTTTTTAAAATTTAAAAACGCACATCCAAATGTCTAAAAACAAGGCTTTCTGGAAGTTTAAATTGAAAAAGCTTTTTAGCAAAAACTTTAAAAAAAGATTTTAAATACTTACATTAAAAAGTAATAAACTACAAATGTATATGATGTCATCAATTATGAAATAAGTTGCTAGTATCTGATTTCTGAATTAGATATCAGCACTAAATCAAATGAAATTCAAACCAAAAAAATCACAGTTGTTATTTGAATGCTTCTGGATCATAAATAATGTTTATTTTTCGGGTATGAAGCTTAATTAACATAATTTTGGGTCATTTGAGGAAGTCAGTTGACTTTTAAGCATTTCTAATCGACAACACATTGTACAAGTTTCCTACTTTTGATGTTTGTGTGACTTAGAAGTTAACTTGATATTGTTACTAGGTATCTGTCCAATACTATCCATCATGTATAGAAATGATCAAACTATCGTAGTCTACCGTACAGCAACCGAATTGTTTGGAAAATAATCCAAAATGGAATCAACTAGCATAAACCGGAAAGTATCTTCAAGAAAGTTTAAAGCCAGAACTAAGAAATTCTACAAAATTCACCAAATGATCCCAAATATAGGCATTGGCAAGCATTGAGCGAGTATAACAGATGTGAATGAATTTGACAGTAAATGACAGAAATAAATATTTTTCTTAAATTAAGCTTCAAAGTTGACAACCTCATGTCAGAAGACATCCAGCAGCATTCAAATAACAACAATTGAAACAAATTCTAATAAAAAAATTACAATCTACTTTTGTGGCACTATGTATATTGTATAAATTTTATGATACAAAACCAGAAAAAATGAATTTTCAATTTATTTTGTTTGAAATGAAACATGAAAAAAATGAAATATAATTAAGAGATCATGAAAACATAAACCAGTTGTTATAAAATATTACTCGAATGAGAGGAAAAATGATGGAAATTGCCATAACTGTCAGCCAAATTTTTTGCCCTAATTATCTCATAAATAATGAAATTCACAAGAAAAAAAATGCCCTTAAACCACCGAAAAATTAAATAAAAGTAAAAAAGATTTAAAAACATTAAATTTTAAGTGTTACTCAATGAAATAAGCAAAAAACGCAGAGAATTAAAAAAAAAAGGAAAATAGAGAATGCAGGACTCAAAATATCAGTAAAAATTTAAATAAAAGAAAAATGATGAATTAAAACAAATAATAATAATTTTTAATCCGATTATATTCGCAACATTAATCAATTTGACGTTTCAGGATTAAGAGAGAGCTTTATGTCAACATTCATTTTTTGCAGACCAAAACCGAGGGAGGAAGGCTGTAAGATAGACTAAGAATGATGAAATAGTCAAAAAAGTATTGTTTCATCCACAATATTGGATTTGTTCTGACTTATTATTTTTTTTGTTACGGTCAATACAGTTTTTTTTAAAAGAGTTACAATCATTCATTCTTTCAAAGTAATGAAAAGTTTCCCGATGATTTATAAATGTTAGTTTTAAAAAAAGCTTTCTGCGAAAAGTATGTATTTATGACAAGAAAACTGTTTTTTTTTTTTGTTTTGTTTCCATAAAATTAAATAGGTAAATTAGACGACAAGAGAAACATTCGATATTTGTATCTTTGTGTACAGCAGCTATCTTAAGCCTTCTTGTCTTTAGACTGTTGCTTTTTTCCACCTTTGTTCTCATTTGATTTTTTTGGTGTCGTTTCCTTTTTCGATTCTTTTTTGTCATCAACTTTTTCAGGTTTTGCAGGCTCTGCTGCTGGAGTCTTTTCAGCAGACGCAGCTTCCTGTATAGTACTAGTTGCTATTTGGGCTGCAATCTCCTCAACTTTCTTCTCCTCTTCCTTTGTTGCCGGTGATGCTTCTGGTTTTGCTGCTGATTCAGAATTGGCTACATTTTCGAAGTTTTCCACCAAATCGGGGATATCTTCTTCCTCTTTGCCCTCTTCAACAGAGCTCAAAATTTTGTTTCCAATTCCAACATTGTTGGCCAATCGTTTCAATTGAGACAAACCTTCTGTACCCAATTGCGTGAGAATTCCTGGCAACAATTCAGCAATCTAGAAAATGAGTCATAAACAATATTATAAGTTTATATGTGATATAATAAATTAAAGTTATTGCCGGTCATTGTTGATAAGAAAATCATTTAAAATTGGATTTTGATACCACAAACAAACTAACTGATAATGAAAAAAAGTAGAAAGAATGGGAAAATTATGACCGCAAATGATGTATAATAGCCATAAATGCTTAATATCCAGAGGATTAATGTAGGAAGTTAATGCTCATAAACATCATTTGAGGTTAGATCAGAAAACAGAAAAAATTATAATTACTTGTTTAGTTTCGCCGTGTCCTGTAATTGCAAATACATTACTGGCCAATGATGCTTGAGTTTTTGGATTATTGAAATGAATGACAGTTCCATCGTTTTTAATCAAATTAACCTCCTCGATGCCAGGAATATTGTTAACAGCTAATTTCTTTAATGTTGATTGCAATTTTTTGTCGTCAGTTGCGGCAGTTTGATGTACAATCTTCTTCTTGCGGCGTGGAGTACCTGAAAAGATTAAATAATTAATTATTAATATATTAACTCTTTAACAATGACTATTTCTGGCTGTAAAAAAATTGTCAGCCAAAATGAAAACATGATTTTTTCACTGATTATTGCATTGTTTCTGGATAATTTCATACCTTTGCCTCCGATACGAACTTGGGCGGCTTGCGCCTGTAATTTCTTTAATTTTTCAGGATTCATTTCACCGCTTTTTGTGAAATTTATTAATGGGATCTCGTGCTTTTATTTCACAGAGAAGAAAAAGAAAAAGAAATATTCAGGGCTCTACCGTTTTTTGTAAGGTGATTTAAAATTATTTTGACCGTTATTCACTTCAACAATAATTTCACTAAATTATACTGTTTATAATCGCAGTAGTGAAGAATTTTAATAGAAATATAGTGTCAAAATTAAATTAAGGTTAAAGGACGAGTTTTAAAGGAGAAAAAGGACTTGAACTCAACTCAGTTGAACTGGATGGTGGGATAGCTGAACGAATCGAGTGAGTTCAGTAAAAAGTATATATTTTCTATGTGTGCGTTCAGTAAAAGTGTGTTCTGTGAGAGTTAGAAAAAAATCAAAAATCTTTAGTCAGAATTAATATTTCATAAAAAATGAATTTGGAAGAGAATTCGCCAGGTTAGCATAATTAAGTGTTATTAATAGTGATAAGAAATGATCAATTGATAAGAAAATAATCAAGTTTAATAGAAATAATTTGTGTTTATGATAAAAAGTGTACGTGAAAAATGTTGAGTCATAAAGTTTCCCATTTTTCTTTGATATTAAATACAAGGAGATCGATAGATTTAATTAAAGAAATGCATTGATGAATATTTTATTGTTGTGGACCTATTGACCTATAAAAAATGTTAAAGTGACGCCAAGATTTGGCTTATTTAACGTATGTTATCTCATACACACATAATATGTACATATTTAATAATAATTTTTTCCTTCATTCCTCCTTATTCGCTTCTTATTCGACATATTTTTCTCTATTTGAGAATCTATTTTTGAGACAAAAAGAAATGCCAACAAGACCATTTAACGAAAAATTCATGGATAGATGAAAGAAAAAGACTTTTTTTCTCGATTACTATTGGAAAGTGCTTTATTGCCTTAACTGTACGACGAATTTAGTGAAGTGAAGCATAGTTTTTGCATTAAAAGAGAAGAAAATAAAGAGCTTTATGCGGAGGAACAAAAGAGAAAATGATTACCGATATTCTCGGGCAAGATTTGTTAATGATAGCATTCGTTGCTAGGTATCACGGACGAACTGTCGGCAACATGCATACAGTTCTTATTTCTTTTTTTTCTATATTTCCATTACTTTTTAATATTTCATAAGACCTCACTAGTTCCATCATAAATGAACGGCTAAATGAATGTAAAATATAGATCTATTATCTTTACTCTCTAACAAATAAGTATAAAAAAAGATTATAATAATAATATTAAATTATAATATAGCGTTCAAAGACCGCAAATGAAAATGTACGCTTCAAATACCTATAAAAGTTTTTAATAATACTTTTTTTTTTGTTTAATTACAAGACCAATCAGTGAATAATGAATTTTATTTTTTGTGTTTTAAAAGAAGAAAAAGCTGCTACGAAATAATTTATAAAGTTATAGTTTCACTGCTGCTTTTATTTCGATTCATTGAAGCAACCCAAATCATTCACCTACATATAAGTATGTTCGTTTCTAATGCTTAATATCTCTCATTTTTATGCAGAAATAAATGCGAGAATTATTGATTCAACCTTGCTGTATATATCCATAGTTGATATATATAGTTATGCTCATATTAGACCTGCACTTGCTTAAGCAGCACTGATATACACTGATATACACTGTATACATTACATTTTCATTTTTTGGCAATATAGAACATAAAGGAAGCGTGTTATCGATCACAAAATATGAAAATTTTTATCATTACTATGGATTCGAGATTATTCCTTGCTTTTTTTAGTGTTATGACAAGTGACTATAAATAGACGTTAAATTTCATTATTTTGCAAATTGTATCTATCGGAATGCACATAAACGTAGAAACCTCTCAAATTATATATACACAGACTGAGAATAAGGGTAAAGAAAACAAATTCGATAATGAAAGAAATAAATAAATTTAGAGAGATGACGTTGGAGATTCACACGCTTACAAATGTTCCTATAAAAAAATGTGTAGTCAAATGCGCAAGTCGCCGAGTATGTTTTTGTTGTTATCAATTCAAGAGTTGGAATGACTGAATAATGTAAAAAAAAAGTACAGTGCATGGCATGTGATTTATTCGAGTGTGACCTTCATTAATGATTGATTCTATAAAGTTAAAATTACTTCTTCTTATTCTTCGTGTGTCTCTTTCCATTTCCTGTTGCACTTTATTCTTATGTTTTCTAAATTACAAAAACATTTCTTTTTCTCACATCGCGCACATATGTTCCATGCATTTACGCTCTATTATTCTGTGATATAAAAGCAAGAGATGAGAATCATAATATTAATAGAATCGAATCGCGTTGTATTTCACTGAACTCTTGAAAGTTTTCTTCTGCTAGAATTTTTTCGTAATGAAATCTCCACGCTGAGAAAAAAGAATGAACAAATTCCTCACATTCAAAAGATTTGGGATATTCATATATTACGTCACTTTTACCTAAGTTTTAAGATTTCCATGAATGTCATAAAACCTTTATTAAGAAACTAAAGTTTTGAATATTATGGACATTAACAATTAATTTTGGACGTCATAAGTGAATGAACTCATGTTCTATAGACTCAAGTAATTTAGACATAGTTCACTATTCATTTTTAACTGTTATTAATGAAGAATTCATTTGTTTCGAAAAGAAAAGAAAACTGAATGCGACGATATTCAGTTCTTATTTTTTTCAAAAAATAATAAAAATGAAATTTGACTGTGTGCGTCGCACGCTCGGTATGTGAGCAAAATTAATGAAGTGTGAGGGAGGTATGGTACAAATTAACTAAATAGGAAAGAGGAAGCGCATACACATCTTTAGACACTAAAAATTGAACCATTATCATCACAGCAGTAAAATAATGAAGAAATTAACTGCATTTTCTTTTCATCAGCTTATTCAGTAGTGTTAACATCGCGAACCGGGCATAAATTATCTATCATTCGCTCGCTTATTCACATATATAAGATGAGATCACTCCGTGCTAAATGAATGACTACGAAAGTTCAGTGTGAAGCATTTCGAGCATGTCAAATCAAAGATTATTTTTTCATGGGCAGTTTTTTTGTGTAGAATCGCAAAACAATTTTAAGTTAAACATTAATGCATGAACGATCTAGTTTATTTAGATTTATCTCATGGTATTGATAAAATGCTGAAAGATTTTAATGTATGGGCAGTTCAATCAAATCGATCAAATGTTTACTTAATGATGAAGTAATTCAACTCGATCAACTGTGAAGCTATAATTTAATTTACATTGATCTTAATTTGACGTAATGGCTCATTTTGTTATATATTTAGTTTCGCTGTACAAAGTATCAATTTTGAAAGGATTTTTCCATGGCCATACCGCGAAAATCTCTGCATCCATTAGATACGGCTTTTTCCTTATCATTAAAATGTTATCAAAATTTGCAATGTTTATCATACGCTGTGTACATTCCCGTAAATAATTTGAGTTCTGGGCTTCTTTATCAGACACAAAAGAATCTTGTTTACCACAAAACACAACTTGGATTGCACTAATCAAATTAGAAGAATTAGTTATTTGCTAATTCAAACAACCTTCGCAGAACTTGAGTCTAATGAGTCAACTTATTTATTTTTATTTTGTGACAAACAGATGATTCCGAAGGTGATTGAATAGATGTCATCAAGGATGTCATTCAATTTTCTTAAAACTATGACACACTTTATTTGATAAGGAATTTCCATTATGCATCATAGAGATCATATTACTATATACTTCTTAATTTGAGATCAAGGCTAAGGAATTATTAATCATCACTATCTCTGATGTTTCTCCTCAATGTTTTTAAGATTGAAGATTAAGATCTTGTTTAAAGATTAATATTTTCTCAGCCTTGATCAAGATGCACGACCTTTGTATGTATGTGCACCTTTAGAGCTGTGTACTTATATTACGAAAATATGTTTCTATTATTTCTATGGATTTTTTCATGTAAATTCAGAGTGTCTTTGTAGGTTTTCTCGCGGAATTCTGGAACTTTGAACATGACATGACATTTGGCCCATATTATTTGTAGACATAGTTTGAGGGCATACTACAATTAGATAGCTTTAATTGGAATAGGACTTCAAAGTTGATTTCTAAAGGCGAGGATATTAAGCATTAATTTTTCTATACTTGAACTTTGCTTGGAAATTACTAGAAAAATCAATACATTCTATGCGCCGTAATTAAATGTATAATATTCAATTTACAAATAGCATTTGTGTACTTAAATTGTATAAATCAAATAAGCATCAAATGTCAAGAATCTCCAACAAAGGTTGGGTATAGTCATGTGTATTATGAATATATTGATTTGTCTTATTCTCCACAAACATCATACAAAGTAGATTCTCCACAGAAAAATAATGTAAATATTCATCTACTAATTAGCAAGTCAAAGAATTCAGATCAATATGAAATATAAAAAAAATTCCGGCCCTCTAATAAATATATCGTCTCGTATGTTATTTTTACCTCATCTTTTTACTCTCTCACCACACAATATTTCGCGAAGATGCGATTAAGGAATGTGTCTGTGCAGAATAAAATAAACAGGAATGAGATAAAAGCGACATGCTTTAAAAAAATTGTGAATTATACAAAACGAGAACATATGTTTTTCTACTTTTGTATGGTTTGTATTCCAATTATTAATGATTATGAAGCACAATACAACAGAAAAAAGAGTATTGGATATACTTTTTTTTTCCTTCGCAAATTAAATTAATAAAAGCGACCATCACTCATTCAACAGCAATATAATAATGATTTTTTCGTGCTTAATACAAAAAATCAACGAACTCTTGAGCTTGCGAGTGGCATGTGTGGTTCAGTTATCTGTCGGTATGCAGACACAATAGGACGGGTTTTGCACGCCGCTTTAGTAAAAAAAAAAAAATTATTTCAAAAAAAGAAGTGCAGAAGAAAAAGAGAGCTTTTTTGCGGAGTCAGAGAAAATCGTCTACGAAAAGAGTGTAAAGTGTTTAAGTTAGAAATGGTAGACATTAATTTGCTGTCGTTGTTTTAACACTTGTCAGTCTTTAATTTTGCGGGTAGATCATTCGCGGATTTGCTCGCGTCAAAAAATTACCGTGAGGTGTAGTTCGGAAGGAAAAATTCAATTATTTAAGCATTTTTATTATTCTTTTAGTGAAATTTTTTTTTTATTATTAAATCTGCAGTGCAGCAATTGATTGAACAATTGTGAAAAAAAAACTCATAAACTTTCACTGTTATTATTAAGACTTCCAGTATATTTCTAAAGATTTTTGTTACTTATTTTTCGCGATAAAATAGCATAAAAAATTGAAACATTATTTTTTGTGGCATAATAATTGAGGAAAAATGTGAATATATAGTAATTTCATTTATTGCACATACATATATAGAGTTATTGTGATATTGATTTTTATGATTAAAGTGAAGCTGCAAAAAAAAAATGAAGGAAATATGAATGATCTTCGCAGTCATTAGTTTTTCTCGCGCAGTCGAACATTCATGTTGACTGCTGAAAATGTTATTAAATTCAATTGTGCATATAATACATATTCGATAAGTTTTAGTTCCAATAAAATAATAACAATAATATAGTAATAATAATTATGATCTCACTTAAGACGAATAGTGGAATATACGGAATTAACAAAAGTTTCTCAACACAATATTACGACAATAGTTTACAGTTTAGGCAAATTCATTGCCTGAATAGTGATTTTGATAATCTTTTCTTGCTGCCAAAATGCGCATTTGCATCACATAAGAAAATTTATTTACGCCGTGACTTGGCCAGATATAATTTCAATATCAATATTGTTGCAGACACGCCTAAAGGAAATGTATGGATTTGTAAGTAACATGAATTGATATTCTGATGTGATTAAGCATTCATTCGACGAAGAAGGGCTATGAATTTATAAAACGAGTGAAGGCTGACTTTTCAACCACATTGACTAGTCCATGAGACCCGTAAAGTTAATTTACAATCAAAATTATTGACTGCAAAAAAGGCATTGTACGCTGATAACATTATGAAGTCGCCAAGCATGCGAAAAACCGCATTTTAAGGAAGGTCAATAAAACATTTTTGGCACTATGTTGTTGCCGTACAATGCTTTTTCAGCTGCCAATATAATTGGCGTCACATAACTTTATTGCTCATCTGCATGACAAACCCATAACGAAAACTATAATATACGACATGATGATGTTTAAAAACTTCAATATAGCTCAGAGAGATATACCTCAATAATAAAGTAAATCATATAATGAATGATTAAGAAAGTAAACGATAGTAAAGTCTTAAGGTGCGCCAATATGTGAATGAGTAAAAAGATAAAACCTTGACTTAAAGTCATGTGTAAAAGAGAAATCGGAAGTTTTTCGGATGATGTAAATTTAAAAATATTCTTAGTTTAAAGTCAGTCTCAGTGTAGACAATCACATGTGTATAATTAATATTGGAAGAGACGTAAAACAAAAACTTTCCCTTAAATAAACGAAAACGAAAATATACATACATAATACGTAAGTTGTTTACTGACTATGATTATATCCTTCCATTGATTTCCTCGGTCTGTTGGGGTCTATCTCTTATCAGCCACACATATTAATTTTCAACGCTTATTGGAAAGTTCAACAACTTGTCGAACTGATTCAATAATTTCATGGTTTTTTTTTGTACCTGCCTGATAGATACATAGTTAGTTATAAATATCACGAAACGAAATGAATAAAAAAAAAGAGCTGCTTGAAAGCAGGTTACACATATATTCGCTTCATAATTAAGCAGAGACGGAAGAAATTAAATTAAACGGAGTAATTTTCTATTAAAGAAGAAAATAATAAGTAAATTAAGTTAGAGATTAATGGTGGGTGTTAGCCTGAGGCGCACATTTAATGGGATTTTAACTATGATGGGTGTATGATGTATCTGAAATGCTGAAGATAAAGTTCATGACTTAAGTGGGTTATAAGTCTTGCCTTATGAAAATTTTGCATTTATTCTTATTAGAATCAATTATTACTTTCTCATGTGTAGGAACGTATTTACTTTAGAGACATAAATAAATGATCTTGCTAGTTTATTTGCAGTTTGAGCTTTGACATTCGATCATAAAGATCAATTGCTGGAAGTAGCAATTAAGAGTGTAGTGAATCTTTAAGCTATAAACTCTGATTGGAACATAGAACAATATCTAATAAGATCATACCAATTGATTGTCTTGAAAGCTCTACAGATAGTCTCACTATCTTACAGAAACAATAAGTCATCACATATACAAGAAACCTGAAGATTAAAAGACTAAAATTAAGACATTCATAGACAAACTTCCTTTCAAAAATCTCCGCATTTTAATCTTAATTCGATAACATTGTACATGAACACTTGAGATAAGCACGAGCCTAAAGCAATAAGTATCACATTTCTAATTTCTTTCAATATCGATACAAAAAACCACCCAAGCTTAATGAGCTAATTATCTTGACAAAGTGATCACAACAATTGAAATGATTAAGTCTTAAATCCGCTACACAAAAAAAATTCATTTGCAAGCGTCTATACACGATAGTTATTATAGTTATTTCAAAATAAAAGAAACGAATTGAATTAAAATTGTTTTGATAGATAGAGTGAGTAAGCAGGAGGGAGACAGAGTGAGAGAGAGTGAGAGAGAAGGCTTCTCAATATTCGTTTGATCCAGTGTTGTTCAAAGTATGTGTCGCGGCACACTAGTGTGGAAATACCACGAGTCGTATACCATGTCTGGTTTCAGTCGAGGCTTACCATCAAGGTGTGGCATGACGCGTAACAGTTTGGACAGCACTGCATTATTCATTCAATTTCGCTTTGATTCGTTAATTTAAATTTCGTACATTGTTGCTGCAACATTAAAATTACTTTACCTACATCTCTCAATTTCGTTCAAATTATTTTCAGTGTGTGTAAATAGTAGTAATCATAGCTTTTTTTGATGAAATTATTTTTGCACCTTGTGTGATGCATGTAATCACGATTTTTAAAAAAGAAAAATGAAATAATAGCGATGAATGAATGAATGAAGAAGAAAATGTATCTATCCATAGGTATTTTATTGCCTACTACAATATTTGTTATAATGAGTGGAAAATAACAAACGAAAGCTTAAACAGCTTGAAGCTGTAGGCTAGCTACTAGGCTGGTTGGCATTCAGATGTTAGCAAGTACTCGTGAAAACGTAATTAGTATGTTGTTTGATAACATGCGCGTACATACAGCTAGAGAGCTGTGAAGCCACTGGAATTGAAACCGCAACTTTAATGTTAAACACGACTAACATAAACAACAATGAGAAAAAGATCCATGAGCAATGAGATTAATGAGGTTTTGTAATATTATGTCTTTTTTTTTCTTCTTAACTTCTTACTGTAAGCTCTTATGTTACAACATACATGCTGCAAATATACGCAATAATATAGTTCAATTGACTCACGGTGTTCCTTACGTGTAAGATATCGTTTCTGTTTATTAATTTAAATGATTTTTGGTAGCCAACCGTGATGTTTGATATTGTGTCATTAATGACATGACATTTGCATTCATTCGGAACTGATGAATATTTTATTTTTGACTAATGAAATGAATGAACAGTAACAAGCAAAACTTTCACTTAAATAATTTTTTGCAATATCATGATAAACAATATTTTGGATGAGTGACGGAAAACTTTAAACAGTCTGTTCGATATGCGAAGTCAAAAGAGCATAAATAAAACATTTATGATTTACTGATGATGAATATTTATATCCTAAACAACACATAACTTGTGTTTTCCGTATGTTTTCGTAACATCATCGTTTTCACATCTTTAATATAATTAACTTTTTTTTGTTGTTTTATCTGTAAGTTTTTTTGATTATCAAGTCAATGTAAAAACCTCATGTCGGACGATAAAAGCTTTTTATTGTTGACTATATTAGCGAAAAAAGTTTAAAAATTCCGTCGTATAGATCAAGAGAAAGAGATAAGATAAAGAGTATTTTGCTGCATGCTTATGATCGAAAGTGTGATAAACAGAAAGCAATGTGTGAGAAAATTTATGCATTAGTCCATATTTCATGCTTCGTCACATATCATCATACAGTGGTAATCAAGTGTAAATGCTACCTACTTGTCACTACTTGTTAATAATACCTCTCATAATGATGAAGTGACATGTTGCCAAAAATTATTATTTTTTGACCTTTTGTCAAAAAAAAGTTTCAATTAATTTTTGGGCGTTGATGGAGAAGTTGGGGTGTCGCTTAACACGATCTTTTGAGATGTTTTATTAGGTGAAATCATGTTGGATCAACAGTTGTTCATTTAGGTCGATTGGGAATCATTTTTGACTGTTGAGTGCTCAGATTGATTTCCGGATTGAATATGTTGAAGAGGTTCATAATATATTGAACTGTCAAATGTTTTCAACAGCTGCAGTACATCCTCTATGCGTAATAATAATTGCATTTGTGTCCATGCCAAATTTTGAGTCGTCACATGAATTCATATATCTAAAAATAAGTCTAGAAATTTCGACAACACTTCTATAGTTTGCGCTTAACATAGTAACATCCAGATAGCGCAAATTGAGTGAATATAAAAAAGTCATATTAGGTGCGACCAACGACGCCCACACGTCTCAACAGTTATCTAGCATTTTCTTTTTCTTTTGTCGATCAATCACAACATTGTTTTCAATAAGCACCAAAAATATGGTTTAAAAAGTACGGCATTCATAGAGCACACACAATAGCAGAGAATATTGTTTGTAAATTTCTCTCACATTTTATTATTGCTTTAAGTCGGACTTAATTGGGACTTTAGGAAATGTCTTGAATTTCATTTATGAGAAAAATTAATTATTTTTCAACGGTAGTCAGCAGTTCTTGAATTATGCGTTATGAATTATAAATTACATAGCTTTGCATCTAGTTGTTAGGTATAGGAATTACAAAAACAGGTGACGGCAAACGAGATGGCATGATTATTGTGTTTTCATTCTCCATATGATTGTGCAGTTCGCGAGAGATTACTCAAAATACACACATAGATGACAACACTAATGAAATGCTGTAAATTTTATATTTTATCAGCATTGCTTATAATATATTTCGATCAACGTCATTATAGATTATTTTCTTTAGTATTTGTGACCCGCGATCTTTTCATGATCGGCTTGAATTGATGGGAATTTTATTTCCATATTTTTTTTTTCTATACCTTCATTTCGTTTTCTTTCTTTTGTTAATTCAATCAGATCTCGTGCATTACGAATTAAGAGGAGATCTTTTTCGACAATTTAAAAAGAGCTTCACTAATTACTTCTCAAGATTATCTATAAAGTGAGATTGTTGTCTGTAGTGTCATTTTCGTAATTCCATCATGAATTGAGAAAAAAGGTCTATTTTTAATTTGGATGCAGTTTTTCGAGTGATGTGATGCATTTTTTCAGTCACTTTGTCTACTTGGAGACAATTCTATAAGGTCCCGTTCGTAAACCGAATCCGGCACTAGTCAGAGTCATGCTAATTTGTCGCTGGACTTTTAATCGATTGTGTTATTCTGGAAATACAGTTTAACATTAAAGTCCTTGAGTATCTGTGGCAAATTTGTCCAATATCTACAAAACGTTCAAGTATTTCCTATTTTTAATCTAAATGGCATAGATAAATGATTCATGCAGTTAAAAGAACCCAAAAAAAGATTATGGACATCTTCCCAAAATAATAGATTAATCTACAAAAAAGGCGTCTGAGTCATTTTTTTCTAATTTTTATCGAAATTACTGGAAGAGAATCCAATGAATTTATATTATTATATTTTTAATACCTACACCACTATTAGCTGTACTGTTTCGTATGATAGTTAATTCTCTCAGTTCTCATAGTACGGCCACACCACGAGTTGTTGCTACACGACAATGAGAAAAAGAGACTCAAGGAATTGAGCTTAGGTATTATTGTGTGTTACGTTTGTGTTCATTACAAACCACAAAAAAATAACTTAGTCAATTTCAATTCGATTCAGCCTCAAGTTGCCTTCTGTTTGAACCTCTGAAAGACGTGAAAAACGATAATATTTTTATTAGTTTTTGTCGAAACAGACCTTAAATCAGAAGCATAATTGTTTGTCTTCAATATAAAATAGATCACTCAATAGATGGCGACAAAGCAGGCTTTAAAAAAATTCCATATTGTGTTAACAGAATCAATATATAAATAGTTCATCGGCATTATTTGCAGAGGTTGCTTAAAGTCGAACACAAAAAAAAAATTGATAAGTTACTTTGTGTCAGTGTGCGTTTATCATACCCAAAAAAAGAAACCGTAAATGAATTTATTTTCGATCTGTTTAAATAAGAATGTCACACAACAAAATAAAAAGAGAGTAAAAGAGAACATGCTTGAGACAAATTGAAAACATTCCAAGAATATTTTGTGAATAGTTCATTTCCTATCGTGTACTTAGATAAGGAACGATTACAGAAATAGGATTTTTTTTAACTACAGTGATATCATTTAGTTACTGAAATATCTTCGATGAGTGAAGGACGGTCAGATTTTGAAACAAGAAATCAAATATAAAATTTATTTAAATTTAATACCTCTTCACAGAAGTGATCTTTACCGTCAATAAGTTAGTGCTTACATACCAAAAGATTCCGATGTGATTCATCATCTTTTATTCATCAAATTGCAAGTTAATTTGAATAGTTTTATGGTCTGTAAGAGACCCACGTTGCTTTTTATTGTTGTTTTATTTTTGCACATCATCGCACTTATACTATACATTTGTTGTGTATAGATATTATTATACACATTTCCTTCGTTTGTGGTGATCAATGAATGAAACACAGCCAAAAAGTGACGTAATAACAATTTTTTGATTCTGTTATTTGTTGATGTCTTTCTTTGCTGTCATTCAGTTTTCTTCAGCATTGAATTACTCAAATATCATATCTTACGTCTCGTGTTATTATCGAATAATTTTTCTGCTTCAAATGACATCAATTGACAGTCTTTTTGCTGCTATTCGCACAAGAAGATCATCGCATAGAAAAGAGAAGTAATCCATAAGAAAAAGAGGAAAAAAACTCAGTCATACTCACTAAACGAAGTCAAGTAAATGTCAAAAAGCTGTAAAGTGAACAGCGGATCAGAAGCATTAGTTGCTCTAGTCGTGTAGAAAAGGAACAGCAACAACAACGAAAATAATAAAAAAAAAAAACTCATTGAGTTCTCGTAAATTTAGAACAGACACAAGTAGTGGCATTAGTAGAGAAAGAAAACAACAAAACAAAAAAAAATTAAATAAGAATAAGAATTGAAAATATGAGTGTTTCGGATATTAAAATACCAACGAGCACATTAGCGGAACTGCGTGGAGTTTTGGTACGCGCATTGTCACGCGAGAATTTAAGTGTAACTGATAAACTAGCTATTCGTAAATCACAAAGCTCTTCAGCACTTAAGATACATTATACAGCATATTATGGTGGTAAGGGAATGGTCACTTTACTTTAATAATCCAACAAAAAAAATAGTTCGCCTCAGGACTTTCCCCAATTTTTCATGTCGTGTGTGTAATTTTTAATTTTCTGACAAGTAGTTACTTTACTTATTTTTCTGTTCATGTCCTCAGTGTTTATTTAAATGTCAAAAAGGACAAAAGTGATAAGTTTTGTGGAAACGACTCAACATTCTTTCAAAAATATACAAATTATTTCTTGTTGCCAAAGAAAAGAAGCTTTAAATTGATCATTTCAGTCGATCTGAATTCACAGATTAACAAATAAATAAAAATAAGAAGTAGAAAACAAGAATATGTGATGATAATAAAATGCTAATAGCATAATATCTTTATTTGTGTATTTGTAATAACTTTTCGCAGCTGGAAACAAAGAAACCACGAACATGCAGCAACAGTGTAGGCCGGGATCAGCAAATAAAGGTAAGATTTTTTTAGACATTTTTTTTGTTTTTCCTTCTCTATTGTGAAGTCTTAATTCATAAGGTGATAATTAGATCATGTCTTCATACCTACCGTCGAAAATAAAAACAAGAAGAATCATTTCATTATTATGATTATTTTTCCAATTATAATTTTTATTTCTTTTTGTGAGAGTTGCAAAAAAAAAAGTCTTGAATAATTTGCCAATTCGTGATGATGACGATAATGATGATGAGTTGAAATTTATCTCCATAAACGGTTTGCTAAGAGCATTTGTAATTTTGCAATGATCTCATGTTTTATGGCAATGCTTTTTTGAAGCAGCGTGTTCAATTTGGAATTTTAATTGATTACTTGTCGCAATTTGTCGGTTTTTAGACTTTTTTTTAAAAAACCGTTAATTCAAAATTTTTGAAAATTCATTCAGTCATATTTTGACTTCAACTCAGTTCAGTTTAGATTATTTTTGATTTTGAAAAAACCGTTGAAATATTCAAAATTTTGAAATCCGTTTGAATTCCGAAAACAGTTCCATTTGATCACAACTCCAAGAATGTGCTTCATTATCCATTCCATGATAAAATTCCACCATTGACCTGACTTTATTGAGTAATTTTAAAAATATTTTAAATATGTATGTCTCTATAAATATGTTGTATGTGAAGAAACGATTCCGTTGAGTTGTAATACTCTACATTGGTTCGGTATGGTTGGCGATGATATGGTCGATGATAGATATACCATCGATACATCAATTGATCTTTCAGATTTAGGTTCGTTGAAAAAATAATTTACTGTTCTACAAAATGCATCAGTGTGTGATTTATGTTTTCTTTTTTTATACTCTACGTACATTACTTTGATTACTGCAATTGTATTATAAATTACTAACAGAACTTACAATCCCATGCTCAAGTTTATTTGTTATTATTCCCGAATTAAACTAGTAAAAGTGTGCTTTGTATTCACTAATTGACCTTGAGAAAGCTTCAACAATGAATGAGACTGTATGTATACCATGACGGTTTATATCATGTCGACAAAATAAAAAAAAAATCCAATTAACATATATGAATTTAAAAGAAGTTTGCGTGTTCTATTTACACATAATCTGAATGACTTACTGGATGGATAAATTCAACTAAAAGAAATTAAAAGTTCCTTTTAGTCACAAAATAATTTTAGAAATGATTTTAATTAACACATGAAGAAGAATTAAGAGCGTAAAGAATTCCTCACAATTTTTAATGAATCCGTAACGATTTCACGTATTATATGACATTAACATTTATATGTAACTAAATACTGTTTTGTTCTTGTTACTTATCTTCTCTATTTGAGAAAAATTTTCATGCTTTTTACTATTTTTAATTAACTATATCTCTATTTCTTCTTTTTGCTTACGCTTAAATGACATCCATCATGCCAGGAGGAGAACACTATCAAGTACAGAGAGATCGAGAAGAACGAATAAAGCAATTAAAAGAGAAACAAAACGAGGAGAGACAACGAAAACTAGAGGAGTTAAAGGCTCAAGCATTGGCCACGCAAAAATTACGTGAACAGAAGGAGGAAGAGCGTAGACGTCGTATTGATGATTTGAAATCGCGTGATAATGATAAGCGCCAGCAAGTTGAAGAAAGGAAAAAGGCAATTTGGGAAGCGGAGAAAGAACGTCGTGAATATATTTTAAGAAAAAATCAGGAACGTGATCAGCGACTCGAAACAAAGAAAAAGAATGAAAGAAGTCAAATTGCATTTGCATTTGGTTCTTCAACCCCACGTATGTTGGATAGTGAATGTGGATCGATTTGGGCATATAGAAGGTATGGTTTATATTTGCGTGTTTTTAAGTTATTTATTCTGATTTTTATGACTCAAATGCTCATTTATGTTTGGTCTTCTTCCTTTCACAGAGCAAATTCTATTCAAAATGTATGTACTAATACAAGCATTTCTCCAGTAACTCGTCGCAGTTCCGAGCGTGAACTGAACGAGGGCTCAAAGAAAAGAGCAACATCGGCGAGTGGTTTGGATAGACAAAGTGAAGGTAAAATCATTATTTTTCATTTACTTCGCAATAGCTTTAAGCAATTTTTTTTTGCATCTTGGTCATTATCATACATATGAAAAAGAAATCCCAGTGAAGTGCCAATGGATTGTGCGTGATTTTATAGCCGGAAATATTTTATAAGGATTGCAAATCAATAATTAAACCATAGCTGAGGGATTATTCGCTTATAACGTCCTACATGTTTTAAATTTTCAAAAAATTCAGACGTAATTCTTAAACGATCTATGTACAAGCTGTGACATAAATCTCAATCATGTTTACACCTGAACTAATCAATAATAAGGTTTTATTTAGGTCACATTAGATCACTTATACATAAGTGTGTCCAAAAAGAAAATGAAGCAAAAAAAGATTTCTAAATTATGTTAGCAATTCCATTGGCATACCTTGGGAAATAATCGAAAAATCATGGTGAATGGCACATGAAATTTATTCGCTAATTTATTAAGTTAATTAATAATAATCATAAGTGCATTTGTGTTGACTTTTTGGTATAAAATTATTCAATCACGACATTTCAATTCACTGAAATTCCATTAAAAAAATATTTTTACAGTAACAAAAAAAAGAGTACACAAAACAAATATGAGATAAGACATATAATTATTGACATTTCTTTCTCTCTGTTCTTTCATTTCTCCTTTGAAATACTTCCCATTCCTTTTCCCCCGAATTGGTTTAAAACATTACAAAACTGACATTATTATAATAATTATAACGATATCTAGCTCAAAAAAGAATGTCATCGTCAATGCACGAAGTATTTCATTGGGGTCCAAACACATCCGGTCCAAAAAAATTATCATTATCAGTAGCTGGCTCACAAATTGATTTTGAAGGACCACCAAGTTCGTCTAAGCAATCAGCAGCAGCTCGATATTCAGCACGAAATAGACATAGCATGGTGATGGTAGATAATAGTCAGGGTGAGGAACAAGACGTTCTAGTTGTTGTTGATGTTTTGTTGGCAAAAAGTGACTCTTCCTTCTTATGTTGTTTGCTACTGCTTAAGTGTATTTTTTTTTTTTTGTTGTCTATATGTTCTTATGCTTTCGTTGATGTTGTTTGCTCTCTCATATTATTTACTATTAAGCTATCATTATGTACTTATCTTATGCCTTTATTATCCATCCATTCATCAGGATAAAGGAAAAACATTGAAATTATTGATTTTTAAAAGTAAACGAAAGCGTTCGCGATTATCATTAAACCATTATGTTCCTTAATATGTGAGATCATTTTTACCCATTCATATATTTTTTTAAACTTTATGCATGGTGCCTTGGTTAGAGCGCGAGAAGCGGTTATGTTCATAAGTGCATGTTGTTGGCAATAAGGATCATAAATTATGAGCATTGATATCTGAAAAGAGATTTTTCGTCTTTTCGTTATCAGCAGATTGCTTTTTCATTTTAGTTGGAAGCTTATGGCTTGATTTTAATTAAAGCGAATGGAATTGATAAAAGCAAGATTCAATGAGTTTCAAACAGAATTGACTATGAAGGCTCAACCAGAATTGTCTGTCCTTGTGGAGGTTCAATTGGTGTTTGGTTACTTACTTCGATGGCCGTACAGATCAATTATGATCCATGGCCTTCATCAGATGCCATCTGAAGCTGACTCTATCGATGGCTTCTGCTAGGCCTATAGCCTGCTTCAATAGGTGGTTGCATCTCAATATTAGGGTTGCACGAAGATGTTGTCTAGGTTTGGGATATTTCAATTGAAGGACCGCCCGACAATGTTACTTATAGAGTTGATATCTAGGAAGATATACATAGTTATTCCAGACATAAATATACTAGCAGCTTTCCTAGACAGCCTTATCATTCCAAAAATTCTCTTCTGTGTTGACTGTTTGTAATCACGTCTTTTGTTGGAATAGAGAGAATATACAAAGCTGACTGGAACCATTCACATTATCTTGCATACAAATTGAAACTCAGATTCCATTCGCTTTAAAACACGAAATCACAAAGCTTTAATTGAATCATCAGGATGAAAAAAATTAACTCTCATTTTCATTATTCAGTCTAATTTTAATATATTATCATTTAAATATTGTTTTTCTTTTGGCTTATTAATGAGGATATAATAACAAAAAAAAAACCAGAAGAACTCGATCTGATTATCAAAATTTTTTTATTTCTTTTCTTTTTCTTTTTCCTCGATGAAATCTATAAAATCCAAAAAAATGAATAAAATTCGATCAAACCAAAAATTCAGATGATTCATATGACAGCCGTAACGGATTTTCGGTACATCGCCGAAAAACTGATTTAATGCCAACCATTCCTAGTCCTCGTGATCGTGATTTATATCGATCCTCGGTAGGCACGCACACTCCTCGTACTCCAGGTAGTTATTTAATTTATAGCTATATAAGAATTTTTATCATATAAAGTAAATCTGTCAATGGATTGGGATTTGCATTTGTAATTTTATTCCAAATCGAATTTTCCTTTTTCTTCTGTTGCTGTGTGTCTCTTTTTTTGGAGCCATCAGTGCTGATTGGGTTTGTGAAATTCTACACAATCTTCTTAAAGTAATTTGAGATTCTCGTGCATATATGTTCTAGATAAATATTTTTCCAAAAAGAAACTATTGTATAAAGATCAAAGTTACGTCATATTATGGGCTGATTCCTACACGAGACAATAAAAAAGCCGGCAACTTTATATAAATGTCTAAAGGTTCAGAATTGTACATTTTGTTTGTGTATGGAAGCTTTTATTGATTTCCCACAGTATTATTAATTTAAAAAGCCGCAATCGTCCAAAATGAGAGTAAAGAATGCAGTCTGGCAAGAGATTGTTGCCAATAAAGCTAATCCAATTCAATTAGTATCGATCAGCTGTTTATTAGTCGAGCGATGCATATAAGGAAAATAAAGCAATATAAAGTCCATGTGAATTCTATAAAGAGTGCTTGTATTGCTGGGATCTTACACAACCGCAATATTTAAGGTGTATTTACCCGAACAGCACAACCTGCCATAGTAGACAGAGAGACCGCTTTTTGAAACTGCAGTTATCTTTCTGTACCAGAGAAGCATATCCCTAGCAAACAAAGAGCAAAGAAAGTTAAGAGCAACTTTTGGCTCATGAGCATGCTCATCTAGTATATTTAAGGTCAGCAAGCTCTCGCTAGGGCACCTCTACATCGCTGTTTTAATGGTAAGGCGCCGAATCGCTCTGACGGCCCATGACAGCTAATTTTGATCCATTTTGAAGACAAGAATTGTAATTTGCCGCATTGTGTCCCGAACAGACAAGAAGTTTGCTCATGAGTAAGCTCACCAATTAGGACATACTCAATCATATTGATTGAGTACACTCATAAACACGCTCATTTAGGTGAGTATGCTCAATGTCTGTCAGGACGTTGCTCTACTTTAAAGATTGAACAAAACTTCTCCAGCTCATCGATCGAAAATGCCTTCCAGCAACAAGATTCTCAAGAAAATTCGATTTATTTTAAAATGAAATGTCAAAACTCCACTGAAGATTTACTTTTACATAGAATAAGTAATAGAATTTGAAACGATGTTTTTTATCATATTTAATTATATTATCTTAGTATTTTTGCTTAAATGCTTTAAAATGTTATGACGCAAAGTGATGTTATTTGATTTTTTAAACAGATTTTGTTTCTTTTTTTGGAACCAAATACCCTCATTGCTTGAGTGTAGAACTTAATTCTATTTATTTTGACTACTTTTACATAAAAAACTTTTTGCAAGTCTTCTTCAACACAAAACATTAAAGTATACAGTAACTCTTTAACATAACAAACTGCTTTACAGTTTTTTTGCTACCCAATATTAATTAATTTTAGTTTAATTTTAATATGAGTTTGTATTTGTTTTTTTCAATTATAATTAATTTATTCTTAATTTTGATTTTACTCATTAATCATGTCCTAAAAAAAACTCTATCTATGCGAATGAATTGTGTTTGTTGTAAAATGTTAAGGACGAGCATTCTCAATGACACGTTTGGATCAATTATCAAAGCCGTTCCGTCGTAATGGTGAGCATATTTGTGCCATTTTGGAACGTGAAAGACGTAAGGCATTGGATTTGGAAAATTTATCAAAAGCGTCATTGACACAATCATCTCCTGGTAGTGATAAGAGGATGTCACGTAGTATGTCACAACTTAGTGGACGTGTAAGGAGTCGTGACAATAGTCGCACTCGCCAAAATCGTTTGGCATCATCACCGTTGCAAAGACATATTAAGAATACTGAGACAACAAGGAGCATGACGCAATTAACTGGTAATAATGCTAAAAAGTCTTCGTCCACATCGGTCACACCGACAAAATCAGGTTGGATAAATGCTTTAAAAACATAATGGCATAAAAAAATCTATAACCTTAGACTAGAAGCTGGATTTAGGTGCAATGCTATCTAACTTAACTCAACATTACCTTAATAATTTATGGCTGTTTATGGGACAGAAACTATCATAGAAATGGAAATCCATTAGATATTATTTTCCTTCGCTTACATCTATTGCCATAAGCCTATCATTAATATGACTTGATGGCTTCGCTACTTACCACTGCTCATTTACTTTATTTATATCTAGTTGCTTTCGCTTATCTCTTGCTAATTTTTCTTTATGGTGATGGTCTCTCTCTTTGGTGATTTACTTTTTTAGTTCCTGTTTTATCGTTTTTAGTTCTCCCTACTTTTTATTTTTATATCCAATGTGATTCGCACAGTCTTGACGCAGTTCTTTTTAAAACTTTTTATTTTTTTTTCTTATCACTAACTTACTTACTTTAGTTGCTTATCAACACAATTCTAATGAAACAATAAGACATATAAGGTTGCTGAAAGAATTAATGCAATTTTATTCTACTAACAATAAATGATTACATCCTTTAAGTCTAATGTATACATTAAGGCACTGATTTAATTGTTAATTATAGCAATATATTCATGATATATTTTCTACATTTTAAAATAGGACTACGATCAGGCGAAATGACCCCAAAAAGTATATCCAACTCGAGACCTGGTAGTGCAATGTCATCATCCACAACTAATTCTGCTATTGTTAACAAGAGAACAACTCCAGTAAGAAAAGCACGTCCAGTTAGCATTGCCGTCACAGGTGTCAGTAAAGATGGTTAGTAATAACATTAATTAATACTTGTTCCTATATTAATTGTAAATATCATTATTTTTTAGAAAAATCTCCAGCTCCTTTAGCTCCAAGCAGTGCATCAAAGCCAATAAAACGAACGCCAAGCGCAGCCAAATCAACTCCAGCACCCGAAACGCCGAAAACGAAGCCGACAAGCAGTGCAAAAGCAACTCCAAAATCATCAACAACTCCATCAATTATGTCACCAGCTACTGAAGTTGCACCAAAAATAATCCAGCAACAGACCGTTACCATTACACAAGAAATTGTAGTTCCAGCAAATGATGAAAGTAAGAATGAAAAGACAATTATTAACAATGTGATTAAAGCTGAACAAATACATACGGAAATGTCATTTGTTGATGGTCAAGAACAGTCAGATGAGACACCAACAAATGATGTAAAGACAACTGTTGAAGTTGCCCAAGAAGTTGTAGATAGTGTAATTGAAAAGATTGAAACTCAAGAGAATCACATTGAAACAGTTGAAGTAAAGCCAGAAATGCAAGAAAGCACACCAATTGTTCCACAAGTTACACAAGCTCCACCCCAGCCTCAACAATTGTTAACAGATTCCATATTGGAAAATACAGATATGACCGCTTCAATGATAGCCAAAACAAAGATTACAACAGAAGAGGAAGCAAAAGCAGCAATTGCTGAACGACGACGCCTTGCACGTGAAGAGGCCGAAAGACAGGCTGAAATAGAAAGAAAGAGAATTGAGGCCGAGGAAGAAGCGGAAAGAAAAAGACAATTAGAGGAAGAGGAAAGACATCGTTTGATGGAACAGGAAGCAAATAAACTTGCTGAGGAACAAAGACGCCTCGAAGAGGAAAGATTACAGCAAGCAATTGAGGAAAATAAGAAGCGTGAAGAGGAGGAGCAAAAACGTAAGGCTGAAGAAGCTAAACAAAAAATTGAACGTGAACAGGCAGAACAGAGAAGTCGCGAAGAAGCTGAACGCGCCAAGATCGAAACCGCTGAAAGGCTCAAGAAGGAAGAAAAGGAACGTGAAGAGCGTAGAAAGCGTGTTGAGGCAATTATGGCTAGAACAAGGAAAGGAGCTGCTAATACTCCATCAAAGGTAAAGAAAATTAACGTATTTCAAAATTTTGAAAAATCTTAAAATCATAAAATTTAAATTTTTGGAAACCGCTATAACTGCTTAATCATTTCTAATTACTGTCATGTCTTGTTACTGTTTTAGAACGACGAATCAATGGATCTGTCAAAGAGTCAAATAGAATTGTCACAATCAATGACTGAAAATACAACAGCACCATCAACAAATAACGAATCAGAACAATCAGATAATAATAAAATGGATGTGGCAAAGGAAGATGAAGTAAAGGAGCCAGAGAAACCAAATCAGCCACCACAAAATGACTATGAGAAATCAGTAACGGAGAAAGAGAATTTGCTGATGAGTAGCTTTAATAAAATGAACCTTAATAGCAATGGCCTCAATAATAATTTGTTAGAAACAAATAATAATTTGAACTTGCTTAATGGACAGCATGTTAAAGATACATCATCAGATCTTATAATTAGTGATGCAAATATAATTGAAACAACAAATGGACACGATAAAAACAGTATTGAGAATACTTTGTAAGTTAAGATATTAGATATTCGATATGTACACACATTACTAATGTTGTTATGGTCTTGGTGCTTTATTTTTTTGATTTAAAGTCACACTAATTAACACAAAATTTAATTAAAGCTGTTATTAATTTTTTCAAAATTCTAAATTTGTATACAAAAAAATTCATTTCGATCAATTGTTAATCATGCTAGATTTAATCATTCTCTAACACTCACTTGCTGATAGCTGTCCATTCAGTGTTGTTGTCTGGAAGTATGCCTGATTCTGAGAATATTTCAAACTTCTTTACGTGGTTGTGTCATTAAATTTGGTTCAGGCAGTATTTGGGCTAGCAACACTGAATCCGACATACATGCACACACACATTATTTATTATTTTCTTTATTTTTCTTTTTATTATAGATTAAAAGTGGCTGAAATTTGAATTTCTTTTGTCTATTTTTCTATAATATAATTTATTAATTCCACAAACGATGATTTTGTTTATTTTCTTTATTGGAATTATTTCTGTTTGCTTCTTATGGAATTTATAATACAAAAAATGAGTATAAAACATCTAAGACATTCATTTTCATGAAACTGCACTAAACACACTCAAAAATAATGAGAATAAAAAAATATATTATATATATATAGTTAGAGAAGCTTATTTGCCATATTTTCGTTACATTTACACCACTATTAATTTGCACATTTATATCACATTAAAATCTAATAAATTTTGTGCACCAATTCATAATGTTGGATATGATGGAAAATACAATGTATGTTAATATTTTGTCTAGCAATTCGTCTGAATTAACCACAACCACAACAGAACAATCCTCATCAAAGCCAATCGAGGATAAACTAATTGATTTTGGCACAGATGCAGCGATTACAAATAGTGATCAGATGTCAACAAATTTGAATAATAATAATTTCCTAGATAGTAATTCTAGTTTAATTACTCATAATTTAAATAATAATAATACTAATAATAATAATCTAGTCGCTGCGTCAGACATGAATGATGAAAGAGGTAACTAAAGCATGTAATTTTCAATAAAAAAACATCAAATTCTAATTAATTTTCTATTATATATTGGCATAATTCACAGATCTTTCATTACTTTAAATTGAAAAAATAATGAAAAAAAAAAGAAATGAATGCAGGTCTTAGGTGGAAAAAAAGAAGAAGTAAATTAAGTGTTGGTATTTTTGTTTCTTATATTTTTTTGAGAAAGCATGTATCGAAAATTATATCAGCAAATTGAATGAATTAAGTCTCATCTGAATTACATTATATTTATTGACTATAGATGAGCAATTTTTTTGCATAAGATAATGAAAAAATTCCGTATAATCCACATTTAATAATAAAAGAAACTTTCCAATGTCGAATTCAATTTTTTTTTTCAAAAAAAAAAGTATTTAATCGACTAAAAAAAATGATGTTCATTAATGAAACTAAAAAGAAATGGAGGAAACTTTAAAAATCGTTCGCTTGAATTGCACAAACAAAAAAAAAAATGAAGAGAATAAATTGAAACTCTGATGATAAACTGATTAATTTGTAAGCTTAACTTGACGAGAGAGATTGTGTATGAATGAAAAATCCAGTATGTATGTGTGAGTTTGTGTTCATACACGAATGTGCGTTTAAAAAATTCACTAACATCATCTTAAAAATTTCAAATTATTTGTTGGTGTTAGTGTCAAAAAACCGTTAAATTTTCAAATTTCACTACGCCATTGAAAATTTTACACAGAACATTCACAAACACACACATAGATAGTGGAAAAATCTTTAATTAAAAATGGAAAATCTAATTAATCAAAATTAAATAAAAAAGCTGATAATAAAATATCATTTGATGATTCTTTAGTAATTACTTATTTATGTTTAGAACCGTAACATATTTTATGTTATCGAAAGCATGCTTGATGACGATAAATGGAAAAATGTAGGCCAATTTTACTAAAGTAAATCAAACACTTTAGTGGAACTGATCTGAAATTTCCATTCAAAAACATAGTTTTGGGGGTGCTTACAGTGCTCATAATAATTTTTTTTATTCGATTTAGGTAGATTACATTTTTATATTATAGACAAAAGAAGCATATTGCTATACAGATTTTTTGATTAGATCTTTTTGCCTTTTTACCAAAAAAAAAAATTAAAACTATTAAAAAATATGGAATCACATTGTGTCACTTGTGCTGATTATGACACAAAATTGAATAATAATGTTGATTTTCTTCTCTGTGAAATGTTTAATATGCACTTAATGGAATTTATGTAAAATTTTTAAACAATAATTTTTTTTTTTCATAAGAACGCGATGGAATCAGGAATCATTTTCCTCACAAAAAAATAAATGAATATGTTATCAGAGATATTAGAGAATCAAATGCATATTTAATAAAAAGAAAATAATTATTATGAAAAAATACATCAATGACTTTTCATTTCTGAACTTTACAGCTTATTTCATTCCGAATAAATCTTTCAAGTCTTCAATTGTAAGTTTTGATGCGGTTCTCTTAGCTCCGGTTAATGCACTCTCTGCAATATTCATTTTCT
The DNA here is from genome assembly GCF_022539635.2 of Chironomus tepperi. NCBI lineage: Eukaryota > Metazoa > Arthropoda > Insecta > Diptera > Chironomidae > Chironomus > Chironomus tepperi. The sequence goes on from NW_027226222.1 coordinate 2,072,429, forward strand.
CAACTTGCTTTTTCTGGATCTTCTCTTCTATTGTGTCCTCGCAAATAAATCTAAAATAAATCAGGTCAGTTATTAACCAGGTCAGGTCACAAATTTAAATATGCATCAACTTACTTGAAGATTTTTACGTTTTTCTTCTGTCCAAATCGGTAAATTCGGTCTTGTGCTTGCTGTTCAATTTGTGGATTCCAATGAGGATCAAGAATAAATAAATAGTTTGCACCGACAAGATTAAGACCAACTCCGCCAGCGGTGATAGAAAGAAGCATAACACGTTCGTTAGAATTGGGATTGTTAAAATTAACGACTATATCATTGCGATATTTTACAGGTATTGTCCCGTTGAGCTCACAGTATCCAATTCCTTCAATTTCTAATAATCCTTTTATTATATTTAGGTATGAAACCCATTGACTAACAATAATCGCCTTATCGTCAGTATTTACAAGCTTTTCTTGAATTATTTCCATAAGTTTTTCAAGCTTCGAGCTCGGAATGTTCATATTAAAGACTTCATTGTCTGTTGTTATCGATCCTGCATTATTCAATATGTCTTCATTATTATCATCAATTTTCATATTTTGGAGTTTTTTCAAAATATCAATGTCGGAATCATTTGCTGATGTGTCTAAAGCTTTTGGTTCATGGTCAATTTCAACATCCATTTCTTGAGATGCAATTGCTTGCTTGACTAGACCTGGATGACAACAAATTTGACGTAAGCGCAGTAAAAGTGTTAAAATTTCGTGCGCTTTAACTTCCCGTTCAACATTATTAATCTTTGCAAATTTCTGATGAAGTTTGCCTAGCTGATTACGATCATAAGTGTATGTATTGTATTTCTCTTGATGTTGTGACAGAAACTGAGCAAACACTGCTTGCGAAAATGCCAAAATTCGATTATAAACACTACGTTCTTCACGATTAAGAGACACTGAACATTCTTCGTATATCTTTTCAGGCAATGATTGCACATCTCCCGTCTCCATTAATTGTTGCTTTGTACGACGTAGTAAAATTGATTTTAATAATGTTTGAAGTCGTGGCGATGAACCTTTTTTTGTCTCAATCCACATTCTCCAGTATCGAATATCATCAAATGGACTACAACGAAGAAACTTGATTGCAGCATAAATATCAAACTCCTTATTTTGAATTGGAGTTCCAGTCAACACCCATCGTTTCTTGCCAATAAGAGCACAAACAGCTTCAGATTGTTTGGATCTATAATTTCGTATGACATGTCCTTCGTCAAGCACTATTCTATCCCATTTGATTCCAAAAAGGCAACCATCATTCTTTGATTCACTGAGTATTATTTGATACGTAGTGATGACAACATCAAACCTTGCTAATAATTTTGCACGATATTCTCTTTTTGGACCGTGAAAAACATTCACATTTAGTGCATTCCTTTTTAACTTATTCTTAATTTCATGTTCCCATTGATTGATTAAACTTGCCGGACATATAACTAGTGTACCTCCATCACGTAATGATTTATGTCCACGAGAAATCCACTGATCCTCTTTTTCCTTGTCATTTTCATCACTTTCATATTCACTCTCTTCATCCTCTTCTTCAGCTCTTTGCAATTGTTTTAATATTAATGCGATTACTGTCAGTGTTTTTCCAAGACCCTTAAATAACATAAAGTTAGATATATAGTTTATTGTACATTTATAATCATTCTTACCATATCATCTGCTAATATTCCACCGCGAGGTTTTTGAGTCTCACGCCACATCATGAAAGCTAAAGCATGCAATTGATGCTTCATTAAATCAATTTTAAGGTATTTTGGAGGAGTTTCTACAGCATCATCTGCCGGACGTTGATCTAATGAATTTTGCATGTCTTGAAGTTTTTCAACTGTTAATGCTTTTTGCTGTTCAAAATGTTTCATGCCAACTTTTCCTGTATATTTTGGTTGGACATCTTCAGCTGCTAAGAAATTTTCTTCATCTCTTGATTCTTCTTTTATGGTTGAACGTTCATTTTCGCTATTGAAGGAATCAATAAGCTGATTTTTTATGCTTTTATCTTCATCAACAATAAGGGATTTAAGTAATCGTTCCTTATCATCTATATCTCTTTGTATTTTTGCAGCAGCAATTCTCAATTTTTCACCACCATCTGGAAGAGATCCTTTTAATTCCAATTTCCTTAAAGCCACAATTCGATCGTTCATAGCTTCAATCTCAGCGACTTGTGAATCATAATAAGATTTTGAAACTCTTTGAAGATTCTTTGGCTTCTCAGGAGTTGTGTCAGGTTCCTGTTTAACTTTTGCGTTACGGTCAATTTCTTTGAATGGGGATCGAACTGTTGATGACATTTTCTTTGCTATCATTCCTGAATTTTCAAATTTCTCTTGTTCTCCCTCTGATTCTGTCTCACAAATTATAACATCAGAATCTTCATCATCTGATTGCTCGTTAACAGAAATTGCTTCTTCCTTGGGTACTAATCCAAATATGCTGCGCCGAGTAGATTTAGAGAATACATTATCCTCAACTATGAACGATGTATCACCGTCAGGATTTTCCATATACAATGTTTTTCGCTTTTGTTCATCCTGATCATTTTCGTCGTCGTCGTCTGAATCTACTAATCTTCGAACATTTTTGCGACTCTTAAGAATTACTTCCTCCTCATTTTCAGATTCGCTATTCACAGTACTTTCATGTTCGTCCTCTTCTTCGCTTTCGTTATTTTCCATTGATGTATGGACATCTTCATCTACCAATTTACTGTTACTGATTTCATTCTCTGATTGTTTGCTTGTATCTGCTGTTTCATCTCCACTCTTTTCGTCCTCATAACTACTTTCATGTTTCTTGATTGGTGAAATTTCCTCATCATCTCCAGATTTACTTTGATTTGATGTATCTAGCCTATCTGAAGTATCACTATCTGCTGTTAAGAAACTATCACTTCCGGTTGTTCTCTTGGTAACAGTTTTCTTCGGATTTTCTGGTGACTCTCCTTCATCTCCTTCATCAAATGAAGCATCAATCACAACATCCGATTCTTCATCGTTGGATTCTATTGTATCGTTTCCAATGCTTTCAATTTCACCTGTTAAAATTTTCCAAGAACAAAAATTAATTCCACATTTTTTTCACTAATTAAGAGCAAACTTACTGCTATCTTCATCGCTATCACTTTCATAATTCATTTGTTTTTTACGTGATGTCATTCTTTTAGTTTAAGTAGGTTTCTATAAGCTAAATTTATTATTTCACAATTTATTGACGGTTTGGATCTTTTAAAAAAATGTTGTTTCTTTTGAATTGAAGGTGATTGAAACGCGTTTTGAACTTCCACGGTAGATTTCTTTAGAATTAATAATCAATGAAACAGAAAAACCGCGCTAACTAATAAAGCCATTGGTAAACAATTTCGATTAAATTAATATATTTATTGTATATATAGATTTATTTGGTACAATTATGAAATAATTAAAAATGAAATAATAATACGTGTTGATTTTTACGCCTGGAAGTAATTTTAAGGTTATTCAAATTTTTTTGACCGTTATTTCAAAATCCGTTAAACTTGTTAATCACTTATATTCAATATATTTACAGTATCAACATTGTAGGGATTGAAACTTGCTGAATTTTCAGTTTTCTGTCTTTTTGACTTGTTTCGTGATTTTAATGACATTCGCTCAGAAAAACTTGTTACATTAATTTCCATTTCTTGTGAGCACGGAATCTCTTCATCTTCAATTATTGTATCATTGAGTAAAGGTGGTGACTTGTTGATTTCATCCCCTTCCATTTGTTGGGCATTCTGTTGATTTGATACTTTTGATTCCAACGATTTCTGCTCATTCTCAGACTCATCTGGACTTATTTCATTTGTGTTTCTGTCAATTTTCAGTTCAACGGAACTTTCACGCTTGTTGTCCTTCTGCTTTATTGGAGTCTTTATTTTAAAGTTTTTAAAGACACGACTTGAATCAAGCGAATCAGAAACAGTTTTGGATGAAAACTTTTTGTTCGTGTCGCACGATAATATTGTAAAACTGTCGTCAGAATCACTCATGTCCTGGATATCACGAAGTCGCTTTGAAGGAGTCCTTTGAAGTCCTTTGATTGGTGTTCTTTTTGGCGTTGTGTTGACTTTGGTTGAACTTTGTCGCTTTGACGGTGTTCTTAATGGAGATGAGTAAATTTTCTCTTGCGATTTCTTATTTGCTGTCGTTAAATCTTCAGAAGTTCCGGCTTCATTTGTATCGTTAAGATTTGTAGCTTTGTTAGTAATATGTTTCTGAATGAACAATTTCTTAGTATTTAACAATGCCGCAGCATTATTGAAGAACTGCTTCTCAAATTCTCGTTTTTCAATTAATAACTTCTCATATGTTTCAGTGATTCTCTTAAAAGTATCTTGATCTTTTTTGATCTTCTCATTCTTACTTTTAATTTCGAATGTCAATTGCTTAATATCACTAATTTGTTCTAACAGTATGTCCATAGATATTTCTTCACAATCAAGTGATAATTTAAAGTATATAATGTCAGCATATCCTTCACTATCTGATCCAAGATATTCTTTCGCAAAAACTATGAATTTACTTCCAGTAATATCGTACATAATTCCGTCAGTGTTTGTTTCCAATGTCAGATAGTTCTTCATCATTTCGAACTCAATATGTACTGGATCACATTGATCTTTGATATGCTGAACATTACATTCTCCTTTGTAAATCTTCCAGTTTCCTATTTAAAAAAATTTCACGATTACTGTAATTAAAATTTTTCCAAAATAAAAGTATCGTACCTTTATTTTCCTCGTCACTAACGAGAATATTAAGTTGTATAACGTCATTGTACCATTTAGATTTGACAATTGCCTTAGAATTATTAATTAATTTAATATTTTTTACAAAAATTTCCATTTTCAATTCACCGAACAAAATATTGCGAAATTTGAAAACAATTTTTCAAAAAAATTTCAGCCGTTATGTGACAATTGGACAAATAAAATAAAAACTCAGTTTTCATTGTGAGCTAAATAAAAACAAAAAAAAAAGTCAAAGTTTTAATTTTACTATTTATTCATTTGTTATCTGTTAGTATGTGCGTAAAGTGCACAACGAGTTGCGAGTGTCATGATAAATCGTTTACGTAAAAATAATATTAAATCATGGAGGAATCATGGAAATTCGAATATCTTTTAACAAAGTATATCAACACAATGAAAGTAAACAAAAGAATATTTTGCGCATAAATTATTTTTGTTTAATTATGCTTATCATTTTATAGGTGGAATGGTTTGAATTGTTGTTCTTTGAGTATTACAATAATCCAACAGAATTAAAAAAATTCATTCTACAAAAGAAAAAGTGAGTTTCTAATTAATTAGTGATAACCTTCGTCATATATGATAATTAATTAATTTATTCCATTATTTATAGGTTTAAACACCTCAGTCAAGCTTTGCGTACTCATTTGTTAGAGTTAATCTCAATTGATAAAAATCTTCATGTACCAGAAAATGAGCAGATAATATACTTACGTTATTACTTTACCAAAGCAATTGGTGGTCGAATAATAGTATTTTTAAATGACCTACATTTAGAGGTATGTATAACAGCTGATACTAGTGTATGCAAAACAGTCATTAATTTGCAATTTAACTAATTACTTAGACTAAAATAAGTGATCCTCTTCTTTCAAAAACGTTGATGAAAACATTTCCAACACTAAAATGGGATTATGATATGTCAATGCCAATATTGCCAAAAGTCTCAAGGAATGAGCTTATAGATATATACAAGGCAATAAAGATCAAAGATCCCGAAAATCTAATAAGAAATTCTAGAGCTAGAAAATTGGAAGATCGATATTTCGAATTGGAAGATCCAGGAGACATAGGCTCTGAAGAGTTCATAACTGATGAATATAAACAATTCATCGAACAGTTCTATATATCACCTCCAGAATTTGCAATTAAACTAATCAACATATTGCATAAACTTACACTAGAAGAATATGACGGATTCTATGGTGTTATTCAGTATGTAGAACTAAAGTCTGTGTCTTATTATACCATACATTTTGCACTAAAAAATTTAATATCATTAAGCAAAGACTTAATATTCAATGAAAGTGATCAAACTGTGATAAAAAAGAAGCTCATGTTCCTCTTATTTGGAAGCTATAGCAATATAAAGCCACTTATTTCTAAGCCAATGTATTTAATATACGAAAAAATATTAACAATATTTGAGAATGAACGTGATATCGAAATAACATGTGGTCTAGTATGTTTTCTGATAAGCATATTCAGAGAAACGAGATCGGCGAAAGAGAAAATAGATTTTGATAAATTTATTCTAACTGGTCATCAAAATTTGTTGGAACAAATAGAAAGGATTAGTTCCGATAAACAATTACTTCACTATATACTGCGAAAACTCATAATCAATATTAAATTAATTAACAACCCAATAAGTGCGCATCAAAGTACATCCGAAGTATCGTCATCTAGAGATAGTACGAGTCATCAACTAAGTACGAATCATCACCTCAATTTAAACATCGCGAGTCATTGCATTTTTGAACGCTTACTTATCGATAGTATCGTGTACATCAAGTCATATAAACAGTTGTTAATCGTCCTCAAATATTTATTAAAGAATGGAATATGCTGCTGCAATGTAACAATTGACACAATTAGAGTTTTTCTAAGATCATCCCTAATTCCATCATTCTATCTGAAATTCATTGAAAAAAGGATTAATCGAGATTTATTTAAAGTAGCTAAAATGGATTTATGCAATTATTGCAGAGAAAAGATCTGGTCAATTGAATTTCGTCGTGAATATCTGAACTTGTTTAAAACGGAATTTGAAAGACGTGATGGATATGAGCTACACCTATTGTATCATCATTTAATGAACTGCCAAAAAATAATGCCAAAACATTTTCTAAGAGATTTCATCGTAGACATCATTGTTCCCAGATTTAAGGATGCAAAAAGCAAATTCTTCAGTGATCCAGACAATAATCAATATTTCAAGGATATCTGTTGCTTTTGCTTGCAATTAATGAACGAAAATGCCGCAATTGTTATAGAAGCTTTATCAGATGACATAATTAGTGATCTAGGAGACTGCTCATTAGTACCTGCCTTTTCAATTTATTCATCCATGATTCTTCGTCATGGACTTGAATATTTCTATAACATCGACGAAAAAGCTGATTTGTTACAAAAAATTAAATCAGTTCTATTCACAAATACTCATTCGTTAATCAGCGAGTTACTGGATATTTATAATCAAGTTGGTCTTCCAAAAATAACATATCAATGCGAACCAAAAGCATCAACAAGTGATGCCTGTGAATTTGAAATTGTCGACGAGCATAATTTATTGATTAGAGAGAATCTATCAAAATTGGATGTACTGTTTTTAAGTTCAGTTCATTGGAACATTTTAAGTGATCTCGTAGCCAAACACCGATCATTTAAGGCTGATTTTCTGGCAAACATTTGCAATAATTTTAATGAAGATATTTTATTCTCAATTGCTTATCATGCAATTAATACGATTTTATTAAGACGAGATATTGCAATAAATCCAACAATAACAGACCGAAAAAAATGTCAGAATGATGACAAAAGTAATCATTTGGAAGTAAATACACGTTGCGATTATCTTACACCAGTCATCGTGAATGAATATGACATTAATTATGATTTTATTATAAGTAGGTCATACAAATTGTTTGAAATTTGTCAAAATTTTAGTGATAAGCTGCAGTCAGAGAGTCGTAAAGAAAATCCGTTTTGCATGACTTACAACACCGCACGAGATAAGAAAGTCATCTTTAATACAAAGTCAATACACAGAGATAATTTTCTCTCTGAGAATGCATTAGAAGATGCTCAAAAGACGCAACGCGCCTTAGATATTAAGGACCACAAAGATAACGATATTTACTCTTATCAGCATTGGTTCCATCAACTCTTAACCAATTTTGGAGAATTTGAGAGTAAAAATGTAAGAGAAGCAATCACGAAATTTGTCTATCGTTTCATTCATCCAGAAGACGAGCTGCAGGAAATATATAGACTAAATGCTATTCGAGAAATTTCAAATAGTATTGGAACCAAATATTTATCGTCCATCGCTAAAAGTTGCTTTGACGTTTGCTTCAGGTTGTGGCGGAATCAAAAACTTTGTAAGTAATTTTATTTAATTAAATCAAAAATTTACCGGTCTTTTTTAATTCAAACGGATTTCAAAATTTTTTTGACCTAATTTAGTTGATTTAAATTTTTGAAAACCGTTAAAAATTTAAAATTTTGAACAATTCTCAATGTTGCTCAACAATTTCATAAATACAAATACTAAGTAAACAGAGGAATGCATATGCATTGAATGAATCCGTAAAAGTGCTTACTTAAACAAGCATGTGAGATCAATACATAATGTATTTCCAATTCACTAGACCTCTCTGTTTATATTGACTTGTACTATCAAATTACAAATAGCTTTAATAATATTATTCCTTGCACAACGTTGTCGCAAGCGTTCATTTACAGTAGGAATATAAACAAGAAAAGAAGCTAAATAAATTAATAATATTTTTATTAATCTAGGTACGAGAATGTCAACAGCTATACAGGAATTGAAGCTGCTGCTGCTACAAGATGAGTGGATTACCCATAAGGATTCGCTATTTGATGCTCTAGAGTTGTTAATTAAAGTGGCTGAGATGAAAGTGAAGAATGTCAATCAAATTTTAATGACAAATATCGAGCCGATGCCTCAAATTGATCCAAATTATTTTGATGATTTGGACATATCGAGTGTGAAAATTCATTCAAGTGATAGTGATGATGAAAAATTTGATGCAGATAATGAAACGGAAACCTACTTTTCAGCAGATGAAAATTACGACGTAAGTCTAGCAAATTTTTGAGCGGATTTCTTTCTCTTATCTCAATTAATATTTTAATCACTTAATGTTTATTTAAACAGGCAGACGAGGAATACTACTCGACTGCAGCAGAAGAGTTTGAGAGCCAAACATTCTCCTTTAATACAATTTCAAATTTCAAAAATACCAACGAACATATCTGTAAATTAGTAATTGAAATACTCATGAATTTATCAATAAGATACTTAGAAAATAGAGATCAATGGGATCCAGAGGTAATGACATCATTGATGAGACGTATAAGTTGTATGAATAAATATTTCGGCGGCTCTGATTTCATTATCAAAGGATTTTCGCCGGTATTGAGTCTGAATGAAGCTGAATTGGAAAGTAAGTATAACGGTCAAAAAATATTTGAAAAATATCATTCAAAAAAAATTTTGAACAAAAAAATTTAAATTTCAACGTATTTTTTCATCCACAGAACTGCAAAAAGGTATTTTGGATTTAATTGGAGATTTAAATTCACCAGAAATTTTAAAGGCATGTTTCTCACTATTAACAAACAATAATGTGCCAGTAGAACTGATAATCTCAAGAATTGAGGCAATATGCAATCAGGAGACATTTCCGAAACCCTTCAATTCAGTTAAATATCCAATATGTCAGAATAAGCTGGATATCACAATAACATCAGCGTGTGATAGAGACATAACAGCTTTAATCAATAGCTATAGAGAATTTCATACGGCAAATGACTTTTGTACGCCGTTTACTGAGTCATCACAAATTATTCCTTTAAATATTTTTGAGCGTAATATATGGAATTCTTTGGGCTATACTTTATCAACGTGGATTGAATTGGAAGAGTACCAAAATAGTAATCACGCGACATCAATTCATATGTTGTCATTTGGAACTGATAAACTAGTACTCACGGCATATATTAACTCTAATGGATTTTTTGAATTCAATGTCATGAAGCCGAATCAAAATTATGGCAATAAAAAAGCAAATAAAAACAAATCGCTACATGATAACAACGATGACACATTAAATAACCCAGATCAATCAAACAAGGAGAATAATAAGAATAACAGAAATATTAAAGGCATCGGCTCAGTGCTTGAAGATGATCGTGAACGAAACATAAGAACAAGAGGATCTATTAAGAATGGATTTAGAAAGTCAATGTCAAAGGAAGACAGTTTCAGTAGACGAATGGAAACCACAAAAGTGAGTAGGAAATCAACAAAATGTAAAGTGCCGTATGATCGATGGACACATATATGCATGTCAATTCGTTGCTCAGATTCAACCATTACAATACTAATTACTCTAAACGGAATTGAACATGAAACCATCGAAATTCCAGTTGGTGATATGATAAATTTGGAAGTGAATGGAAAGCTTCAGCTTTTATTTATTGGATCACAGACAAGTTGTAGTGAAGATGAATTCGAAAAGACTTTAAAGTACTCAATGAGCAATGTATTACTGTTTCAGACAACATTAGACCCCAATGTGATTGCTTGTCTATTCTGTCTTGGACCTGATTGTGATAGTTTTATGCCATGTGAATTAATGCAGTTAATGTCATTGCGTGGATATATAGATATTTCAAAAATAATCAATAGAACATCTTTAAGTGGCATAAATTATGATTTAATGTCCAAATTACAATCGAATATTCTGTTGACACATAATTTTATTAAGGCTAGTTATGCTACAGTTTATATGAAACAAGATTATGGTGTACGAACAGGAATTTATAATTTTGGAAAAATCGCTAAAGCATCGAAACTCGACTCATTGGCAAGATCAATTTACTTCTCAGGAGGCTTATCGTCAATGCTCTTCTTATTTGCCAGAACTGTGGAATTAACGGAAGATCCAGAAACTCAATCGTCAGCTTTATACATTTTTTTAAGAAGTGCATACTCAAATAATTATCTTAATGCTGAATTTGAACAAAGGAATTTATTCAACCTTGTTGCACATGTATTTAAACATGGAAATTGTTATCGCGGACCTGGAATGTTAAAAGCTATTTTGGATGTCATTTATGGCGGTTCAATGTTCCATAAAAGGTCAAAAGAAGACGAATACTCAATTAATGAAAATAGTGGACTTAATATTCAAAATGGAAGCTTGCTGATCAAGTTGCTGAATCATTTTAATATTTTTCAAACATCCAACAGTTCCGAAACTAAAACTTTGAATATTTTCTTCAAAAGTATAATCACAACTGTTCGTGATAGTCATCCATGTAAAGCTGCAAATTTACAATGCCTACGTGATCACGGATTTTATGAGAAATTAATGCAATTCTGTAAGACTCACTTGGCAAGTACAGCAAGTACCATGCGAATTAATTCAGAAACAGCTTGTATGCTTGTGGAATTAATTAAAATGATGAACAGAAATCCACCGACAATGTGGAGCATTAGAGAAATTCAAAAACTACTTATTTTGCTGCATCATCCAAGCGAAAGCTTTGTTACTCATGATAGATCAAAATTCAATTTCATCCTATCAAGTCATAAGCCATCAAAACTTAATCGAAGTAACCAAACGATATCTTTAAAATATTTCAACTTTAGTACCAAAATTCGGTCTGCAAACGCTCCAGTCACCTCTCCTCAATCTCCCCAATCGCCATCACCGTCAATGTCATCTGGAACTGGAAATAATACCGAACCACAAACATCAGCACAAATTGCTGCTCAGAATCCTTATGGACAATCAGCAACACTAGTCACTCATAGTGATTCAGAGCTTATGAAAATGGTCAGGAAAGGACCAATCAAGAAAAGGTTCAAAAGGACCAAGAAATTTGATGAACTTGATCAATCTCAAATTCATGAAATTAGAAAAGCTCTTAAGACGGAAATCAAAAAGAAAGCAAAGAGTGAATCACCACCTCTAATCAAGGTTGATCGCAAGCGCCTACAAAGTACGCCAAAGAAGAAGAATTTGCTGCAAAGAACATCAACGATAATTGACCAGCCAATTGGATTAGAATGTGCATTAGATCCAAATATAGTGGAAAATTTTAAGCATTCACTAACACTCACTAATTCTAATATATCACTCGTAGAAGTTGTTCAGGATAACGAAGGAATAAACATATTACAGGTGAGAATTATTTAAAAAATAACGGAAAAAAAGTTTTTAAAAAATATTTTTCGTTAAAATTTTGATCATAATTTTCAAAATATTTTTCGTTAAAATTTCGATCAAAATTTTCAAAATATTTTTGACCGTTAATTATTTAAAATATTTTAAGTTAGTTTTATCAACATTTTTCTTTACAGGAACAATTATTTAAGATGCTAACAGATTCTATTAAAAATCTTGATCCTTTAAGAATTCAAACAGAGCTTCCTGAATGTCTTAAAATTGAATCCTTTATCATGTTCGCAAATCACCAAGATGCAAATGTTCGTGCTGCTTTAATTAATTTAATTCACACGATTATCAATTGTCAATCAGCAGATTTAGTCAATTCGTATCAAAAAGCAAATTATTGGATTCATTTAGGAAATCAATTATCGATATGGCCTGTGAATTCAAACATGTTTCAAGCATGTCTAGACTGGATTTGTGGTGGAATGTTAATGATCGATGATATAGCTGAAGGTGCACCGATTGAGATTCAATATAAGCCAGCATTTAGAGTATTGATCTCAATGCTACCTTCCATGACTAATGATATTGAATTACTGAATAATGCAATTAAATTCTTCAATTGTGTTATGACAGATAATTTTCAATATTTAATGGAAAATGGACTTGTTGCAGCATTGATTAAGTCACTGATTAATATTAGAGAGGTTGGATACTTTAATTGCGTTGGAAGAACTTTGGAAGTGATTGCAGTAAAATCATTCAATACAATGGGAGTTATGCAAATTTTATGGGAGCTGCTGTATGGATTATCTTATGCTGAACGTCAAAATAAGAGTATCCGTGAAGTGCATCTGAAAATTTTAAGGATGTTGCTGAACTTGTGCTTAGAACGACAAGATCGAAGAGGCAGTCGTGCTGGAGATATGAGATTTGTGTATACGATTAGAAAAGAATTGGGGAATTTGACTGCATCTGAGATTAAGACTCGATTTAATCTTGTTCTCGATAGATCTATCCAGTTCATCTTAAGTTGGGAAATTGTTGATAAATTAAAGGTCTTCGAAATTGATTTTGCGATGTATTTAATTGACATGTATTTTTCCGGCATTATGCAAGGATCATTAGTACTTTGGTCATTAAATCCAGGAGTTTGTTCCGATTTGAAGCTATTTACAGCACATAAGCTACTCGCAAATCTTGTAGTCGATCCAAACTTTTCAATTCCTGATATCAAAATGTTCAAGTCATTGTTATTCCAATTTGTCAATAATAACCCAGACTTCTTTACTGAAGATCAGATAAAGATCTTTACAAGATATTGTGGAACGTCCATAACACAACAGCAACAAAATTGGAATTGGAGTATGACTGCATCAGAAAAAGTTGAAAACATTCGAGTAAATGCAAGCATGGAACAATTATCACAAATTGACAAGATAATTTATAAATTGGAACCTCTTGTTCAGTCATGTATAGATAATGCTATGCGAATGACACGTGATGTCATTGACATCCAAAACAAGGAACGAAGGAGATTAATGAATCAATTGAAAAGAACACAAGAAATTGATTTTTATCGTGAATGGTTTGAATTGATACAAAGGATGACGCATGAAGATGCACCATGGTATAATGAGGAGCTATATCCAACAACATTTGAATTGGATGAAACGGAAGGTCCTGGAAGGATGAGAATTAGATTAAAAAGAGCAGTTTTAAAGATTGAGGAACGATTTTTTAATGATGAATTTAAGTTTAAGGCTGAATATCAAAAAAGGAAGCAGTTGCTTGATTATCTGCTGAATCCAAAAGAAACTGAAAGATACTCAATTCGTGATCAAATAATTTTTACATTTAATGCCAAGCATTTAACAATGGAACAAGAAATAGAAGGTGAAATTATAATCACAGAAAGTCAATTTATATTCCTTACTAATCACAATACACACAACAATTCAATTATTTCAAATATTAATGATATAAGTGAAATTTGGGAACGTCGATATCAGCACAAGGAAGTCGCACTGGAAATTTTCCTCAAGTCCAACAAAAGCTTCTTTATCATTTTTGAGTCAAATTATGATCGCGATATTGTCAATAACTTCATGTCCGATAAAATTGATTTAAAGGATAGCACCAAGCGGGTCGAAAATCTGACACAAATGTGGATAGACAACAAACTTACAAATTTTGAATACTTAATGGAATTAAATAAGTTATCTGGTCGTAATTACAATGATATTGCTCAATATCCAATATTTCCATGGATTATAAACAACTTTGAAGGCAACGAATTGGATCTAACTATTCCTGAAACGTTCCGTAAGCTCAACAAAACTATTTCCACACAATTTGAAGGAACAGAAGAGCAATACATAAGCTATTATAATGATTTGATTGCACAAATGAATGATCTTCAAGCTTATATGAGACCTTATCACTACACATCACTTTATTCCAACTCTGGAACTGTCTTACATTTTCTTGTTCGTCTTCCGCCATTCACAAGCATGTTCCTTCATTATCAAGGTGAGTAAACTTCTATAAAATTATTGAAAACCTCATATATGTTTTTAAAAATTTATATTTTTTTGAAACGGTTTAAATTTAAAAATTTCAAATTTCATAAAGCCGTTAAAATTTCACTCAAAATTATCTTCAATTTACAGATAACAACTTTGATATCCCAGATCGAACCTTCCATAATTTGTCAACAACATACAGATTAACCAGCAAAGAGTCTGCAACTGATGTCAAAGAGTTGATTCCTGAATTCTTTTGTCTTCCTGATTTCCTTGAGAATCAAGAGGGATTTAACTATGGTAAAAGACAAACTGGCGAGCAAGTAAATGATGTAAAACTGCCTGATTGGTGTGGTATGTCTGCAAGAAATTTCGTACTGATTCATCGTCAGGCATTTGAATCGGAATATGTGAGGAGACATTTGAATCATTGGATTGATTTGATTTTTGGATTTAAGCAGAAAGGAAAAGCAGCTGTTGAGGCCATTAATGTCTTTCATTTTGCTGTAAGTATAATTGGACATTGATTGAACTGTTTGTTGATATATTGTTTTACTTTTCGTAGACATATCCTGAATTTCATATAACCAGTATAACTGATCAAGTGGAACGTTCAGCATGTGAAACAATGGTAAAAACATATGGACAGGTTCCAAAACAAATCTTTATGTCACCTCATAAAAAGTCATCAATAAGTAATGAAAAGCTAAACGATATTCGCTCAGTTTTAAGGAACGTCAAAGGCTTGAAATGGGGAATTTACACTGGATCTCCACAATTACCAAAACCAAGACCTATCAAACTTAAAAAGCCAATTTTTTGCAAGCAGAAGAATATGAAACTCATATTGGCTGAAGAGTACAATACCTTCCTTGTGGTTCCTGACAACTGCTCAATTATTCAAGGAAATTTGCCTGACACAATCGAGTTACTTTTGTGGAAGGAACGAGATAGAATTGTAAGAAAAAAGGCACTGGATGAAAAGAAGAAATCCAAACATTTATTCTCACTGCCTTCCTGTGATCCAGTAACATGCTGTTTAACACACATTCATTATCCTCACATGTGGTTTGGACATTTATCAGGCAACATCAGTGTCTATGTTAGAGTCGATGAACCAGGAGAGTTTAGAAGAGTCGATAAGAGTACAAAGTCAACATTAAATAATACAGCACTTGAGGATATTCTTGATATTAAAATTGGAACTTCTTCGGCTAGTTTAATGAATGTCACAAGCGAATATGAAATCAATTCAAAATGGATGTATCCAATAATATTATTAAGACATGAAGGAGAAGTACTGAGCATAAAAATGTGTGTGGAATTTAAGATAGCAGTCAGTATTGGAATTGATGGACGAGCTGTCATTTGGGATACAGAAAAAATTGAGTATATTAGAACAATTGAGCCTTCCTGTAATACTTTAAGGTCACAATTAACTCATGTGGATATAAGTACGACACTTGGTGATATTTTAACAGTTTTTAAGCCTAAAGATGATGTCTATGAAGACATCGATGCAAGTTCCGTGGAAATGTCTGAAAATAGCGGTGATGATTTTATCAATGTATCTATGTCAATAGCAGGAAAATCACAATTGAGGCTAAACAACATTAACGGAAAATACATTAAGCATATATTCCAAGATGGAATTGTTACAGCAACTTGTTTTAGTTTTATAAAAGAAGGAACTGGTGTAAATGTGATTGCAGCTGCGTTCAATGATTTTACTGTCAGAATGTTTTCAACATGGAATCTGGATGTAGTTAGAGAAATCGATACTGGATGTAATAGTATAATTAAAGGAATATCCTTTTCAACACATCACTACCTTGGTCTTGTTACAGATTCATACGTTTATTTATGGGGAACTGATGGATTATCAAATGAGCGTCCCAGTATTCATGATATTGTTTTGGTCAATTAATTGTCTGTTTTTGTTAATTATTTTGTATTTTTTTGCATAATATCAATCAATTTTTATTTAATTTTATTGTAATTTAATTCATAAAGTGGAAATAGCGTGAATAAACGGTCAAAAATTATTTAAATTTTTCGCGAGTGTTCAGAAATTTATTGGGGATCATTCTTAAATGACGCCTGCTGTTTACTTATTTAATAAACATCAAACCACCTTCCATTCTTCTTATTTTCGATACAAGCAGTGCTTGTCGTTACACAATTGTTTCTAGATTGCATGAGTCCCCCTCCCTCCTTCAGAAAAAGTAAAGTGTACGTCATTAGTGAACAAACCCAGTAAGAAAAAAAATTAGATTTTTAAAAAATTTGTGAAATAATGGAAAATCAACTTGAGTCAAAGCTACAGAATATAGCTATAACAGAATCAGATTCTAATCATATAATAGGGAAAAGTAGTCATAATGTAAAATTATCCAAAATCGAGAATAGTGAGAAAAATAGCTCATTGGAGAAAAAGGAAAATGGGCATTTAGAGTCTAATGAGGAATTTATAATCAATAACGATTCCTATTCGTCGTGTAAAAAGAGCACATCAGACAATGAAGAATCGACTGAGCTAAGTGAATTATCGCCTGTGGAAATACCTATAAATGAGACGAAATCCTGCTCGATGATTGATGAATTTCAAGTTGTAGAAATGTTAAGGGAACTTCCTGATAAAACATCAGAAACAATTAAAATCACATATAAAGTCTACGAATCAGAACTGGAGCTGCCGAGTATAATGAAACTAATACAAAAGGATCTTTCGGAACCGTACTCGATTTATACTTATCGTTACTTTATTCACAATTGGCCCAAACTTTGCTATCTAGCCCTACACGAGAATAAATGTATTGGATGTATTGTGTGTAAGCTCGATATTCATAGGCAAATGATAAAACGTGGATACATAGCAATGTTGGCTGTTGACAAAGATTACCGTAAGCTTAAAATTGGTACTACATTAGTTCAGAAAGCAATTCGAGTGAGTAACCTTGTGCATTATTCCTGTTAAAAATTCTATAAATCTATAAAAGACTAACATAATTGTTTATAATTTTAGGTCATGATCGCAAATCAGGCAGATGAGGTAGTACTCGAAACAGAAATTACGAATCAACCTGCACTCAAATTGTACGAAAATCTTGGATTTGTTCGTGATAAACGATTGTTTCATTATTATCTAAATGGGGTTGATGCTTTGCGCCTGAAACTTTGGTTCAGATGAATGAATGTACTTTAGTAATGCTACACAATATCCTTAAAAACTTGTAAAGAGAATGAAACTTACCAAAATATTGATGTGCAAATCAACCCCCCCTTCCTATACTGTCTAATAGTCCCTACATGAGTGAATCATATTTTATATTTGCTCGGAATGATCATATATCCAAACTATACATGCAACATAACTTATAAGTGATACAGCCCAAGTTACTGGATTGCAGTTTTCAGTGAACAATTTAAGTTATTGATGAAAAAGAATAAAATTACAAAATGAAAACACGAAATTTGATAATGACAAATGGAATTTGATTTTCTCACTAACACAAACAAAGAAATTTGTTGCTTATTCGTTCCTTTAATTGGCTTTTTTCTCTTTTCCTGGATATTTAGGGTAATTTTTGCTTACAGGAATATTGGACTTGAAATTTGTGTTACTTTTTCTGAATTTTTGAACAAAAATGCTTGTAATTTTATGAATAATGAATTCTAAGGTAAAAATTACACTAACACAAACAAAGAAATTTGTAAAATGATTTTTTGTAAAATCGTTAAGAAAATTTTGAATTTTTCCATACAAATTTTTCTGTGTTTACAACAACAAAAATATTCACAAAAATTCGAAAAAAATTAAAATTATTAGCTTAATTTGTTAACTAATGAACTGAAATAGAACTAAGGGCTGCATTTATGTTCCCTTTTTGTGTTTTGGTACTCAGATTATTAATCAGAAGTCGTTTTTTAACGTTTTGAGTGATTTTAGCAAATGGAACTTTTTTTTCGTCTAAGCCCATTATTATATTTTCATGAAAAATATCAATAAAAGCTTAGTGGCTTAACTTTATTCAATTAAATTAGTAAATAATAAAGCATATTCAATGCTTTTGTACTAACATAATTCAATTAAAATGTAGAAAATTTCGTAATTCAAAATTGAATGATTTTCTTTGATAGTATTAGTGCATATCAAAAATTCAAATTTTGACCGTTAGAAATTCTCATTTGACCACATGTATGAATCTTAAGTTAACGATTAATGGCTCTACTTTCCAACTTTCTTCTTAATATTTTTAACAAGTAAATTCAACGAAACATCCTTAATCTTTTTCTTCTTCTCTACGACTTCCGTTTGCTCAACATCATCAGTATGTCGTCGCTTGAGCTTCTCTTGGATCAACTTTTCCATTCCTTTGGTCTTTTTATATCCAGAATTTGTTGGATCGATGTTAAACTCTGGCTGTGAAAAGACTGCCTTGAAACGATCATCCTGAACATTTAACTCAAAATTGTCAACAGGCTCTTCCACATTGATTCCTTGCTTTTTGAGTTTCTTTAACTTCCTTTTCTTTTTGGACGATGTCATTTCTTCATTTTCCTGAATTTTCTTCAAACTGAAATGTGACTTTTCTTCCTCATTGTCTTCTAACAATAGTTCCAGTTCCTTTTGTGCCTGTAATTTTTCTTCAGCCTCGGAATCGTCGTCTGATTTTTGATTCTTTTTATTCTTTGAGCTTTTCTTGCTTGGCATTTTGAACTCTCCATTAGCAAACTCTTCTGCAAAGTATGGATCATTCATGTCTATGTCATCAAAGTCACTTGAACTATATCCATTTTCATTTTCATCCTCTCCGCCTTTCAATTTTTTCTTTCTTTGTTCTTTTTTAGCTTTTTTCTTCAGTTTCTTTTTTTCAAGGATTTTCTCAAATGGAGTCAGTTCCTCTTGTGTTTCAACAGCCTGTTCCTTTTTCTTGTCTAGACTTCCAATACCCCATGAATATTCCATTTCAACTTGCTGCTTTTTCTTTTCCTCTTCCTTTTGATTTACTTCATCTAGCAGTGCTTTATAAAGGTCTATTTTACTTTTGCCTGATTTTGAGGCATTATCAATATTATCGGAATCGACGTTTGATTCTTCTTCATCATCGTCATTTTCACTTTCACTGCTAAATGCTACGAATTTTCTTAATTCGCGATCAGAGACTTCATTCCTCTTATCAGTAAAAAGCTTATCTGATATTTCTTGACGTCCAACGTCTGTTTCATCCCATGTCAATTCTACTTTTGCATGCTGTAAAGCTGTTGTGAAGAAAATTCTAGGTTCATATTTTGCTAAATCTGGTAATTCTGTACATGTGTCTTTTGGCTCATCATCGAATTCCATATCATCAGGAATAAATCTTAAATCAAGACGATTTGCTGTGCTTTCATATTCCAGTCCATCACATTCTTTATATACAATATCTGCTGATTTTTCAGAGTCGAATTCGACAACTGCATAATAATATTTCAAACGATTTAATTGATATTCTCGAAGCTTTTCTGTATACTTCTCATCCTCTTCCTCCTCATTTTCGTCTTCGTCCTTTTTAGGTTCGAGTGTTGTGATTTCTTTTGGACCTTTAATTTCCTCTTCAGCCAGTCTCTGTTTTCCAAATTCTGATGGATATATCTATAAATTACAAATATTACTACCTTGTTAGCAATAAAAATAGCTACACTACTTACATTAACAGATAATACAGATCCGGCACCTGAAGGAATAAAGGAATTACACAGCACCATAATGTCAATAGCTCTAATTCTGTCCCAATCCATGTGAAGGCATGCAATTCGTCTTGTGGAATCTTCTGTTCTTTCAGCATCTTTGTCAAGCTCACCCCAATCATGCTGTACATCAACTTCTTCTTCGCTACTAGATTCCTCTTCGTCGGAACTGTCTGACTGTAAAACTCCTTCTCCTCGAATGTAATCTAATGACAAATCAATTAATAGATTTAAGTTTAGCATTCTTAATGCCAAAATTACATACCTATTTCCAGATTCTTTAGTTTATCCTTAAGAGTTTCGGGAAGTTTATTTCCTCCTTTGATTATTGCATTTCCAGGAATGACTTCTTCATCAGATAATTCTTTTTCTGGTGCCTTTTCCTCGTCAGATGACTCATTTGAATCCAAATCATAATAATTTTTAAGATTTTCTACAGATTTCTTATTTACTTTTCTGCCGTACTTATCAACATTATACTGGATGTTAAACTTGTCATTTTCAAACATTGGCTTAAATCTGTCATCGATTTTCACTTTTCCTTCCTTCTTTGGAAGTTGCTTGAATCGTGGATTGCTCAATAAATGAGCAAAACGTTCATCCTTAAAGATGTCCTTTTTATTACTCATGTTAATTTAATTAAATCGCGATTTTCAACAAAAATTATAAACTCATGTGGATTTGTTTACCTTTTATTTTTTTAATTCTTATTTTGCAATAATGTGCTAAGTTGATTCAAATTTTATTCGGTTGTTATTTTTACACGTCATATTCAAACGTTATAAATGAATGGTCCCCAAATATTGTAAACATAATTGTCTCATACACAAGTTTCTCTTCAAAATGACATTAATTCAGTATATAATCATTAGAAAAGATTTAATCAAGGTCTTAAAATGGAATCTAGGAGCTATAATAGCTAACAGTTGTCATGCTGTCGCTGCTGTAAGTCTTCATTTGATTTATAAAGTTGGACTTGATTTAATTTTTGTATTCTTACTAGATCAATGAGCTGACGAAAGATGACACGATTACAAGAAGCTACTTAAGTGAAGAAAATCTAGACAGAATGCACAAATGTGTTTTAGGGATTGACAACGAAGAAGCATTAACTGGGTTGCACAATAAGCTCGATTCAGCAGGAATTATTCACAAATTGTGGATTGAAATGCCGGAAAATGTAGGTGTATGCATAGCTTTGAAGCCGTACAATAAAGAAGATGTCCAAGACTACTTCAAGGATTTAAAGCTGTTCAGATAAACTAATTAATAAAATACTAAATGTCCTTACTAAATATCTAATTAAGAGTTTATTCTACTTTTGGAACATAATGTCCTCTGTACAAATCCTTTTTGTTAAGGTTGTCGAAATTGATTTGAGGATATTTTTCTTTTAATACATTACGATCCAGATTTGGGAACCGGCTTAATAATCTAATTACATGATTCTTATCACGATTTCGTCCCTTTCGCTTCTCGTTGTACAATTTTTCACGATACATCCTAATGAATTTCTGATATTCAGGTCCGTGACACCCTCTTGGATTTTCCTCTCTCCATTTTTTGTTAGCCCAATACGGAAGAACATGCTCAACAGATTTCTTATATTCTCGCAATCCCAAAGCATTTGTTATGTATTGACCAGGTCTCTCACCATCATGACCGTTTTCAAGCATATGATATGCTTGATTTCTTTCACGGACAACAGTTTCAATATTTTTCATTGAATCCTGAACTTTATCGATTCTTTCTGGACTTGCCCACCATTTCCATTCCTTTTTATATTCATGCTCCATAGTTTTAAGCATATTGAGCTCTTTAATTAGAACAAACCATATTTTATGAAGATCAGAATTGGACTTAATACGCAGCTCTGCTAAGTTCCAGCTTCTTCCGTGCTTAACTTCATTTTCATTCCAATTTTTCGGAACATCGAAAAATTCCATTAATTTGTTATTAACATCTTCATTCAAGTCAAGAGTTGGCTGACTTGTGTGGATACTACGCGTTGCACAATATTTGATCCTAAATTAATTAAAAATTTAGTAATTTAAAATACACAAAAAAAATTTAATCATTTTACCCGTCATAAATGCCATTATTAAAGATTGAACGATTTAACAGCTGAGCAGCAAATGTTGTTCGTTTTATTAAGTTAAGTATAATCATTTGACAACGTATTAATTAAGGAATAACTAGAAAAATAATTATTTTGTTCCTCGTGAATTTTTTTATTTTTGTAAATAATTTCCAGGAAAATCCGCTAGGGAAAATTTTAACAGGGCACTTTTTTAAAATTTAAAAAAAAATTGACGGTTATTTTTATGATTTTTTTTTTTATGGCAATAGACCTATTCAAATCTTTTGAAATAAAATGTTTGAGCTTTTTTGGATGGTAAAATGGTACAAATGATGCATTGATTCAGACATTTTCGTAATAAATTTGAATATTAGAGACATTTTTAATAACCTAATAGAACTGAAATTGAAAAAACAAGATTAATTTTATTTATGACCATTTTGAACCAATGAAGAGTTTTTCCTATTTTTCATAATTTATTGAAAGATTTGTTCTTAAGGATCCTTACTTCATTAAGGATACACTAAGGTATAATCCATTTTTTCAATTCCTGCAAAGTGATTTTAATCAGCAGCCATACAATTTTGTAGAAGTTTATTCTTTAAAATGTTCTGATTTCTTTAACATCAGCATCAGCTTTAACGTTTCATATGGAATCATATACATATGCATTGATTATTCCTTTCAATAACGACTTTTTAAAAAATTGTTTTGTCAAAAAAATAAAAAAAAAAAAAATTACAAAAAAGCCGTTAAATTTTCAAGTTTTTTGACTTAGGTTGTCAATTTTAATTTATTTTAATTTTTATTTATTTTTGAAAGTTGTTTAATTTTTTTTTCTCAAAATTTCATTTTGTTAATTTTATGGCAAGCAGAGCTATTAATACTTTCCAATTTAGTCTAGCTTTTCTAAAAAAAAAACAAGTAATCAATCATTAAATTAAGCAGAAATTCATATGAAACGTGTTAAAATCAAGAGACATGGTAAATGAACAAGAATGATTCCTTCATTTCAAGTGACATTTTTTCCCATTTAAGTTAATTGCAATCGTCAACGTTTATTATTGTCCTTGTTCTTTTAACTTGTCGCTGATACAATGCACATAATTGATTCTAAAAAAAAAGTCAGTCATTGACGGAATGCAAGCAGGTTTTTATCTTTCTTTTTCTCTCGTTAATTATGATGAAGTAAGTAAACGTTTGTTCTTAAGAAGTGTACATGCATGAAAGTTAGAATGCTACATAAAATATTGATTGAAAATTATAGATACACGCTACCATGGGAGATCAGTAAATAAGTATGAATTACGACCAAGTGTGGCAGCTTCTTAGGTTTCTCGAAAACCGTTACAATTTCTAGCCAGCAATTGTCATCAATGCTGCTTTGAAATATATAAACAATGATAAATTGAGGAAAACAGCTAATGAATGTCCAATAAGGAATGGAACATGACTGGTGCTTGTTGAAAAATGATGTTTCTGTGGATTTAAGGCTTTTAGACCGTCAATCATTAATTTATTGATCATTATTAATTTATAAGTAAATGAGATGTTTATTCTTCGGAGTCTAAAAACAGACTGAATATTTAATACAAAAAGGGGTATTCAACTATGTACAATAAATATTATTCAAATCTCAAATGAACGTTAAATCAATTTTGAGTGTCAGATGTCATTTTAGGACAATCCCTTGCAAAATTCAACTGACAAAGGTTCTTCTTATTGCTGGCAAGCAGCAACTGAAGTGAGCATTGCAATTCTGAGGAACATGTTTTGCCCATATAAAAATTTCACGTTTTCCTTTTCGCTCCTTTCTGAAATTCTTATTTTTTTGTTATTCTCTCTCTTTTAATAATAATAATATATAACATACCAAACCAATACGTGGAGATACTTTATGGGCTTAGTCGTTCAAAAATTCAGTGTCAGAAATGTGATGTAATTGGCTTTTTTCTCTTTTCCTGGATATTTAGGGTAATATTTAAATAGTCTATCTTGTATACTTCTAGAAAACGAACATTTTGATGTATAATATGTTTAATAAAACACTTTAATTAAGCCGAAATTTGAAAAACAAACTCGATTTCTGACACTGAAAATTTGTTACTTTTTCTGAATTTTTGAACAAAAATGCTTGTAATTTTATGAATAATGAATTCTAAGGTACGAAAATTAGTCGTACTTGTTCATTTTTCATTGCTCTACATTGTGAAATATCAAAATTTAGTCAAAAACTGGTTTAAAGTAGTTAAATTAATGATTTTTTGTAAAATCGTTAAGAAAATTTTGAATTTTTCCATACAAATTTTTCTGTGTTTACAACAACAAAAATATTCACAAAAATTCGAAAAAAATTAAAATTATTAGCTTAATTTGTTAACTAATGAACTGAAATAGAACTAAGGGCTGCATTTATGTTCCCTTTTTGTGTTTTGTTCTTCTTATTGCTGGCAAGCAGCAACTGAAGTGAGCATTGCAATTCTGAGGAACATGTTTTGCCCATATAAAAATTTCACGTTTTCCTTTTCGCTTTTCTGAAATTCTTATTTTTTTGTTATTCTCTCTCTTTTAATAATAATAATATATAACATACCAAACCAATACGTGGAGATACTTTATAAATATTGATATTGACTTTTCTGTTTTCCCCTCTTTTTATCAATAAATCTTGTTTTAAAATGGAATAAATCTTTTTCACCAACAAGACTAGGTTGGTATATCGACTCTTTATTTGATTCTTTAAAGGGAATAATAATGTGGCGTATGCAGCATTGAAACATCTAAAATAGCATGATGAGATGAAAAAAAAGCTTTTAATATGTCCTTTTATAAATCAAGAAAGAACTTCAATGAATTTTAATGAGATTTTTTTACTTCTTGTAGTCAGTGTTGTTCACTAACATATCATTATCACTACAGGTCTCACTGCTTCATTGCCATCTTTTGATAATATGTCTAATTTTGATATCATATACTGTCAAGACTGCTTGAGTCACGTAGCATGTGTTTTGGTCTGATCTTAGACATGATTTTAGTCAAATAGAGTTATGGAAAGACATTCACATTCTTAGATACTCTCTACTCCTAGATTGCTTTCCTATCTGTATAATGTCTACTTCTGGCTTACTTAATTTCTTTGATCTGGAAGTTTTATTATTAAAGTTTAAAGACAGCTTGTATGATCTGTCGCGTATTCTAATAATTAAATTCCATTATTACTCAAGTCTATGATACCAATAGACTGCTAATGCAGCTTAGATACTATCAGAATGACTCAATTCTGGTCTAACCTTAGATTCGTCTGGATGTTTGGTTATTGAGTTTTTAACAACATAACATTAACCAGAGATCTGAATTCTGATCATGCTCGCCTCAGGCTAACAGATAAGATAACAACACTGTCCCATGGCTGTTGCTGTTGAAAAATATTATGCTACTTGTAATGAATTGCATAATATTATTCCCAACATACATCGATGTCATTGAATTCTCATTCCTTTCTCATATCACTCTATCTCTCTAAAGGTAATGTTGTTTAATTACCATTCGAACATTTAAAAAAAATTATCATTCCTGACTTCCATCAACGGACAGAAAGTATCTGCTTGATAAATGCAAGAAGAAAAAAAATCATCAAGAAGTCTATTTGCTTTTATGCTCTTTCACATTTTAACTTTTCGTCGTAACGACGCGTACCTACATATATATTTAAGAATCATCCAAAAAAGCCAAAAATAAATAAAGCCTTTCCAGTTCTATTTGATTAGATATGTTTTAAAGTCAACATAAACATCAATGTCTTAGCATTATCATAGACCCGAGAATCATGCACGACTCAAAAAATGATGAATTGTGCGGACGCATGAGGACATAATTTTGAGATGAGTTTGAGATCACTTATGCAATCATTTTATATACATGAGTCCTCTATAACTATACACTGTCGTGCATTTACATTACAGATAATGAAATATGAATTTATTCATCAGAAATGCCCACAAGACTTGATGTGTATGTGCACAGCAACAAAAAGCGAAAGTTTAAGAAAGAAAAAAAATACAAAAGAATTCTTAAGGTTTTGCACCAATAAACCTTTCAAGACAATTGGCCAGAAATTGGTACTTTAAGAGGCATTTTATCAAGCAAGAAATTTCTTCTTTATTTTACAGAACTACAGAACAAACACTCATACAGTCATGTTGTGAGATTTTTTTAAATGCATATATATGTGCCATAGCAGAAAAAAAGTAGAACACGCATCAAAATCCCCAAAAGAATCTTATTATGTAGATCAGGCGCATTTTAAAGACAGTCCTTGAATTACTGTGTTTGGTGTTCGTTCGCCTAACAGTAGGTTTCCGCCAAAAACTGCAAACCTGTTTAACTAAAACGATGCCCCTCCCTTTCGAGATGGTAATGATTTTCATAAACTCTCGTGTCTTGCTGTCGGGATGGTAAAGCACCTTCCTGGTGAATGCTTGGTGACTGCCAATTATGTTTTAAATCATGTAGACGGATCATAATCAAGTGTAATTCTCTGCATAGTTAGTTCCAGGCAGAAATGTCATCAATGAATTGGTTTATACCTCATAATTATCTGTGCTTAACATGCATTGAATTATAGGCTTATCATACATACATTTTCAAAATTGCAAACTTAACGTTGAAGACCCTTGACACAATTCTACAACGCCTTCTAGGAGGATCAGTCAGCATAGAATACTTACTTACTTTGCTGGCCGTACAGATTAGCTGTGTTCCATGGCCTCCCTCATATGACGCCTAAAGCTGGCTCTATCACTGGCTTCCCTCTGCCAGTTACCAATACTAAATGCAATACTACTTCAATTCTCTAGAAGGATTAATTGAGCACTGCGCCACACTCTTTATCAACCCCCGGTAGCTCAGTAATTAACAGCATATGACATGTTTTTATTAGATAGTCTAGTCCCTTAGATGTAGTATAGTTCCGAATAGGCTCCATTTCAGAAAATATTAAACGAAAATCAAACAAACTCACAAATTCCCAAACTAAACTATACAACTCAGAATGAAGACCTTAACTATCACCTCATGAATACATACAATTAAATCCAGTCAATGTAGACAACCAGACACAGCAACACCCTAAATTTTTAATATTGTTAAAAAGAACTTGAAGAAAGCAAAGAGAATGAGAGAATGGATGTTGCGACGACGGTGGAAAAAGAAGACTATTCCTGATATTCTGACCGCGATCATATGAAGGAACAAAAAAATATCACGATGATCATTCATTCATCAGCTCTCTTAAGGGCTAGACGTATCATATTAAAAAGTAAATTTTTTTTGTTTAAATGTGCTTTAAGTTGAAATTTTGGTAAAGTTAAAGTTAGTTGTGAGTTCTTTGACAAATGAGTCGGTGGTGTACATCATGTGCTTTACAAGTGAATATAATTGGATAATTTTTAAAATAAAGGATTAAAATTTCAATTAAATTTTCACCCAAATTTCCCATAAAAATTCGTTAAGTAGAACCTAATAATGTAAAAGAATCAGTAAGCGATGCATTAATTGCATATAAAATAAGGGACAAAGAACAGCGAAAGCAAGTAGATAGAGAGAGAAACGAAAGAAAAATCAAGGGCAAAGCATGTAATACGCTAATAAACGAAAGGAAAATGGTTTGCTAAAGTGCAGAGATGCAATTGCTGCACATAATTGCAGTGAATCTCATAAGATGGTGTGTTTCGCCCCTGCGTTCGGCCGCGAATGCATTTCAGAAATTCTTTTTTTTCTTCTCGTTCCGAAAAAAAAAAAATAACTAAGAACGAGAATGTGCATAATGTATAAAAATGTCTGATAATTCTCTGCGCTACGACTACAAATGCATCACACAATGTAGGAAAAAAAATGAGCAAGAAAGAAAAGATTTTTAAATGTTTCGCAAAACATAAGAAACATAAAAAGGGTTCGAGATGGAAAAATGCATAATATACGAGTAGAGGAATGAATGTGAAACAAAAGCAAAACGAGAAGAAAAATCCAGACACGTTTTTCTGTACTTTTTTTTTGTGTTCAATTCTCTCTTCTCGTTCATTAAAAAATTGCATTTCTTGTTGCATCGGAAGGGAATCAAGAATGGAAAAAGTGCCCCACGGCTGTATAAGAAGAAGTCTTCATTTTTTTTTTTGCAAAAATTATTCTGTGTGCTGTAATTTTCTTCTTCGTTCTCTCTTTTTTGCCTTCAATTGCATGCATTTTTTTATATAGCCTCAACACACTTGTTGAATTGTCTCCGCTGCTCGATGCAGTTTCCTTTCATTTCTTTATTGCCATAATACATGTATTCTTTTGTCATGATTTTTTATATTTTTTCGTATAAGTTCTACGATGATTTTATTAATTTTGGTTGACAATCGCTTCTTCTTGTTTCCAATTCCTTCGTTTTTTTAATGCTCTTTTTTAATATTCGTAAAGACTACCGTTTCAGGGCTTTCGAAGATGCTCCCTCGATTATAACATAAACTTTCACACATGCAAATAAATTTTGCGTCAATTCTGTAATATCTTTTTCCTTTCATACTGCAGAAGTCAAGGTCATGTTTTGTCTCGAACAGAGAAAATGTGATACGTTTTCATACTTTTATTATTCGTTCCATTAAAGGAGTCGTTTATAAATGACGTCCATTATGAAATTTGATTTTTAGACACTCCCTCCTACTCGTGGATTGATACTTTAAACTCAATTCTTGAATTATTCATTATTAGAGCTCAAAGGCTACTTAGATTTTGTATGTAAAAGTCAATTCAAGTCGACTTCGAGCTCTGCAGTCCATAATTCATATTCGATCTAAGAGCAATTCATGCTTTTGCCTCCCATTTAGTCACAATAAGTCTGTGTCCATGCGGTATCTGCTACCTAAAATTTGACATCATTTGTGAACAACCCCAAAAGTAATTAAGTCAAAATATAATAAGAACTAGAAATAAGCATTTAACATGCATCTGGCTCTTACAAATTTGCAGAAAATGCAAAAATGTTCTTGATTATGAAATTGGTTTTTACTTTTTATCAAGAATTAATGCACACCGCAAGCTTAGTCACTGATACAAGTGAGTTGTCTTTCGACTCATAAACATGTGCTCAATTAAAATATTATCTTTAATTATAATCTATTTTATCACGTAAGATCCTTAGACTATTCACTTGTGGCTTCTTAAGGTGGAGTGGTTTGAGATTGCGTAACGATTCAATTTGTTAATCATAGCAACCATTGAAATTTATTTCAATAATCTATTTGATACATTCTGATTAGTATGATGCAATAATCTATCATCCACACAACGTGCGACTGATTAAGATCCAAAAATTCATTTTGGTGATCAAATTTCTTAATTTGATGCCTAGGAAATCAAAACTTAAGTGACAATATTGTTATGACTAACTCAGAGCATGTTTCAGTTCTAAAGTTGCAAAACAATTGCAATTGGATATACAATGTCCAGTCAAAGTTTGAAAATTGATCCTTTCACTAATTTTTATTAAGATATTAACCGAAATAAGACGACAAATTCACAGCATTCACATTTAAAATGCTCGAGTGGATGAAAAAAAAAAGAAATCATATGATACGACAATGAACCTAAATTCTCATCTTTATTGCTGACGAAAGAGAAGAAAAATTTGAATTTTACCTGTTCTTTCACAGCTAATTGTTTTGTTTGCTTAAATATTGTCCATTTAACTCAAATTCTTTCCCACTGGACGGAGCTAGACTTTTTTTATTTCTTTATTTTTCCTTTATAAATATTTTTTTATCCCGAGATTTACCTCTCTTATATTTCCATATATAATATCATACAATAACTAAAAGAGTGGACCTTGCCACATTCACAATTGAAAGGAGTTTTTTTTTCCTTAACATTATTATTCGAATTTCTAAATTGAATTGAAGAGCAACAAAAAAAAATTAAGAACTCGTTATCCTTTTATTGCTTCTTATTTTATCAACATTATTTAAAGATTTCTTATTTTATTGTATGATTGGCTTTCTGGTTTTTTCTTCCTTTCTTCTCTTTTTTGCTTTAAAATCGAATTTACATGATAATTTTTTATTAAATTTTCTTCCCGACTGATCAAATTGAGATATCATCTTTATTTACTTACTTTCTGTCGTTAAATTTAGTTAATTAGATAAATTATAAAGGAGATTATAGATTCATATTAAAAAATAATTTACGAACCGCCAAGAAAAATCGTACAATAGATTAAGAATTGTTAAAATTTGTTCGAATATTCTAATACATAAGATCCTTTAAATCACATGGTGCTGTGCAGATATGATCGAAAATCCTTAATTAAGAACTTTTTACGTATTTTGTTTATTCTTTGGAGTTCAAATACAAACTGAACTTTTCTATGAAAAAGGGTTTTCAACTATGTACAATAAATATAATTCAAATCCCAAATGAACGTTATAACAAAATGTTTTTCAAATCTTGCAATACAATCTCAAATGTGACGCGAAAAGTTTGGCGTCATCATTAATTAAACATAGATATTTTACTGTATCGATTCCTGACGACTGTACTACCTTGTATTAAACAAAGTATATTATGTAATGAATTGCACATTATTAAGGCATTTTAAACATAATCATGATAAAAATCTTGTATGACGCAAAGTGCATAAAGCTGTTATGCATCACATTTAAAATACATGCTAAGAAGAGTAGAAATGAAGAATGGAAATGTCATGCGTCAAATTTCGGTTAAAAATCCTGATCCTTCCAACAAACTTATTTATATAAATGCAGGAAAAAACCAGCTCAATAAAGATATTCATGCAAGACAAAACAGACAAAAACCCACGACAAAAAATCACACATAAAATGTAAATAGTTCCAAGTTCAAGGATCTTCAATATTTATTTTTCGCCGTCGAGTTAGGAGATGAAAAGGAAAGAAAGAATCATCAGAAAAAAAAGTACAAAAGGAATCATCCCGAAAATAAGGAATTTTTTTGTGTATTTTCTTTGTTAAATGCAAGAGAACATATTCTTTATTTAAATAATTTTAAAATCAAGTTTTCTCTCGCACTTACCAAAGGCATTGTTATATTGGCCTCACGAGTTATTTCACTTCTACTATCTATTTACATATTACTTATAGAAGAACGATAAAATGTTAATGATACATCATCAAAATCACCTTTTCTTACTTAAAAAATTCGTGATTTTGTATTTTGAGGGATTATTTTTACCTCATTTTACTAGTTTAATTGATGCTGTTGTGCTGCATGCGATAGACATTTCATTAAATTATGTTTGTTTGTTTTTCTTTCATATTTTGGCATTGCAAAAACTGCTTAAAAGTATGTTAATTTTAAGAACTAGGGCGCTTCTTGAGTTATTTTTGGATGTAATTTCGACTTCCTTTTGAAATGAAAATTTTGCTGACTCACCATGATGCCTATAAGTCAGTGTTTCTCAAAATTCTTGAAGCACGACACAGGAAACTACTTTTCTAGAGTAATTTAGACATGTAACCATACGTTTCGCGAAACACTTAAAGACTTTGGCGACACTAGTGACACTTCAATCAAAAACAACCTTAGAAACTGAACATTAGATATATTAGATATCAATCTTAAGCAAACTAACTTAGTTTGTAATACAGAGACTCAATAATTTCAATACCGAATTCAACGTTCATTTGAGATTTAAATTATATTTATTAAACATAGTTTAAACCCCCTTTCTAATAAATTGTCAGTCCGATGTTGAACTCCAAAGAATAAACATCATTGTGAAGGAATAAAATCCGTAAAGAGGTTTTCGTAAAGACATTTACTTAATTGTAATAGGTTCTATATTCAATTCGGTAATATCTTGCCTTATTACTATTAAACTCCAGGATATCTAATAATGAAAAATCTTCCAAATTAGTTCATCGTTAGACCTCAACATCTACTTCTAAACCTATAGCATATACATAGTAGAATCCAAAAAGCAACAAAATTTCAAACCCACTCAGACACAAATGCGTCAAAATGGCACTTCAATTCGTACAACAATCTCAATTCAGTCAAAAACGATTTCATATTTTTCTCATAACAGACATAACGACGTGACCAAAAAAAAATAATAGGAGGATTCTCACAGAAGTTAAAGTCCATTTGCAGTTCATCAGTTAATTCTTTTCCAAGAATGAATAAACGTGCTTTTCTGTGCGTATGACTGAGCATTGTCTACATCCTTTTTTGATAATATCATTAACCATATCAATGTCATCGTGTATATTCACAGGATTTAGCTGTTCATTTATTTAATTATAAAGTATTATGACCGTAGATGCAAAATCCATTAAGTTAAAGGAATCAATTAAGCTAGTAAGTCCTTCATAAATGCTATAATGATTTAATGGGGATGTAGTCTAGAATATAAGAAAGAATGGAAAGGAATAATGAAGAACTGTGCAGATTCTTATTTCATATTTTATTTTTTCGCTCTTGTTGCCGCCGTTATTGTCTTACTTCTTTTTCGCAATGCTGGTTTTTCTCCGCCACTTTTTTTTTTCATCTCTAAAACCGATACTAAGCTATTAGTTCCTTTTCTCGACTGCATTTCATATTTTATGCAATTTACAACGTCTTAAGGTTATCGAACGAAAGGCTGTCTTTTTTCTCGATCGAGTTTTTACTTCTTCTTATTATTATTCTTCCTTCTTATCCACTTCTTTCTCTACCTTACGCGCCTGTCTTATTATACACTATTAAACACACTCAGACGGTTATGTTATGTCTCAAGATCGGATTTTCAAGTTCGTCTGCTTTTGTATGTGAATGCAAAAATGCATAATGAAATTTGTTCATCGCTTTATCTATAATTCGATGCAGTTTTTTTTAACAGCAATAACACATGTGTATGTGTAATGTTCCTTTACATAAAACAAAAAAAAATCTTGTAATTTAAAAATAATTTAATAATTTTTTGACCATGAAATTATTTAAAGGTCTTCCAGACATATTTAATTGCAGAATCGAGCAGTGTGAAGAAATGGTTTTTGGTTATTTGGTAACTCCATCACCGTTGGCGTTATTTAAAGTCAAACTAGTCAATGGAATGAGAGTTCACCACGTAACTTTAACATGAGTCAACATGATTGCATCTTCATTATTATTTAAATATATTTGTGATGTTACCAATAAAGGAAATAATATTAACTGATTAAACAAGTTGTGTCTTTTTATTATGATTCATAAATATTATCTTTGCTTTTCAGGTTACTATGATGAATCAGACAATTTGTCATAAAATTTCCGTTAAACACGTGGCTATAAAAACTTTTGAAATTGCTTTTCAAAAATTCAAATTTCAGAATTCCGTTTGTTTTGAGATGCTTGATTTTTATCAATTGAAGCTAATATTCTGCCTTATGACATAAACCATGCTGTAATTTGGTGATATTTAGTAAAAAGACTCATACAGAATCATTTTAAAGCGCGTAAATGCTTACTTTTGTTAAAAACATAAAAAAAAATTGAACGGGGTCAAAATTTGAGAGGGGCAAGTCAAGTTTTATCAAAATTCATGGTTGGAAAAATATTAAAAAAGTTTAAAAGCGTAAAGCTTCAACATACAGCATAAATTGGAATAGCATATTTCTGCACATAAACTTAATATAAATTTTCATCATAACCCAAAGCTTTTACAATTTTTATAACCCAGAAAGTTCTATAAAGCTCAACCAACCATAACAAATAATTTCCAACTCTGTTATTGGTTTGTTTATATCGGCTGAAAGAAAATTTTGTGAGAGGAAAAATCATAGAAAAGTGGATTTTCTCGTTTTTCTAAAATTAGATTAAAAAGCATGTTCTAGAAGACTCTCGTGTTTTCAGCAGAGAAAAATACTATAAAAGCGAAAATTTTATTTAAAATTGGTAAGTTATTGTGAAATATTGAAATAAAAGTATTAAAAGTATTATTTAATTAAAGGTGAAAATGGTCGAGATAACTGAAGATGCAAATACATTAAAGGAAAAGGGAAATGAAGCATTCAAAAGATCAGAATGGGATAATGCAATAACATTCTACACAAAAGCAATTAAATTAGGTGAAAAAGAAAAGCATAAGGAATTGCCAATATTTTATAAGAATCGTGCTGCTGCTTATTTGAAGACTGAATCATATGAGAGAGCAGAAAATGATTGCACTAAATCCCTTGAATATCAGCAAAGCGATCAGAAGGCACTTTTCCGTCGGGTACAAGCACTGGAAGGATTAGAAAGATACGAGGAAGCATATAGAGATGCTCGTACAATTTGGAATAATGATCCGAATTTTAAGCCAATTCAACCTTATCTAGAGAGACTTCATAAAATTGTTCAGGATCGTGTAACAATTAATGCACAAACATCCACAAAAGTAACAAAGATGATGGAATTAGCTTTTGATATTGGTGCCGAGAAAAGTAAACGAGAGACTGCAATGAGCAATCTCGTAGTTTTAGCTAGAGAAAAGGCTGGAGCTGATGTCATGTTCCGGGAAAATATTGCTACTCGTGTCGGTAAATTGTTTAAGGTGGAGAAGAATGACGAAATTCTTCTTAATGCTATTCGTGTCATTGATGATATTTGCATCAAATCCTTGTTTTACACGAAGAAGATCATCAATGAACTTGGAATTCCATGGTTCTTGCAGATTATTGACAGTAAAAATCCTGATCGAGTCATGGCAGCACAACATTGCTTACAAGTCATCCTTAATTCATTCTCTGGATTAACAAATAAAGAGGATTCAAAGCCAGATCAACAATTGGTTGAAGACAATAAGAATGAAATTGATACAATTCTTACATGCTTGGTTTATGCAACAACAGATCGTACTATTAGTGGCGAAGCTCGTGATGCTGTTGTTGAATTGCTCATCAGAAATGCCCATTACAAAACATTAAATTGGTCTGAAAGACTTGTTGAGCAAAAAGGTCTTCAACGTTTGATGGAAATTTGTAGTGAATTGGAAGAATATAAATACGAGAGTGCAATGCCAATAACACCATCATCTAGAACTATTGCTTCCGTTTGTTTGGCAAGAATTTACGAGAATATGTACTATGATGAAGCTAGACAACGATTCATTGCTCAAATTGATGAGTTTATTAGAGATAAACTATTAAATCCAGACTTTGAGTCAAAAGTTCGTGTTGTTGTTGCTTTGACATCACTTCTTCTTGGTCCATTGGATGTTGGTAATACAATTTTCGCTCGTGATGGAATCATGCAAATGATTTTGGCAATGGCAAGTGATGATGAATTGCTGCATCAAAAAGTTGCATCTGAATGTCTTATTGCTGCAGCTTCAAAGAAGGACAAAGCAAAAGCTTTAATTGCTAGTGGAGTTGATATTTTAAAGAAATTGTATCATTCAAAGGATGAAGGAATTCGTGTAAGAGCTTTAGTTGGATTGTGTAAACTTGGTAGCTCTGGTGGTCTAGATGCATCAATTCGCCCATTTGCTGAAGGATCAACAATTAAACTTGCTGAAGCATGTCGTCGATTCCTCATTAAGCCCGGCAAAGATAAGGATATTCGTAAATTTGCAGCTGAAGGATTGTCATTCTTAACACTCGATGCTGATGTTAAAGAGAAAATGATTGAAGATAAACTTGCAATTCAAGCACTCATTGAATTGGCTAAAACTGGAGATCAATCAGTCATTTATGGTGTTGTTACCACACTTGTTAATCTTGTCAATGCTTATGAAAAGCAGGAAATTCTTCCTGAACTCATGGAACTTGCTAAATTTGCAAAACATCATGTTCCAGAAGAATCAGAACTTGATGATCCAGATTTCATAGCTAAACGTGTAATTGCATTGGCAGAGGAAGGAATTACGACTGCTTTGGTTGCTCTTTCAAAAACAGAAAGTGACAATGCAAAGGAAATGATTGCAAGAGTTTTCAATGCAATTTGCTCGGAAACTAGTGTCAGAGGAAAAATTGTCCAACAAGGTGGTGCTCGTGTCCTCATTCAGCTTGCATTAAAAGGTACGTACAACAATAGACTCCCAAATTTAATCATGTCACTGAACTAATTAATTTTTGTACATCAACAGGTACTGAAAAAGGCAAACGTAATGCTGGTCAAGCTTTGTCACGTTTAGGTATCACTATTAATCCAGAGCAAGC
Organism: Chironomus tepperi; assembly: GCF_022539635.2. NCBI lineage: Eukaryota > Metazoa > Arthropoda > Insecta > Diptera > Chironomidae > Chironomus > Chironomus tepperi. Next base: position 2,108,967 of record NW_027226222.1, read on the forward strand.
TTTTCCTGGACAACGATCATTGGAAGTTGTTAGACCATTACTTAATCAACTTCATCCAGACTTTAGTGCACTTGAAAATTTTGAAGCACTCTTGGCTTTATGCAATTTGGCTCAAATGAATGATTCAGTCCGTAATCGCATAATGAAAGAGAAAGGAATGACAAGAATTGAAATGTTTTTAATGGAAGATCATATACTGTTGACTAGAGCTGCAACACAAGTTATTTGCAATATGGTTCTAAATGAAGATTATATGAAATGGCATGAAGGCGATAATGATCGCGTTAAATTCTTAGCATTGCTATGTGAGGAAGAAGATGAGGAAACAGCTTTGGCCTGCAGTGGTGCATTAGCAATTCTTACATCCAACAGTGTCAAATGTTGCGAAAAAATGATAACTCCATTGGCATGGCTTGAAATTTTACATACATTGATAGCTAATCCAAGTCCGGATGTACAATTCAGAGGAATTGTTATAATCCATAACATGATTCGACAGAGTAAAACAGTTGCTGAAAAGATATTCGATACAGATGTTTTACAGCTTCTAATGGGTGTCACTCAGCTTAACGATGAAAAACGATCAAAGGCAATTGAAGAGGCAAAGTCATGCTTAAAGACAGCAGAACAAATGAAATTAATTCAGGAAAAGAAGGAAGATGCTAATGATATGATGCCTGATGTCTTCCAACAGCCTCAAGATGAGGATTTAGATGAAGATAATGAGTGAATGCCTAACTATGTGCCTAAAAGAAAGTTTGTCATTTTTTACACATTTTTATTGAAATGTTACAACTAAAAAATATTTTAATTTTTGTATTTTGACCATTTTGTACTTAATCGATTTTTGAAAAATCATTTTCATAGCATTTTAGACATCAAATTTATTTAAATAAAGCTTTTTTTTTTGAAGAATAAAAAGAGAAATTCATGAGAGTGTGAATTATATTACGCAAATGAACACCTAACTACAATTCATGAAAATTAATTTTGAAGCTTGCATAAAGTCTTCACGCAGTTAAACTGTTAATCACGAGAAAAGTAATTCATTAAAATTTGTATTTTAATTTATTTAACTTCTTTTAAGAAAATAATTAATGACGAAATGCAATTTTTTATGGGAAAAATTTCTCAAAATTTACAAAAGTGATAATGAGGAAGAAGCGCTACGATTCATTTGTAACTTTTATTTTTCTTTTCTCATTAAAATATTCATGCCATTGTTATGTGCGATCATGAATTTTTGTTTCAATTATAATTAACAATTATAAATTAGATATTAAAATTTTTGAAAATTTAACGGCTTTCAAAAATTTGAAGTTATACCGGTTTTCAAAAATTTGAAGTTTTACCGTTTTTCAAAAATTTGAAGTTTTACCGGTTTTCAAAAATTTGAAGTTTTAACGGCTTTCAAAAATTTGAAGTTTATCGGTTTTCAAAAATTTACAGAAAATTGCTTGCCGCGTGTTTTAAAAAATTTACTGACAATTAAATTAATTAATTAAAATGGACTACACAGGTAATTTAAATAAATTAATTCGTTTTCAATAACTAAACAATCAAAAAATCTTTCAGAACTCAATATTCAAGACCTACCAATTTGTAATTTGGAAAAAATATTTTCATATGTGCCACATAAAAATCCTTTGCGGTTAGTTTCTAAATATTTTCGAAGTATTATCAATGGTTCACGCAAACTAATGTTCAATACAAGACTGAATGTACAAGCGAAAGCAAAGGATAAATCAGGAACAGATATTGATGCTTATATTCAACGGATGTTCATTCCACAATTTGGTCCCGAAGAACTGGATGTTGTTAAAAATTACAAATGGAGAAAGCACATAAAATTTTTGAGATACAACATACACAAGGAAGGAATGCTTAAATCATTTATTCTATTACGTTCTGTGTCATTTAAATTCAAGAATCTGGTAGAAATAACTATCACATTTCCATCTAAAAGTTTTATGGTTCAGGGTGTGGATCCTATTTCGTTAGATGCTGACGATGAAAACAAATTAAACGAAATGGGAAGATTGAAATTGCAATCATTGAAAACACTACAAATTGTTGATATGCACAGTAATAATCGTGATGTAAGTTAATGCTGTTAAGGCACATAAATTAAATTAATTTTTTAAAATCTTTTAGATTCTCCATTTCTTTACAAAGTCACCAAAACTTAAAAAGCTTGTATTACACAATATTGAAAACTTTACTACATTAAACAGAGGTCCTTGGAAGTTGGAGGAATTGAAAATGAATCCAAGAGATTTTAATCCATATGCTGTTCGGTTCTTCGAAAAGCAAAGCTCTTCATTAAAAGTTCTGACAATTTCTGGCAGTGCTAAAATGTTGAATGATATTGTACGGCTATTGCCTCATTTGGAGATACTCCGTTTAAATGTAAGAGGTCAGGCATATTTTGACGACAAATTTTTGATTTCAAATGATAAGTTAAAGGAACTGTCATTTGACCTTTCAATGGTACAATCTCGAACAGTAGAAATGCTTTTAAAACATTACTACAATATTGAACGGTTATGCCTTGATATTGACAATAAAATTATGATCGAGAATTTAACGCTCTCCAATTTGAAGCACATATCCCTATCATCAAATTGCATGCAGTTGTTATCGCGCTTAAACCTGAAAAACTTGAAGTCATTGGCATTTCCTACCCGTGAAGTCAGTTTGTCATATTTTGAACAAATTCCAATCGAATACCTACAAAATGTGGAAGTGTTAAAAGTAAAAATTGACTATGGAGTCATTCCTGATATGTTTGAATTCTTTCCTGCTCTCAAACATTTCTACTTTTTGAACCGAGGTTATGTCACTGAAAATGTCCTGAGCAATATGCTTATCGTTAGAGATTTATTGTCTATTAATATGATACGTTCTGATTGGGCATTGGAAATGTTACCAACAGATTATCTATCAGCGATTGGAAGATACGACACTGTGATCAAATTTTACAAAAACATTGAAGATATGTTGGAGTGGAAAGAAGTATGATGAACGTAGAATAATTACTAGCTAAAATATGTAATTCTTATCGGTATCTGAACGAACACCAATCAATGAATGGTGGGAATATTTAATCAATTAAAATACTTATGTTTCATTACTTTTATACTGTTGTCTAGTAATACTTCTGTTTCCTGAATAAAAATTTTAAATGTTTGCTGATTAGCTAAACTTAATTTGAATCATTCCAACAGCCTGAAAGAATTCAAATTTTATAACAATTTCAAAAAAATAACGAACATTTTAAATTCAGTGTTTTGAAAGACAAAAATTCAAAGGTGACTGAAACTAGCAAGAACTCAAAATGGCAGAAAGAGGTAAATATATTAAATTATTAACTTAAACATATTTGAAAGGCTTTTTTAATTCCAGCAATTAGATTGGAAGAGTTACCTGAACCGATGTTAGAAAAAATATTCATCTATATACATGATAAAAAGCCATTAAGGATGGTATCCACGCAATTTAGGAATATTGTTGATGGACGACGCAAATTGTTATCAAATTATATGCTAAATGTCAGCAAAAAAGCCAAAGATTCCTCAAATGTTATTGTCAACCTTTATTTTGAGCACATATGCATTGAAAATTTGAGGATTGAGGAATTAAATGTTATTAACTCATATAAATGGAAGTCATCAATCACAACTATAGATTTTCATATAAAAAAGGAATCACTACTTAAAGGATTTATGTTGTTTCAGTCTGTACTGTATAATTTTTGTAATATTCAAGACATCACAATAATTTTTGAGGATTCAAGAGACAATGAAGAAAATCGAGATGTTTTATTTGAAAAGTACGGCCTAATAATTCCAGAATTTCCAGTTCTCAAAATTTTATGGATGGCTTCCAAAAAAGCAAAAAATGTAAGATATAAAGTTATTTAGTAAATCAAGTTGTAATATAAATAATAATTATTTCCAGTTGTTTTACTTATTTACAAATGCACCAAACCTGAAGAAACTAACAGTCGGTGAGGATTTAGCAGTTTTTAATGAAGAATCAACTTTCATGTTAGACGAACTAGAATTTGACGTGGAGAATACAGAAAAGCTCCAAGATAGCACCATTGAATTTTTCCAGACGCAAAACTCTACATTGAGAATCTTGAAGATTAATTATGAAAATTCTCTCAATTTTATTACTGATTATTTACCTGACTTGAAAGTTCTTCTTATAGAACATAAACATGACTTCTTTGATGAAGATACTATACCAAATGATAATTTAAAGGAATTAGTTTTTCGGAATTCTGAAATCGATGCTCAATCATTGAATAGGGTCTTACTGCATTACAATAACATCGAAGAGCTTCATTTAAATTTATATGCTGCAAAAATGGATTTTAAACAAGTTGTTTTACCTAATTTAAGGCATATTACTGTTTCATGTTATTGTACCCAAATCCTTCACAATCTAGAAATGCCTAAATTAAAATCATTAAGTATCGGAGCACTGGTTGGAGTGACTTTCATTAGCAATCTTCCAATTTGTTGCAAACGAAGTGTTGAAACATTAAAGATCTATCCTAATGGATATAGTCGGATTTCACTGATGTTAAGTCATTTTCCTGATCTTACAGACCTTTACTTAATGCATGACAAGAATGTCAATGAAACTGTGCTTAATAATATTCTAACCGTAAATAGCTTAAAATGCATTCATATGAAAGAAGATTGTTGGAAGCTCGATAAGTCGCCAGTGGAATTTATATCCACATGCTCAAATCCAATACTGACTATAAGGCTCTATCCATCTGCATCAAAAATGGTGACACCTTCAGAGAAAAATATATTAAATGTTGAGCATCCAAAGGATGAATGAAACATTTCCTAAAGACTTGGAATTTTTATGTTAATAAATTTATTAATTTAATTTTATTGAATCTAAACATGATTGAAATTATTACTGGAAACTTCCATAGACTTAATCAATATAATAATGAATGATTATCAAGTTAAGAGATTGGAAGTTAGGTAATCTATGCTTGCGTGTAACTCTTTGACATCAACGGCAATAAAATGTGAGTGGGTGAAAAGGGTAAGAGATTGTAAAAAATTGTAATGTACCTGACTTGTTGCAAAGATCACACGAATATAAAAAATTTACTTTTCATTTTAATTTTTGATTTAGGTACTGGATAATTAAGCCTTACGCAAAAAGAGAAATGCTGTAAATTAACAAGAAGAAATTGACTCTCACTGCTTTTGTTAACTGAAATTCCCACAACAACACGTGTCATACTGAATGAATCATAAATTATTTATTCATGTTGGAAATTTTTGCGTCTGTACATCCACAACACGAATTTTTGTGATCTCATATCATTGTGATTTTTTTTGTTATTAATAATAATAGGAAGTTGAGCAAATAAGGCGTTGATTCAGCTCAAATTTGACATGCAAATAAACAGGGAGTTATTTCATTGCAGGTTGTTAATTAACACCTCGAATTAAGATCCACAGAAGTAAAAATAAAGTATCATGTAAGCATCTTACGAGTTAAGTGGTTTCAGCTATTAATGCTAAAATTCAACGCATGGGTGGTATCGATTGTAAAGTTAATGCCTTTTATTTATTGTTTTATAATATGTGCAAAATGTTTGATAACAAAGCATGTGAATTCATTGACTTCGTGCATGTATTATGTAACTTAATATTAACGGTCGTTTTAATTTCAAATATTTTCAGTTCGCATTAATTTTGACCGTTATTTATTTTGAAAAAAGTAAACATTGAAGAAAATTATTTTTGTTTAGAATAATTTTAAATAAAAATTAATTAAATCAAGGAAATATGAGTGGTAAACAACGTAAAATTCCTGAATGGATGACTAAAGGTGCTAAGAAATCAAAAGAAAATGCAGACACTAAGAAAAAACCGAGACCGAACTGGAGAAAAAATACAAAACCTTTAAATTTATTTAATGATGAGAAAAAAAGATTAAATTTAAGTAATGATGACGATTCAGCAACTTATTCATCAGACAGATTTAATTGTGACAGTAAAGAATTTATAACTTATTCAGGAAAGATCCACTACATAACAGATTTTTACGAATGTGCTGAAACTTTTGATAAGTTACTTACACAAATTGATGAGCAGTCAAAAGACTTGAATGATGGAATTGCTGTTGCATTTGATATGGAATGGTCATTTAATTGGACATCAGGACCTGACAAAACATCCGTCATTCAAATTTGTTGTGATTTAGATGAATGCTATATTGTTCAAGTTTCAAGGATGAAGAAAATTCCAGCATCATTTGTGGCATATCTCAACCATCCAAAGACAATTTTACATGGAGTTAATATTAAGAATGATTTCAGAAAGCTAGAAAGAGACTTCCCATACATCAAAGCAGATCCATTAATTGAGAAATGTGTGGAATTAGGAGCATTCTATAATCAAGTATTTAACAGTTCCGAAAGATGGAGTTTAGCTAATCTGGCACTTCAGACATTAAAACAGAAGGTCGATAAAGCAAGACAAGTTAGAATGAGTAATTGGAACATGACATTGTCCGAAAATCAGTTGATGTACGCTAGTTTGGATGTTTACGTAAGTATTTCCCATACCATCCAAATGTCATTGATCTTCATAACTATAATTATTCTATTCAACAGGTTTCACAAAAGATTTACTACTTTATTAAAGAAAAACAAACGGAAAACTCGCAAAAGCTTGAAGGATTCTTTTCTGTCTACACTGAATCTTTGAGCCATGATAGAAGCACCAACATTAATGATGAGATTGAGAAATTGTTAAATTTTTAATGTTATTTATTTTACCAAATGATTCTCATAAAGAAACATTGAAAGTACAATTGTAATTATTTGAAGGACTTTGTGCATGCACACAATATCATGATGTGGCTGAAAATCGAAACATTTGGCATTAATTATTAATTATTATTACTAAAATGATGAACGATCTCATAGTGCGAATGAATGTAAAAATGTTGCTAATTTGCGTACTAAATTCAGCAATGTTATTAGATTTAATGAGTCTTTGATGATGCAAATAAAATTGCTTTAAAATAAGGCACACTATGATCGATCTGTAATAGCTCGCTCATGTCCATTTCACTTAGATTATTATTCATTATTGCCATTACATTGCACAATATAGTATAGAGAGTAAGTGAGTGAGAGAGATGTTTAACATTTTAAATAAACGTTTTTCTTTTAATATCAAATTAGCGGACGAAAACATTTACCCAAAAAAGTACATGAACTCAATTTTATATAAAAATTTTTGCTACTCTTATGTCTTGCGTCACATTATCTCGTGAAATTTCTTAATTCAAATCAACAACAACAGTCATGATAAAATAGACAGGTAATTTTTACTTGTTGAAAGCTCTATTTAAAAATGCTATTATATGAAATTACATGCATGTATGTTTCACTCTTAATTTTCACCATTTAAGACACCTAATTCATGTATTCATCATAACCATGGAGACCTTCAAGTTAATTTCATGTATGATAATCTCTTACTCTCTTCTAATAAAATCTACAATTTGTTACAAATCATTCATTTCTATGTCTATGTTGTGATTAATGTGCTTTTAATTAATCGAAAAAGCTACATGAGAGAGTTTGGCATATCTAACAAAACTTATTTTTTTTGAACTAATGCGTTGATTATTATCGCGAAATGTTTGACATATAACGAAAGGTTGGCATGTGAATGACCCTCAAAAAAAGTAAGTGCAAAAGTCATTGTCCATGGATTATCAAGTGTAAATTTCTTGATTGATATTCGCTTAAACTTGTGCCAAAACTTTAGCTAATTGAATATCAAAAGATTTCTTAAATGATGAGATTTATTAAGTCATCTTCAAGGATTCTTGGTAATGGAGGTCCTCAATTTAGATTAAATAGCAGTATTAAAATTTTCAAACTTTTTTTTGTAACGGAAATTTGATTTTTAAATTTTGAAAATTTTAAAAAAAATAACGAATTTGTTTCAAAAACAACAAAAGATTTTTAACTGAGATCCCGCCTTCATCCATAGATTTGAGTTCCTGAACTGATCCATACAACAATCATGAAACTCGAATGTGATAACTGAGTAATCCCTTGTCATGTCCATCATCACTTCAGTTTCTAAATGCTTTGCTTGCTATTCATGCATGTGTGGATATCCCCTAAAGGCGTTAGAAACATTTAAACGATTTGTTGACCTCTGAGTAGCCTAAAAATTTTCTTAGAGCATCAACTATGCAAATGTCTATTGACTATTTAGACTTAAGGTATTAGCTTAAAATGCCATTCTATTTTCTATTGTCTGGAACCAAGTATCAAAGATGTAACATAATAAGTCTTCATGATCTATTGTTTGTGGTTAACTGTTAAGTCTATGACTATTCATTGTGAACAGGCAACGCATGCATGTGGGGACCTTCAAAAAATTGTATAAAGAAATAATAATAAAAATGAATCGATGAATATATTCTTTGTTTCATACTCATAAGCTTATTATAGTCATCACATACAACGGTTGAACGAACATCTTCAACATAAATTCACATTAAAAATCAATATTGAATGAGAGGAAAAGATTTTTTTTTTATTTTTTGTCTATTCTCTTATGATGTTCAGGAAAGACAACATTAAGCAATAAGAGAGCAAATATTTGTGATGAGAAAGTCGTTTATCTTAACAGCATACGCATTTATATCTCACAAATTCAATGAGTGCTACATAAAGTGTGCATTTTATGAAAAGAATCAAATCAAATTATGCTCAAGATGATTGAAAAATCTTTAATTCTCTTTTTAATGTTCATCAGCAGAGCAAATCCATGAGTAAACGGAACTGAAAAATTTCGATTGCCTCAACTTGTCGTTTTTAATTTCTAATATCCATAATTACTAATATTTACAATTCGAACTTTAAACATATCATCAATTAGTGCTGATGGAATCGATTGTATTTGATGCTCTTTATCCCTACAAAATTAATTAAATTAATAAATTTGAAATGTTACGTTTTTCTTACGTTTTTACGTACGTAAAAATGTTAACCGAGTGACGGTTTTTTTGCAGTTTTAAGCTTAATAAGTGTTTTAAACGCTTTAATCCAACAAAAATGAATCTAAATCAAGAATTAGAAAGACTTTAGACGATATTAGCAATGTAAAATTAAGTAATTATTGATATTTTTTAAGATTTGTAAAAAAAAAATTCGTAAAGTTAACCGAGTGACGGAAGTTTTTTAACAATATCTCACTTAATAGCCATTTATTCTACACTTTTTAAATCAGGAAAGATGCAGACCAAGTTTTTATACATCTTTAGTTAAAAACAATTAGGAATTGGGACGTATTAAAAGAAATATTGCAAATCAAAATCTTTTTATAGCATTTTTTCACTCATGGATTTGCTCAGCATTCAATTTCCTACTCTAATACGTAAGTATGAAAAGTTAAGTGATCATCGATTGGATTATTTCACGGAGTTTTAAAACGCATTTTACGTTTTCAAATATTTTTTGGCCGTTAATTTTCTAGCAGTTTTTGTCAAAAAAAATTGAACTTGTGTTTTTTAAATGTTTTTTGAACTTTAAATTTCAAATATTTTTTGACAGTTTTTTCACTGACAACTTATTTGGCTAGTCTAATAAATCAATGTGATCGATGAGTTTGCTTCCTTTAGTTAGCACCTGAGGTTTGCTTTATGTCTGGCTCAGGAGCTAGCTACCATTTATCATCTTATAGTAGAATACAGTCTTTATCAAAAAACTTCCATTAAATGAAGCTTCGACAAGTCTATGCCTCAGCAACCTAACCTGATCCAATCAGTCAAACCGAAAACATTGACTCGTCATTGTCACGTCCATAACAAAGATTCTTAAAGGAAAAGTGATTATAATTTAATAGAAATAAAGAAAAAGAAGAGAAAAATAAAGATGATCATCAATTGCCACTTCCTCTTAGCGAGTAGAGGCACGTCTTCTGAAAAGAAGCAGAACAAATGTGATTTGTTCTGAAATTGTAGAGTCATAACGACATGCTTCAGATTAATAGGTAATATAATAAAAATGTTCATGATAATTGCCTCTAATTGATTTTGATTTTCTACTTCCAACGCGCACTATTTTCCCTCCCCATTTGGCGACGTGACTTGGATATTCAATTTTCAGTAAATTCTTTCTTTCTATTCTTTAATAATTGATAGAGTAAATGACTATTCAACGATTTGATGGATTAATAATTTACGTTTTCCTGTAAAATACACTTATGACTTGTTGCACTTCATATTCAGTGCATTTTGTGTATGTTGTTCAGCTGTAACAGAAATTTAATGCGATTAATCACTATGAACGAAGCGTACAAAATATAATATAAACCTTAAAGGAATTAACAAATTATGATCGTATTTTTTGGTTTCTATTGAAAGCTTAGGTCAATTTGTGGCTTTTTGTAGCTCTAAATCTCCTAAATACTCATAAAACTTTACACATTAATGCTCAAGAGCAAATCCATGAGTAAACGGAACTGAAAAATTTCGATGTGCAATATTTCTCAACTTGTCGTTTTTAATTTCCTAACAATATCCATAATTACTAATATTTACAATTCGAACTTTAAACATATCATCAATTAGTGCTGATGGAATGAAAAGCGATTGTATTTGATGCTCTTATATCCCTACAAAATTAATTAAATTAATAAATTTGAAATGTTACGTTTTTCTTACGTTTTTACGTACGTAAAAATGTTAACCGAGTGACGGTTTTTTTGCAGTTTTAAGCTTAACTAAGTGTTTTAAACGCTTTAATCCAACAAAAATGAATCTAAATCAAGAATTAGAAAGACTTTAGACGATATTAGCAATGTAAAATTAAGTAATTATTGATATTTTTTAAGATTTGTAGGAAAAAAAAATTCGTAAAGTTAACCGAGTGACGGAAGTTTTTTAACAATATCTCACTTAATAGCCATTTATTCTACACTTTTTAAATCAGGAAAGATGCAGACCAAGTTTTTATACATCTTTAGTTAAAAACAATTAGGAATTGGGACGTATTAAAAGAAATATTGCAAATCAAAATCTTTTTATAGCATTTTTTCACTCATGGATTTGCTCTCAAGTACTTCTTTAAGTCATTCAGGGGTTACTCATAATTATTTTATTTGAGAGTGGAACTGGATGTGATAACTCTACATATGTCTTGTTATAAGTCGTTTTAAGGAACACGAAACTACTAGATGTCATTAGTAGACCGTAAAAGAACCTGTAGCTATTCAGATCAGTAAGATCCAGAACTGCATTAGGACGTTTTACTGCTAATGATGATTCAACCCATGGAGTTCACTGCCTTATGTCGCTCGGGACTATCTTATATCAGGACATAAAATTCACTTACTGCAGCACATTCTGTCTATCAATATGCTGTCATTGTGTCGACGACAAGAAGTGGATAGAGAAGGAAAAAAAAATAATATGGAAATACAGAAAACAATCCAGGGTAAACGAATAGAAAAACTGTCAGTTAATTTTGTACGGTTTTGCACGAATTTGTATTGTTTTTAGCATCAGAAATTTGAATAAAAAATTAACGGTAAAAACACAAAATTTTTAATGTTAATATTAATTGATATTTGCTGAATTAATCAAGTAAATTGATAATATTCCTGCAAGTTATCAACTAATAATCGATTAGAACTTAAATGTATGCTTTAAATTCAAGAATAAATTAATTATTCTCTGTTAATTTCTAACGGTTTTTCAAAATTCAAACATATGTGCTAAAAGCAGGACACTGCTAAAATTGAAGTGCTAAAAGCAGGACACTTTCCGTTTACCCTGGAAAACAATTAAAATGTTTAATCAAATAGAATTGAATGGCATTTTTTATTTCTGTGCCGATTAACCTTGACGGTATGCCAAGGTCTAGTTCAGCATATCATTATAAATTGCAAATATTTCTTCATTTATTTAGCTTTTTGTTGCTGTACATCCACTTTAAGTGGAAATGAAACTTTAAAAAAGCAATTAAGTCAACGATTGGTGATGCAAAGTGCATAAACAAGTTATGATAAGAGGAGGAATTAGTTCCTTTATGGGGATGGTGTGTATCTAGACATGGAAGAGAACATGATTCTTTAATCAACATTAAACATTACATGAATGTAGTGCAAGAAATTACTTCATCTCAGTTATGCATGGAGACCAATTAGGAAGCAAGTTTTAGCAATGAGCTATGATAGTCAAGAAGAAGTAGAAGTAAGTAAGTAAATAACTTTCCATTTTTAAAAGTTTATATTAAATATTGTGTACGTAGATTATTATATTATATTTATCGAATATGACAGCACAAAACAACAAAATGTTCAAGGAGGTACGCGTATAAACACGTGCTGTAGTAAATAATACAAAAGATTCCGACACTCTCTTATGCTTCATTTTTCATTTAATTCGAAAGTAAATACGATGACGAACCGTCTGTTATAATTAAGTACATTTTCACATCATCCAAAAGCTATGGCTAGTACAAATAAATAATAAAGTTAATGAAATTGAAAATTTCACTTGTTAAAAAATTTAATGTTATTTAAATGATGCCTTTTTAAGGTATTTTAAGCTTGCTCTCAATCGCAATTTTTAGATGAAAATTTTTGTTAAACATTTTCATTTTTATGAAGAAATTAGTCTACAGAAATAAATGTCTATAATAAAAAATAATGAAATGGTATGTAGTATGGTGCTCTCAAGTGATTTTGGCAGTTAACGCATCGTTCAGGGCAATCAAAATTTCATTTTTTTTTATTGATGTAACAATTTTGATTTTAACGGCTATTTAAATTTTGAATTGTTTAAAAATATTTTTTGATGAATTTGAAAATTTTATGGCCGTTAAATTTTTTTTTGAGATCATAATGTCTAAAGTTGCAATTGCATGGGTTTCCCCGATACTTTCTAGCTACTAGCTTACCTGTTTTACATCTTCATGATGTTCACAAGTAGAACTTACGTAACAAGCAAATCGACTCGGATCCTGTTTGTTTGAAAACAAATTAATTTAATCAGGTGCCGATCATAGCATACTATGCACCTCCCCAAGTCACTCACTAATTATTTTTCAATTCCATAAATTGTACAATATTAAAGACAATGTGTCCAATATTTCATCCACCCAAAAATGCTAATCCACAACAAGTACAAGCTAAAAAAAACTAGAGACCATGAAATTGTAGAAAACAAAATATCATCAAAGAGAGATATTGCTTACTTATTTTGCGAGAGAGTGAGACTTGATGGCAACGTAGTGTTATGCAGACAATAGCAACAAAAAAATAATACGCCGCATTTTTTTGTATGATGTGATGAAAAAGAAAGGTGAAAGACTCCGGTATGTCTGATTCGACGATCAATTGAAAGTAAAAAGCTATTGACGGAATTTTTTGCTCTATCAGGTTTTGCAAGTCTGTGATTATATGGGATGGAGATTTGATTGATAGATAGAAAATGTGTGCATGTGCCTTTTTTTTCTTAATCTAAAAATTTCTATCGGAATTTACCAACTGAGTAAATAAAAATACCGTCGACGAGCTGAACATGTTTCCGAAAGGAAATGATTTACTGATGGTAAGTTATGACACATGTAATTTACATGATATCATACATGAAATTACATGAAAAGGAAATCGGATTGACTTGCTTCGTATTAGTCAGTAAATGAAGATGTTTAACTTGCTCAGCTTTTTGTTGGAATCTTAATTAATAATCAAACATAACTTTCCAACAGTGCTGCTTAATTGTGGCTTTTTAATGGATATCCATTATTATTTTTATTGAAATCAATCAAGACACGACTATGGGTGGTATGGATGTAAATACTATATGGATTCAGCTGAATCTCTTTAAAGTCAGTATAAAGTAGATTTAACTCAGTCATTCTTGTGCTAATTCTGTAAGTAAACATCTAGTTTCGTTTCTAAGATTGAAATACTGTTCCTAGAATATATTGCTGCCTTAAAACGCCATTTAAATAAAAAGTAAACAACTCTGTATTTCCAATGTTTATGTTTCTCGTTCTTATATTAATTATTATATCCATACACTTAATTTCATATGCTTACTAGATGTATTATGGAGCAAAATGAATCCTATTGATTAACTTTAGTGCATTTATGTCTCAAATGCACATCAATTTGAAAATCCAGTTGAATCCAAAACACTTCCTCGACCATTAAGTAAGATCCAGTAATATCTAATTAATTTTTACGATCTTAAAAACAAGATCCAGTAGGATCGAAATTCACTTACGTTCGCAACACACAATAAATTTAAACTTCAGTAAACAGTATTTATGTATAAAAACAAATTATACATTTTTAATCAGTTACAATGTTTCAATCTCAATTTCAACTAACCAACTAAATATTTCTGAATCTCAAAGCCAACTATGACAAAATGTTGAAATATCGTTCAACAATCTTAATGAAGATATTGAGAAACGTTTGAAGTACTTGGACTTGTAGGAGACTAAAGGGAAGCTTTATCATTATCACTAGGAAGAAGGAGTGAAGAAGCCGGTGAATCTAAAAATAAATACCTAAAATGATTAAGAATTTCGAGCAAGGAAAAAATTACGAATGGAAAATCTTACTGATGTTATGCACAGAAGGCTTTACCTCTCTGTTTCAGTCCAGTGAAAAAACAAAATCCAGTAATCAACAGTATGGAAAGGCAAACTTGATGTTACATAGATCTGTCTCAGGGCTAGCTTAGAGAAGTTCTACATCTACTCCTATTTACGGTATTGATACTCTTAAGTTTTATAGCCAATTTTGTGCCCGTAAATCACTCTTTAAGTCGCCTTCACGGAACTGCTACCAGTCTAGATCTGACTCTCGGATATTAGAAACATAACCTAAAATATTTAGGCAACAATCGTTAAAAGTCAATTTACATAATTTTCGTGATGTAAACGTAAAGCATATCATGACCTAATCTATTCTGACAGCAATTAATTTCCCTATATGTAAATTTTACACGTTCGCCAATGGACATTAAAATGCATAATAAAAACGATATGAAAATTTTATCAGCATATTGGCAAGTTGTCGCTCTCACAATATGTTCAATATAAAAAATTTAAAGCGATATCGAAATTGCCTCTAGCTATCAGAAATGAAAGTTATTTATGTCGTTCTTGAGTGGTTAATTTCGGTTCCAACAACAAAAGTTTTAAATTTTTATGAGAAATTTCAGTTTTTTTGTTTTTGTTTCTCTCTTTTTGTCTTGTTAAGTACAGCAATAAACTCTTCCTTCTTCTTACAGTTCATTTTCATTTCGTTTCTTTTGTGGTACGTACCGCGTAATATTACAAAATAATCAGAAATGACAAACTTGATGTGCGGCTCAATTTCAAAATAAAAACCTGCCTTCGTTGTATGAAAGCAAGTGCAATTTTCAGCCATAAGTGGAAAAATGATAAATCAAAAGCAATCTTTACATTTTGGTGGAGACTCAATTGCCGCAACTGTAATAAAAAATAACAACAACATGATGAGATCCAATGGAAATTTATTAGCTTCAATTGGAAAGTCAAAATCGATAAATTTCAATCGATTTTTAGCGCTTTTTAGCAGTAAATGCTTTTTTATTAATTTTCAAGCTTCACTTGACTTCTTGGCTGATTAAATTCAATCGTGTATGACTTTCTTGTGGTTTTCTAAGTCTAACAAGAAGACATTTAATTGTTTACTAATGTTATAACCATAAAAACTATTTAATTCTGGTTGAAATGACAATTACAATGTTTGTTTACAATTCTTTAGGTTTTGTAAGCGGAGGGACAAAAACTACGAAACGGGAAATCAATTCAAATAAAATTTAAACACAAAATGACCGTTAAATTTTTCTTTATAATTTCATGCTCTATATAGGATAAATACAACGAAATCCTTGTATCATGAGCATAGCTACACTTCCATCATATCTTGCATCAAAAGTTTTAGCAATCAATTTTACTTCCTTCAACAAACTTCGTCTCAATCAGTAGTTACTGCAACTTAATTGATGATTGCATCAAAACATGAAAGGAAATTCAATTGTTGCTGTGCTAACACATGCGGAATAAGATTTTGGTATGCATGGCTTAATACAAAATTCTGGAAAGCACTGCTTAATATCTTCATGAAGTATCTTCCTTATACGGCCATTGAAATCTTTTCTTATTCGTAAGTGAAACTGAAATTTTTTCCTTTAAAAAGTATATCCATGGGAACAGTTGCATCTGGATATAAGTATATCCATATTCATATTATTGAATATGAATGCAAATTGCATTTTTATTAAGTATTGATTCAACTTTCATCGATTTTTCACAATAATAAAGGCATTTGTGATTGGCAGCACATGGGATCAATTTAGATTAGCATAATTTTCCTATACTTCTCTTTTTTGTATTCACATCGATTATAACCTGTGGCATGAATGCGGTATTTATCTATTCAATAGAGTATGCAACATAATAGAGCCGACAGATAATAAATGTATGCTTTAATCACCTGCTTGTGAAGATTTAATAATAAAATTACTTCATATTTCTGTCTTTGGTATGCGAATAGGATATATGCTTGAAATGTAATACTTGAGCTGATTGATTTCTTTCATTATGCTGCATCCATGTAAGAATTGCTTGCTTTTTTAATGTATGTTTGCGTACGCAAATTGTACGTTCTAGCTGTAGCAATTTATCTAAAATTATGTAGGTCGATGCTAATTTTTGTAAGTTCCAGCC
This sequence comes from Chironomus tepperi, assembly GCF_022539635.2. Taxonomy (NCBI): domain Eukaryota; kingdom Metazoa; phylum Arthropoda; class Insecta; order Diptera; family Chironomidae; genus Chironomus; species Chironomus tepperi. Next base: position 2,125,765 of record NW_027226222.1, read on the forward strand.
AAGTCGAGAATCATTAAACTTTAAGGATCCTACACTATCCGACATGCTTTTTGAACTTTGGCGATATCTAACCTATAGGAAATTACATTCTTATTGCTAATCCAGCTTAGCGTACAATGATTAAATCCTCAGAAACCTAAATATCAATCCACAAACAGCTCAACCATGTGTAATCCGATGCAGACTTGATGGACATTGATGTACACACCCCCTGCAGTAAACTAACAAACATCCAGATTCCATTAGCAAAGAATAAATTTAAATATTCTAGAAGCACTTCCGGCATTCTGAACTGTCTTCATTCTCAGTTTAATGATTGATTCGTAAAGTTAAGCAAGTTACTTTGTATCCTATTCCTTAAACGTCTCAATTAATTTCAATCTATTGAAAAATATCAGCCAAACAGTTCCTCAACTATAACATTATGTGTACGTCATGTACTCGATATGTATTTCTATGAAAAATCTTGCAACAAATGGCATTTTATCTGTAAAAAATCACGCAATAGCATGTAATAAGACAAAATGGATGGAATGAAAAATAAAAAAAACATGAATGCATGATAACAACATTTCATCATCGCCAATCTCGTTGCCATTAACCGTATCAACTGGAAATCGTCTTCTGACCATAAATTATAGAAATTATATTCGCCTTTTATTTATTTCTCTCTTTATTTTTGCTACCATCAGCTTAAATGGCATGTCATCGAACATCAAGCATAAAGTCTATTTTGCTCTGGTCAAAAGGAAAGAGTATAATGGTCGATTTGATTGACGATTGGTGCGCATTTTAGAATCAGATGAAAATATTGTTTAAAGATCCAGTCAAGATATTAAAATATCAAATTTTTACTCAAATATCAATACATATGTTCATTTTTAGGTTTAGCTAGTTAGATTAGTAAATAGTAAAGCATTTCCAATGTTTTTGTACTAACAAAACTTAACAGAAAGTAGAATATATTGTAAATCAAATTTAGAAAATTTTCTTTCATAGTGTTAGTGTTTACGAAAAATTCAAATTTTTGACCGTTAAGTTTTGCAACATTTAAGTTTGAGAATTTGCAACCTAAATCCAGTGACGATAATCAGTATTGAATTAAAAGCTAGACAGCCAACCAAACCGTACCGATCAAGTCCAATGTCATGGAATAAATTCCGCAAAATATGTTAAAGCTCAACATTAACGTATGTAAACGTGTATGAAGACAGTCAAATCAGATGAAACTCGTTTTAAGCGAAAAAATCACAAACTCCTGCTTTTGTGCAGGTGAAATTTTTTTCACTTACATGATACCTTGATGCTTTCAGATTTGTTGCTTATATATAGTTTCAGGTCAGGGATGAAAGAAATAAAAGAGAGAAACAATAACATTTGATTGTTTATCTGAATTATAAGCTATAATTGCATCACATTATAAGTGAAGTGCTCATCATCTCAATAGAGACGTTACTAAATGCCATTAATTCTACATCTTGAGTGAGTTAATACTTCAAGTCCATTTCATATGGGTATTTTTTTTTAAAAAACTGCTAATCCATTCAGTCAGTCAAAAAATTTGAGACATGCGCGAATGTGAAAATTGAAATAACAAACATTAGCATTATGAGGAAACATTACAGCCATTGATTTATTAATGTCGTTTTGCTCTGTCGAATACATCCTTCGCAATTTTCGTTGTGATCATATTTTTTAAGCGATTGATTGGCATGAGAGATGCAAAACGGCGTAAAGCGAGGTAATCAAGAGATTTGAGTTTCAACTTCGTTCAATGCTTAATTGAAAAGGTTATGAGGTACTGACTTTGTACATGGTAATGACAATAATGAGTGTAATTTTCAAGATTAGCTTAAATGCCGGTCAACTCCGAAGACAATAGAATTTGACAATTTCTTCAAATTTTCTATTTCTTCACAAATCAACGGATTGGATTAGCAATTTAGAGCTGGATTTAATTTATTGTGGGGTTTTCCGTTCGATAATATACTGGAATTATGAATTACGATACTATAGTAGGATGGTTATTGATTATTTAATTTAAAGTACTCCAGTAGCCTTGACTGTCTAGAAAGTAATAGACAAAATTGACAACAACTGGGCAAAACTAAATTTGGCTCTCAAATATGATTGCGATTGCACATACCAGGATATATTGATACAATATTATGTAAACTAGGCGTTGTATGTCCTGCAATCATACAATTTTGTGGCTTAAATAGCGGGGATGCTTGCGAAGAATTTATCAACTGTCGTTTAATATTCAAATTTTATTTGTAACGAGAATTAGTTGATTTCCCCTTTTTATGGTTGTTTGTCCCCTCATAAGAAATGTTTGCTAAGTTTGTTTTCAATCTTCATAAATTCAAGATCTAGTTTAGTAATATTTTCATCCAGTTATTGTATATTTGATAGGAACTTGGTTGTTACTTCATTTCAATTCACTTCCTTCCTTTATCAATTGAATACACACTTAAAGTATAATCTGGATCAGAGTAAGCTGTCATAATTTTTTTGGAATTTTCCTACATTAATTAATTTGTGCTCGATTCCTTAATCCAATTAGATACTTAACAAATGAGTGATAATACAGTACACGGTCAGTTCCAATCTTGATGAATTGAGTGATAAATGTGACTTGAAGCCCGCACAAAACGACATTGATGTTTAATTATTTTTGGATGCAAATTAATGATTGACATTTGTGAATTAAGTTGCAAAAAATAATCTCGAGGTGTGACTTATTTTCGCGTGCTTCTTATCCAAGATTATTATCACCTTTATTGCAAAATTTGTCGCAAACATCAAGATGTACAGCAGGTAAATGTCTTTCTTTGAGCAATTTAACATAAAAATGAAAATAATTGTAAAGAATCAGAGATCGGAATTGAGATGGAATGAGAGAGAGACGAATGAGAAATTTTCATAAATTTTACGCAATCATCAAGCCGTCCAAGCAAAACCAATTCGAAATGCTTTTATCGTGAAATTTTCACGGTCAAACAAATTTAACAATATTTTTTTTTTGTTTCTTTTGAGAAATGAGAGAAACAAAAAAATATAAGAAAAGTTGAATAAACGTTTTGGTTGATTGTTGTATAGACTATTGAGGCAGTGAATACACTCAAATTATTCGAGAGAAAGATCAAATACGCCTCTAACTTGATAATAAAAATCAATTAAAAAATTGTAGCAATGTTGGTTTAACTAAACGCTTTGGAATGGAAAGTGAAATGGGAAAGTAATTTCGGGCAAGTATTTTTTTTTTGCTTATATATTTATGTTGTGTATATTTTGTATGGCAATTGTGAATGGCTATGAAGAGAGTTCAATGATCTATTGATACCATAATGAACCTTTTAAACCTTCTATTGTTCAATTCAATAAGATTGTGTCAAAATGCGAATGATGATGTCCAATGTAGCGGTAATGTTGAATTAAGATTCCCATGTATTGGTTAACAAAAGGCAATCTTAAAGCTCTTGATGGAAGGAACATAGGCGCATAAGAAATTATTTGATATGAAAATTTAGCTTTTAACGGTTTTCAAAAATTTGAATTTGAACAGTTTTTGAACATTTTCAAATTGTTCATAAAAATTTTGACAAATTTCACATGTTTTGTTTGCAAAATTAAAAATAATTAGGTTATTACCGATATTGCAGCATAGCTACCATGCCTGACAATAATTGAGAATTCAGTAAATCGATAGCTTTGAGGATGAGATTGGAAGAATCAAGAATTCGTAAGTTTATCAGACAAAAACAAGTAATTTCATTCAATTTTCAAAATTTGATCAAGTTTTGCTTCGTATACCTTACGATATCTGATTCCTGCCATCATAGCTAACCCAGCCAGTTGAACAAAGTGATCCATCAATCTGCCTTATTCTCAAGAATGTGGTAAAAAATTTATATTGTGATTGTAGATAAGCCATCGAGAATAGTCACGAAAATTAACAGGAAAGTTTTCAATGAGCTTCGCTTTTTTATTGCAGTATATAAATATGCATTTAATGTTGAAAGACGAAGGCCTCTATCTGATGCATGGATATATGTCTATAATGCTAATCAAAAAGACTCAATGAGTAATAAATTTTAAGACTCAAGTTGTAATTAACTTCTATTGATTGTTCATTTTCTCACAAACTGCACATTATTGATCAATAGTCTAACATGCCAGCGATTCCTCAAATCATGTACACATTTTTTCAGTCTCTGTAAATGTCAAAAGTGGCTTGGTTTGTAAAACGAATAATTCATTATGCCCAATTTTGATGGTTTTAATGTGAAATAATTGTACATACTTAAACTATCATTTTGCTTCTGCTAATTTGTAAATAGACGTGAAATTTGATGATTTACAATTATTCAAACGTAAAACGTATTAAATTGCTCAAGTAAGCATCAAGGTAAGTGCTACATTTCATCTACATTCCAATATTTTATGCGAAAAATGATAAATGATACCCAATGCCAATTGTAAATTGATGCAAATTTATAGTTAGCACGTCATATTTTATAAAATTTTATTGATTTCATGAGTCTCCTCCTGTTACGACAGAGAGGAAATATTCAAATGTTAATGAGATGTTTAAGGAACAATTAATAGATGTTCAAGCTGTTTTAAGCTTTTGAAAACAATTGTCTTTAGGTTTGTGAGGATGGGTTGATAACGAAGTTATAACGATTATACATAATTTGAATCAGTTTTCGTTAAGTTTGACGAAAATTAAATTAACGAATATTTCAAACCAATCGAATGTAAATTTATTGTAACATTGGTTCTCTAAACATTTTCTAAACTTCGTCAAACTTAACGAAAACCAATTCAAATTATTAAATACGGTTACAATTTCCTTATTATATAACATTTGAATAGAAATTTAATAAAAGACAAGAACATCTCATATTATGCTAATCATCATTGCAACAACTTTAAGTAAATTCTGACAAGATACCAGAAATAATGCAAACAAAAAAAATCAGTTGCTAGTGCCGCAAAAAAAGTAAGAAGACCAGTTGCTCTTTTCAAAAACAACTTGTAGTTGAATTAATTAATTTAATATGCATTTAAAAATTTCATGTTATTAATGTTTGCGAAGAGGATTTTGATGGATAATTACGCAGAACAACAGCAGCTCATCTGATTGACCTTTACACTAATGTCAAATTATAATGTATAGACAGAGAAATAATGAAGAACAACGAAAAGAAGACATTAATAAATGAACTTTTGTTTTTTAATTAAACAAATAAATTACTTTATAAATGATGATGAATAAGAAGAGAAACGAATGTGAAGGTAATGCTCTATTGTTGCTCCCTACATGCTTCAAAATAGTAACGCATGTAGCATGAATAGTTACAGTAATCGACACCAATAATTGATTTCAAATGATAGTTTTCTTTATAGTGCACAACATATGAGATTATTTGCTTTTCTTAAATAGTCGTGAAATGACGATGACCAAATTTCATCCGTACTAAACCCAATGTTGGTCCAATTTCGCTTCCATTGTATGAAATTTGCGTTTTCAATTTCAAAGCGGAAATTGAATTTCTCATCACAGATTCATGAAATGTAGATTGAATCTTAAGCTGATTTTAGCAACTCAAATGTCACACTATGTGCTGTTTAGAGATTATCGTCTATGGGACGTTTATAAATGATGTAACTTACACGAGTGTCTGGACTTTGTCAATAAATATTAGATTCCAATAACCTGGTAAGCCCCTTCCCTTACCTAGTGGATAGATCTTGTGAGAAATTAGACTCAAATTCAACTCCCAGTCTAAATCTCATACTTAACTTGTGAATGACTTCCAATTGAATTATCGCATGCAGAATTTGTAAACATTGATTCTCTCAATGAAGCTTATTTAATGTCTACCTCGTTTTGCGATTTCCTCAATTCTTTTTCCTATTCACTCGTCAGCAATCTATCTAAGTGAGGAAATTTAATTCAATAATGAAAGGGAAGGCTGCTTTTTTTTTGCTGCCGTCAAACTTAATTGTTTTTCTGCACACAAAAAATAAACGATACCAACAGAATCACATAATCAGCACTGATGGTGGAAAACGAGAGGCAAAAAAATTATTTTTTTTTGCACCACAAGCAATAGTTATGCAAAATACTATAGTTAATTAACTTCCGAGCCGGTTTCATGGTATTTATTGCTGTTAATATTATTATTGAATTACGCTCAAGTTTTTATGTATTACGATCGAGTATGTTGATGTTACTTACTTTCCAAACATCACATTTACTTCATTGAACTATTCGACGAAGATATTCCAATGATGTATGGGCGCAAAAAGAGAGAAAGGTATCAAAACTTGTAGACTAGGTAATTTAACTTTTTCCTTATAATTTCTTACCTTTTTCCTTTAAAAATAAGTTAAATCGTTTCTTGGTGATATTTGCCTTTAGATTTAGCCTTTATTCTTCCTTTAGATGCTTCCTTTTTATGTGTTTAAACCAGAAAGAATTGTTCTTCCAAAAAAATTTACTTTAAATGTGCAAATTTGCGCCAAAAACTCATGATGTTCAATTTTTGAACCTCCCTTTGAATATTGAACTTCCGTTACTTTTTGAATCATAAATTTCCGTTAATTTATTTTTGCCTTGAATTTCATTTTTCAACAACCATAAATCAATAATCGAATACTCAACCTAAGATCATGGAAGTTGAATAAGCAAGAGCAAGAAATAACGATGAGATAAAAAAAGAAACGGATGGGACGCATTAATAAAGGAAAGATTTGTTCAATTATTATGCAAACAACAATTTACATGCTTATGCATTTGAGAAATTTCCAGACAGTAAATGACTATTAGATATCAAATTGAAATCTTTTCTTCTTTTCTTTCCTATTGGAAGCTGATGACGATGATAGGTTTATAGCTGTTTAAAGCAAGTAAAGAGGAGAGAAAAAGTCAATTGCTATTCATTGTAATATGAATAAATAATGTAGATGGAAGAAGCGAAGAAAGAGAGAGAAAGAAAAAAAAATTCAATATCAGGAAAAAGGTAATGATTTCTGGTAATGAAAGTGAAATGCTGAAAATTTATTATGTGAGTAGTGGATATAAAAAAAAAATTGTTGCAAAAAAACATATGGCAATCATTTAACATTCTCAACAATTTCCAATCAATTTGCTTTCTTGGGACTATCTGTATCTAAATCAATTACAATGGATTTTGTATATGGATATACACAAATAAATGGATATGAATCATAAACAATAATCGAAATGAATTTCTCATTTTCATTTTCATTTTTTCAAATTCGAGAGGAAGTAATAAAATAAAAGGTTATTTTTTTCAAGCTTACAATGTCTCCCATTAATGCATTTCACATTAATTTTTTTTTTTACTAATTTTCTAAACATTTTACAGAAATATTTTACCGGAATTTCGGTAATTTTGGCGATATCGACACTTTCTGTAGCAACAATGTCGTTAATTGTCAAATTTTCCCGCACTTTTTTTATTGTTTACAAACATTTTTTACTATCAAAAATAATTAAATCTATTTTTGAATTATTAAGCATGATTTGTTGACTGATTGATATTGTAGATTCTATGCTCACTTTTACTTTATAGATTGCAATCACTAGTTTTAGTAATATCCTTAAATTTAAGCTGAATTTTATGAATAAAATCTCGAAGTGACAAAAAAATCGAAAATCAATTCAAAAACATAAAAAACTTCCGAAATTCATCAATATTCAAGCATGACAATCAAAATTTTACTTTCCACTAATAAATATGATTTCAGAACCCAGAAAAAATTGGATTAGAAACTTAAATTGTAGATCCAGTCTAATAAAAACTTCAATTTAAATAATAATTTTATTTCAAAACAACATTCAATTCACTTTCTGATTATTTTACAGCATAAAACATTTACAAAGAAAAATCGACAAAATCGTAAAAATAAATTGATAAATTTTCGATTAAACCACAAATAGAAGAAATATCAATTGATTATAAAAGAATAAGCATAAAAATGCAAATAAAAGAAATGAAAAAGAAGTTAAAAAAAAACTTTCACTGCTCGAGTTTTTCTGCGTCTCGTCAAAGCAAAACTGAAACATAATGGTACACAAAAAACAAAGGAAAAAAACAAGACTAGTTAAAGGCATGCATGGTGTTTTAATTAGCAAAAATTTTCTGTCTTTCATACCTAGACAAGTAGGTAGTTTAGGTATAGATGAAAAAAAAAAAAAAATTGTTCAATTGTTTTGAACTAAGTAGAGAAATTTATGAGATCGTGAGAAGGAATTCTACTAATAATAATAATGGCATGGCAAGCATGATATCATGTTGAAGGCTTGAAATTTCAAACATATTCCTCATACATAGGTTATCATTAAATGTAGTGAATGGCCAACGATAATTAAATATTTTTTGTAAAGTAAAAGTTTACTTCACGGAGTTATATAATTAAATAATAGGGATGTAATAAATTAAATTACCTCTTGATAAGCATAATGGTCAATTACATGGGCGGCAAAGTGTTGATGGAGCAACTCCCGACAAAGCTTGTAGCTTAAACAAATTGATGAGATTTGTAATTTGAGCTTTTGAAAGGAGTTAGTTAAAATTAGATTAGTCAGAATATTGGCAAATGCCTTAACAAAGAGATAACTACCGAAATGTTTACATTATTGCTAACTCAGTAAGTTACATTTGAGGTTTAAAAGTTATTGCACGGCTTTATCGAAAACAGTTTAATTGCTATCAAATTTAGCTAGACAAACTCTGTTACGTTGAACAATAAAAATGTTAAGGTTTTGAGTTGTTGACTCTAAGAATAATAAAATGATAATTCGTTCCCAGATCTTGAAGTCGACACAGATCATGTATGGAAAGCTCGACTCACTTAATTTAAATTTCGAATTGATTTACAGCTCTGTTTGTTCGTTTGAGTGATGAAATTGAACTGAATCAAAGATTTTTTCGCAAATCAGAGGTTACTTAGATGAGTTTTTTGTTGATATTTCCAGATATTTCATTCAATCTCATTATTTAGACTCAACAATCCTTTGTTGTATTTCAGAAAGGAAAAAGGATTTAAAATCGAAATACATCTTCTAATAGAGCTGGATTGGTATTTGACACTTTTGTTACTTGCGCAGCCATTACCCATCCATAAATTTTTGATCAATCCATTCAAAATGGATTATTTTAAATTTGATAGTATTTCTAAAGATTCTTCTGGATCCTTTACATGACTAAATTTTCTGAATCATCTCTCCAACACATAGGTTCACTTACTTATACATCACTATTACACACATCCTCCCCTGTTATTTAATAAGTGAACGACCCTTCAATAATGATGAATTGCTATGATTTCTAAAATTATAGTGATGGCTCATCAAACTGTTTAAATAATAATTGAACATATATATTTCCATCAATCATAGAATTTGCAATAATAATAATCCACACTTGTAAAGTGTGTGTATCATGCAAAAAGTTTCAATCGATTAAACATGCGGAAATCGATAAATTGAATGAATGCAAAACTTAGATTTAATTTTGTTAGGATTTTTCATACAATCATGTTCGATTCGATTCAGGAAGACCCGATCGATTGCTCACGGCTTCAATTGAAATGTGAAATAATAATAAAAAATACGATGCGAAATTCCAATAAATGAACATATAAAAACATACTTTTGTTTACAGCCATAAAATCCGTGCACAAACAAAAACTCGTTTTCATTAAACAGGAAAACCAAAAAAAGAGCATCAAACTTCCGACTATGCGTGCGTTTTGAATGAAATGGGAAATTTTTCATTTCTTCATTTATAATTCCTTTATATTGCATTATGGAAATAAGAAAGTCGAGTTGCTTTTTTTCCACTGAAAACTAAAACGCATTGTTTGCACGTTGAGAAAATAATGAAGATTTTTTAATTCATGTAATATCATTTTGAATTAATGAAAGAGATTTATTTTGAAAAATATGAATAATGTTGAAGGTTTCTTTTGAAATTCATAGTGGCTTAATGTAGAAATTTGCACACATTTTGGAGATCATTACACTCTTAAGAAATTAATTTTGTGAATTTTTTCATTTTCTTAGCTTAATTTTGTAGAATTTCTGATGAACGAATGTCAAATCTGGACATATCTATCTAAAATTAACCTAAGTGACCATTTTGCAGGGCACGAAGATCTGAGTTTCGAATTCGAAAAGTGTCGAAGGAGAGTTGAAATTTCAAATTTATTTTGATCGTTATAAAAACCAATTTATATTAATTTCCTTAATTTTTGGAAATAACAAGAACCGTATGACGTGTTGGGTTTTTGTCGAAGTTGGGACCAAGCTGTTCCGTGAAAAATAAAAGGTTGCCCACTAATGCTTCAACATTTCGAGCGTGAAAAACTTAGACCTAATGTCTGGTTTAATAACTAGAACTTCAGAACGATCCATAAAATATGCCATTATTCGGTCGTAGGTCTAATTATTAACTAAACATTATGTCTAGTTGTCCATCTCTTGAATATGTATTTCGTCAATTGACTCAATCGCTTGCTATATACATTTTAAATCAAGAATTACCACAAAAATTCTAATTTCGATACTTGGCAGCGCAACTTGTTAGTTTTTGAATGAGCTCATAGCCTAAAATTGTATTCTACAGATAGAAATGTCATCAAATGAAAGAGGTTAAATCACACTAGAAGCTTAAAGTTCAAAATACTTGCTATATCCATATGCATCACATGTTTGCACGTTTATACCAAACAAAAGTGAAATGATGGAAACAACTTCATAATGAGTTTAGAGGATTTACTTATCTAATCCAATCGAATGTCAAGTTGTGTGACAGAATTAAACAAACTTGTAATTGAAGTAAGACATAAAGTCTAAGCAGTAAAGCTATTGAATAATCTCCAACAAAATTTTCACCTTGTCATCTACAAATTATTCAATATTTTGTTCCTCACTTCAAAAATGTCCAATCATCATCACAATAGTCATCACATCATCATCCAAATAAAGTGTAACGAAATAGAGTTTAGGCTGAAGAACTTGGTAAACAAGAAATCTTGAAGGTGAATTGAATGAAAGCAGCAGTCGACAAAAGTTATGTTCTTAATATGGCAATAATGTTGGCAATATAATTGCCGAGAAGTAGCAATTTTGACAAATTTAAATATCACTTTAGTAAACAAATAAAGTTCTCATATTGACGATTCGGCAAGAACAAAAGGAACTGAGGTAAAAGAAGAAAATAAAAAGCCATTTGGATATAAAGTGCTTTGTATGCCTGAGAGTTTCCTTTCGTAATAAAATAAAGAAGTTAATTCATCTCGTTTATTCAGATTCTGAGAATGGGTTAATAAAAACTGTTTTTAGACTGTAGATATCAAGAACCCTTGATGCTACTAGATTTAACAATGCTATAAGCTTTTCGAGTTAAGAAGCATCTTAATTGTGTTTGCCCACTGCCATAAAAAATATTGAGAATAGAGTTAAGAAAGAGCTTATGTGAATGGGAATGCGCTTCGACAAATGCTGAAATCTTGAGCCTACACGCATATTTTAATGACTTTTTTTGGAGAAGAGAGAATGTTTGTGTGAACATGGTCACATGTAGCTGAGTGCAGCGCATTTCTCATGGACAAAATGTCATCAAAAATTGAATGAGTAGCAATTTTAAATTAACGGCTTAAAAATATTTGAAAAATAACGGTTTTTAAAAATTAAAAAATATAACGGTTATTAAAAATTTAAAAATTTTGTTCAATATGACTTATGAATTCATATTTTGCTAGTAACGCTAATCATCCTGCTATGACACTTCGAAAGATTGTAGGTTCCGCTCTAAAATACCCATTTACTTAAGTTACAGCCTGTGATAGACATCCAGTCAGACATTAAAAAGCGTCAATTTCCTTATGATAAATGCACAAAAACATTATCTACACACAGAGGCCAATTAATTAAATTTATTTATTTTATGTATATCTATATTCATACAGATATGGAGAGGCGTCTCTCTATTTGCCCAAAAGAAGAAAAATCTCATATTGACCTTGCTTGTTTTAGGAAATTTTCAATCCAAAAACAGCAGCAGTTCTCTTCTCTGTAATATCACCATCAAATCAACTAAACGCAAGACATTCAAAAAAAAGTCATCGCTTTATGCTATAAAAAATAAATTACATTAAAAAGTGATGACAATAATGGGAACACACTTCATTACTAGATTACTATGTATTTTGTCATATTTACGTAATTCATTTCGATTTATATTGTGGATAAGCTAATGACTTTATCTTGTGCTTCATACATTTACTTGTTGTTTCTTTTATGTGAGCATCAACATAAAAATTGTTTATTTATGCTTTTGTTCATTGACAATAATAAAATCATCCATTATTGTTCGAATGTTTGTCATTCGAGTGGCTGCAAACAAATCAACAATTACTTAAGATTACCGCAGATATGAAAAAATTGTCAATTTATAAACAGTTTGTGGAACAATAGGAAAACTTATCATATTTTGTCAATGAATCATTTTGTTTGTTAAACTTCAGCATGTATGCTTAAAGGATTTTTCAAAGACTTTTAAAAGTCTTTCAATTGGTGCTTAATCTTGATCTTCAGTTGATTATGTAACATTTTGGGTCAATGCTGTTGTTTGCAATTAGTTTAATCAACATTTCCTTATGGATTAATAAACTTTTCAATGATGTTTACTGTTCTTCGGAGTTTAAAAACAAACTGAGGTTATGAATGAAAAAGGGGTTTTCAACTATGTACAATAAATATTATTTAAATCTCAAATGAACGTTAAAGAATTTTTGTTGTATATTAAAGAAATTCATGATATTGAAGATGCTGCTGGATTTGACAAAATGTATTAGAAATTGTAATGGTTTTAGTGGATTGGATTGTACAGGATTGGCACAGAACAGTTTTTAGTGGTTTGAAATGTTCATGAATGGCACAGAAACGTTTTTAGTGGATTGGATTGTACTGGATTGGCACAGAACAGTTTTTATCGGTTTGAAATGTTCATGTATGGCACAGAAAAGTTTTTAGTGGATTGGATTGTACTGGATTGGCACAGAACAGTTTTTATCGGTTTGAAATGTTCATGAATGGCACAGAAAAGTTTTTAGTGGATTGGATTGTACTGGATTGGCACAGAACAGTTTTTATCGGTTTGAAATGTTCATGTATGGCACAGAAAAGTTTTTAGTGGATTGGATTGTACTGGATTGGCACAGAACAGTTTTTATCGGTTTGAAATGTTCATGAATGGCACAGAAAAGTTTTTAGTGGATTGGATTGTACTGGATTGGCACAGAACAGTTTTTATCGGTTTGAAATGTTCATGTATGGCACAGAAAAGTTTTTAGTGGATTGGATTGTACTGGATTGGCACAGAACAGTTTTTATCGGTTTGAAATGTTCATGAATGGCACAGAAAAGTTTTTAGTGGATTGGATTGTACTGGATTGGCACAGAACAGTTTTTATCGGTTTGAAATGTTCATGAATGGCACAGAAAAGTTTTTAGTGGATTGGATTGTACTGGATTGGCACAGAACAGTTTTTATCGGTTTGAAATGTTCATGAATGGCACAGAAAAGTTTTTAGTGGATTGGATTGTACTGGATTGGCACAGAACAGTTTTTATCGGTTTGAAATGTTCATGAATGGCACAGAAAAGTTTTTAGTGGATTGGATTGTACTGGATTGGCACAGAACAGTTTTTATCGGTTTGAAATGTTCATGTATGGCACAGAAAAGTTTTTAGTGGATTGGATTGTACTGGATTGGCACAGAACAGTTTTTAGCGGTTTGAAATGTTCATGAATGGCACAGAAAAGTTTTTAGTGGATTGGATTGTACTGGATTGGCACAGAACAGTTTTTATCGGTTTGAAATGTTCATGAATGGCACAGAAAAGTTTTTAGTGGATTGGATTGTACTGGATTGGCACAGAACAGTTTTTATCGGTTTGAAATGTTCATGAATGGCACAGAAAAGTTTTTAGTGGATTGGATTGTACTGGATTGGCACAGAACAGTTTTTATCGGTTTGAAATGTTCATGAATGGCACAGAAAAGTTTTTAGTGGATTGGATTGTACTGGATTGGCACAGAACAGTTTTTATCGGTTTGAAATGTTCATGAATGGCACAGAAAAGTTTTTAGTGGATTGGATTGTACTGGATTGGCACAGAACAGTTTTTATAGGTTTGAAATGTTCATGTATGGCACAGAAAAGTTTTTAGTGGATTGGATTGTACTGGATTGGCACAGAACAGTTTTTATCGGTTTGAAATGTTCATGAATGGCACAGAAAAGTTTTTAGTGGATTGGATTGTACTGGATTGGCACAGAACAGTTTTTATCGGTTTGAAATGTTCATGAATGGCACAGAAAAGTTTTTAGTGGATTGGATTGTACTGGATTGGCACAGAACAGTTTTTATCGGTTTGAAATGTTCATGAATGGCACAGAAAAGTTTTTAGTGGATTGGATTGTACTGGATTGGCACAGAACAGTTTTTATCGGTTTGAAATGTTCATGAATGGCACAGAAAAGTTTTTAGTGGATTGGATTGTACTGGATTGGCACAGAACAGTTTTTATCGGTTTGAAATGTTCATGAATGGCACAGAAAAGTTTTTAGTGGATTGGATTGTACTGGATTGGCACAGAACAGTTTTTATCGGTTTGAAATGTTCATGTATGGCACAGAAAAGTTTTTAGTGGATTGGATTGTACTGGATTGGCACAGAACAGTTTTTATCGGTTTGAAATGTTCATGTATGGCACAGAAAAGTTTTTAGTGGATTGGATTGTACTGGATTGGCACAGAACAGTTTTTATCGGTTTGAAATGTTCATGTATGGCACAGAAAAGTTTTTAGTGGATTGGATTGTACTGGATTGGCACAGAACAGTTTTTATAGGTTTGAAATGTTCATGAATGGCACAGAAAAGTTTTTAGTGGATTGGATTGTACTGGATTGGCACAGAACAGTTTTTAGCGGTTTGAAATGTTCATGAATGGCACAGAAAAGTTTTCAGTGGATTGGATTGTACTGGATTGGCACAGAACAGTTTTTATAGGTTTGAAATTTTCATGAATGGCACAGAAAAGTTTTCAGTGGATTGGATTGTACTGGATTGGCACAGAACAGTTTTTATCGGTTTGAAATTTTCATGAATGGCACAGAAAAGTTTTTAGTGGATTGGATTGTACTGGATTGGCACAGAACAGTTTTTAGCGGTTTGAAATTTTCATGAATGGCACAGAAAAGTTTTTAGTGGATTGGATTGTACTGGATTGGCACAGAACAGTTTTTAGCGGTTTGAAATTTTCATGAATGGCACAGAAAAGTTTTTAGTGGATTGGATTGTACTGGATTGGCACAGAACAGTTTTTAGCGGTTTGAAATTTTCATGAATGGCACAGAAAAGTTTTTAGTGGATTGGATTGTACTGGATTGGCACAGAACAGTTTTTAGCGGTTTGAAATGTTCATGTATGGCACAGAAAAGT